>NC_091069.1:25478928-25790714 GCF_032405125.1 Capricornis sumatraensis | reverse complement strand
TGTAGCCGCCGTTAGGGTTCCAGGGTAGTTTTTTTTTCCTCCCCGCTTTCAGTTAGGCAACTCACCCGCCCCGACCCCTCCGCGCATCCCACAGTCGCAGAGCCCCGGCGCTCCTCCCAGCATCCCCACTGCCCGCCCAGGGGTACTTCCGGCCCCGCCTCCTAGACTCCAGTGGCGCGAAAACTCCGCAGCGCGCACGCGCGGGCGGAGCCCCAGCGGGCGGAGGGGGGGCGGGGCGCAGGCGCGGAGAGTCCGGAGGTGGGGGCCGGGGGCGGCGGGGCTCCTGCCTTCTCCCGCGGTGGGCGCGCGGTGTCTCGGGGACCAACGGCTGCTGGGCCGACTGCGAGATTCCACTAACGTGGCTTTAGCGTCCTGTGCTGCGGCGGCAGTCCCGCCGATCGGGGGTTCTTTGGGGGAGACTTCGACTTGTTCGAGGTAGGCTAAGGGCGCGCTCCGTCGCCCTCTCTTGCTTCAGATCCTCCCTTGGCCGGCGCCCTCCCTCAGCCCACCCGGTGGCGGCCGGGTCTTTGGAGCCGCGGCGGTGCCCAGGGCGCGCGAGTCAGCGGCCGGCGGTGATCTCCGCGCCCTCTCCGCCGGCGGCGCGGGTCCCTTCAGCCGCAGGAAACTTGCCGGTGTCCGCCGGGCCCCTCCCTCGGACGGCTCTAGCGGCGGTGCTTGAAAAATCTCGTCTCCGGCTAGCCTGAGGGAACCTGGCGCCCGGCCCCGAACGGTCCCCGTTAGGCTTTAATGAGTGGTTTGAGGGGGAGGAGGGTCAGGGGCATGAGTCTGGGCTCTGGGATTGGGTTCTTAACACCCCCTCTGATGACCCCTTACAAGTAACAACTTAACTACGTTTAAGAGATATGTGTAAATATCCCTGAAGGTGGCTTTGTTGCTAAATTCCAGTTTCAGGAGAACGCAAAACTGTTACCTAGAAAAATTTAAATTGTGACGTTTGGAAGTTTTATGATGGCCTGTCTTTCCCCCTTATTTTCTTGTGGAGATGAATTGGAGAAGAATCAGTACTGGGAATTCCAGAACACAGAGCTCAAGGGTGGAGGAAGGGCTGCAGGACACTTTGGGGCATAAGAGGGTGCTGTGCTTAATTCATAGGAGAGCAACTATTTGGTGTTTAAACCCTGAACACAGAACTTACGTGAGTGCTTGCTACTCTGTATATGTCGTGAGATTGAAAGGGAGTGTTCTAAATACAAGCTATTCTGGAATATATTCAAAAGAAGAAAAAGTCCAAATGTCCAGACTTTTAGATGGCTGCTGTGTAGTCTTTTAAAATACTCACTAGCTTATGCACTGGCTTGTAGATAGTGCCATGGGTGTATGTGGGTGGTAAGGGAGCATGTTAGAAATACTTAGATTCACTTTATCTCCTTTTACTGTGAGAAATATGCAGAGTAGTTATTTCCTGTAGGAATGTGTGTTTTCAGTTTTCCGGTTTTTTTTTCCCCTTGAATTCCAGTAAGTACAAAGAAGTTTGGAGATTACCAGAATATTACTTTTTACATGTTTTTGTATAAGAACCAGTGTTGTGTGACCCTGAACAGGTTGGCACCACCTCTGTAAATTTCATTTCCTGTTCTGTAATTGGGCTTCCGCAGCACGTCAGATGGTAAAGAATCTGCCTGCAATGCAGGCAACCTGGGTTCAGTCCCCCTGGGTCAGAAAGATCCCCCAGAGCAGGAAATGGCAACCCACTCCCGTATTCTTGCCTGGAGAATCCTATGGACAGAGGAGGCTGGTTTTTTATTTTATTGACTTTATTTTACTGATTAGATGTAGAATTTTGTATAAAACCTGCCTAAATCTTGATGATCATTTTTAGATCTAAGTTAGGAAAATTAGTCAAAACTATACTTGGTTTACTTTCAGGAATTAGTGGCTCAGCTGGTAAAGAACCCACCTGCCAATGCAGGAGACTGGAGACTTGGGTTCATTTCCTGCGTCCTGAAGATCCCCTGGAGAAGGAAGTGGCAACCCACTCCAATATTCTTGCCTGAAAAATTCCATGGGCAAAGGACCCTGATGGGCCACAGTCCATGGGGTCGCAAAGAGTCACACAATTGAGTGCCCACACATGCAGGTATTATGTTTAAGGCATAATTAAACATCACAGTTATATATGTGTATATACATATGTAAGTCCAGATGACTGAGAGTCAAGTGTAGACACTTAAGTATTTTTTATTCACTAGTTAATGAGATATATCTTACTCACTAGTTTCCTTGGTGAACAAATTCAAAATAGTTTCTGTGACTTTCTTAGTGCCACTGCCAAATCTCTAGCTTTGTTATTGTCTCGATGCTGAGTCTTGTCTTACTCTTTTGTGACTTCATGGACTAACCCGCCAGGCATCTGTGTCCATGGGATTTTCCATGGACAGAGAATTCTTTCCATGGCAAGAATACTGGGATGGTTGCCACTTCCTTCTCCAGGGGATCTTCCCAACCCAGGGATCAAACCTGAGTCAACTGCATTGGCAGGCGGATTCTTTACCACTGAGCCACCTGGGAAGTCTCTACTAGAATCTAACTCTATTATTTTGCTGCTTACTGGCCTATCCATCTCAATTTCCTAGAAGCACTTCAAACTCAATGTTTTCAAGAAAAATGAATGAATCATTTCCAAACCTCAGTCTGCTGATGATAGCATTTACTATTAAGAGTAAAGATTGTTTCTGAAAATTAAACACAAGATAAAATTTTATACAGCAAGCCCAACATTAGAGGGACATATCACATTAGAATCCTTTTTGTAGTTTTATACATTACCAAAGGAGGAACAAGATGAGCATACAATTTCACTGCCTATAAATAGTCAAACTTGGTTAAACTCAGTTCATGCCAAGTGGAACCTAGACATTAAAGAAGTTTGATTTGGGGTTTTGACAACCTGGGTTTGGATCTAGGCTCTGCTAAGATACACCTACATAAGTTTGGGTATCTTTTAAATGAGCTTCAGTATCCCCTTTTGTAAAGTAAGGGATCACTTATAAGGATGTTGAGAATTAAAGGGTTTGTACCTCTTAATCCCCTTCACTTATTTCACTCCCCTACTTCCCCCCTCCCCCTTTCTGGCAATTATCCATTTGTTCTTTGTATCAGAATCTGTTTTCATTTTGTTTTGATTTTTAGATTTAACATATAAGTGAGGTCATATGAGTATTTGTCTTCCTCTGAGTTATTTCATATAGTATAATACCCTTTGGGGCTTCCCAGGTGGATCACTGGTAAAGAATCCACCTGCCAATGCAGGAGATTGGAGTCTGATCCCTGGGGTGGCGAGATCCTGTGGAGATGGAAATGGCTACCCACTCCAGTATTCTTGGCTGGGAAATTGTATGGTCAGAGGAGCCTGGTGGGCTACAGTCCATGGGGTCAAAAAGATTCAAACATGACTTAGTGACTAAACCAAAACAGCAATACCTATGTTGTTACAAATGGCAAGATTTCTTTTTAACGGTTGTATAATATTCCATTGTGTGTATGTGTTTTGTTGTTCAGTCACTAAGTCCTGTCTGACTCTTTGCAGTCCTAAGATCTGCAACACTCCAGGGGTGCAGGCTTCCCTGCCCTTCACCATTTCCTGGAGTTTGCTCAAACTCATGTCTTGAGTCAGTGATGCCATCCAACCATCTCATCCTCTGTTGTCCTCTTCTTCTGCTGTCCTCAGTCTTTCCCAGCATCAGGATCTTGTCCAGTGAGTCAGCTCTTCACATCAGGCGGCCAAAATACTGGAACTTCAGCTCTAGCATCAGACCTCCCAGTGAATATTCAGAACTGATTTCCTTTAGGATTTACTGATTTGATCTCCTTGCATTCCAAGGGTCTCTCAAGAGTCTTCTCTAGTACCACAGTTCGAAAGCATCAATTCTTCAGTGCCCAGCCTTCTTTATGGTACAGCTCTCACATCTGTACATGACTACTGGAAAAACCATAGCTTTGACTATACAGACCTTTGTTAGCAAAGTGATGTCTCTGCATTTTAACACGCTGTCTAGGTTTGTCATAGCTTTCCTTCCAACAAGCAATCGTCTTTTAATTTCATGGCTACAGTCAATATCGGCAGTGATTTTGTAGCCCAGGATAATAAAATCTGCCACTATTCCACTTTTTCCCTATGTATTTGCAATGAAGTGATGGGAGCAGATGCCATTTTTGAACTTTGAGTTTTAAGCCACCTTTTTCACTGTCCTCTTTCTTCCTCATTGAGAGGCTGTTTAGTTCCTCTTTGCTTTCTGCCGTTAGAGTGGTATCATTTGCATTTCTGAGATTGTTGATATTTCTCCCAGCAGTCTTGATTCCAGCTTGTAATTCATCAAGTCTGGCATTTCAGGTGGTATACTCTGCATATAAGTTAAATAAGAAGGGTAACAACATACAGCCTTGATATTCCTGTCCGTTGTTCCATGTCTGGTTCTAACTGTTGCTTCTTGACCTGCATACAGGTTTCTCAGGAGGCCGGTAAGGTGGTCCGGTATTCCATCTCTTTTAAGAATTTTCCACAGTTTGTTGTGATCCACAGAGGATTTAGCATAGTCAGTGGAGCAAAAGTGGATGTTTTTCTGGAATTCTGCTTTTTCTATGATCCGTGGATGTTGGATGTATATGTGTATTGTGTCTTTATCCATTTATCTGTTGATGGGCATTTATATTGCTTCCATATGTTGGCTATTGTAATAATGCTGCAGTGAACATTGGTGTGCATGCCACTGCTTTTGTTCAGCACTGCTTGTCCTTTAGAGACTGGTCTGTTTTGCCTTTATTCTCACTCTGTTTCATTTGTGCTCTATATTGAGGCCACAGGGATTTTTTAAAAACACAAATCTGAGTGTTCAGATTTTATTACCTGAGTTTTGCTCACCTATAATTGTTTGATGGGTGGACTAATGAATTTTTTCACTTATTTATTGTCTGTTGTATCTCATGTATATATTCCAAGCAGTGTGCTTATATTTCAATACATTAAAAATGAGGTGGTTTAATGCAGAATGAGTTTGTCTGTGGTGTGATAGGAGTAGAATTGGGAATGAGGTAGTCCCTGGCAGATTCAGAAGCAGTAGCAATTTACCTTTCTTTAAAACCTCTGTTTTCTGTTGATATTTCCAATTCTGTTATGACTGTTCTCACTGCTGTTAGCCCCTACTTTGATATTAATGGGAAGTATGAATTACTAGGTACTCACATTAAAATGGAAAATTTAGAAATTTATAATCCTGTGTGAAAATGCTTTTGGTTTTTCAAATTTCCTGTGTATATGCTTGCTATAATTAACCCTTGGTGATTGATTTTTTTTCCTCTTGAACTTATTTTTTCGTGATAATCATATTTGTTACTATTCCTGCTTTGATGGAGCTTGCTTTCTGCAAGGGAGAAGTAATATGATCCTTAATTTTGAATTTTTTTATTGTAAATAAATATTGAATACCATGAAGAGCTTTATGAATGTATTGAAAATCCCAGAGGGGCTTTCTTCCCCCCCTATTTTTATGTTTAACAGGATATTAAAAGTATTTTTCTTTACATCTGTTTATATTATCTTTTTAGCATCTTAGAAACAGTTCTACTGTTGTAACCTGTATTTAAGTCTCAGGATATTCACGTGTATTTTTAAAAGTCCATTATCAGTAAATTAAAGAATGATTCCTGTTTTTAAAGGTTGGATCCTTCTGTGTCTGTTAGATGCATGTTGCCATGGCAACCTAACAGCAAACTGCAAATCCCAGGCTAAGTACAGCAAATAAAAAAAACGTTGTCGTCATGTAGCGCACTGTATTCTGTCTTGTATAGGATCTCACATTGTTTATGAGAAGCTAATCACACGTACCGTCATTCCCTTTCCTCCCCCGATTTTACTTGAAAAATGACTGTTTTCTAGTGGTAAAATACTAAGATCAGTCAGCTGATGTCTGAGTGTCAGCTAACTGCAAGATCATGTATTAAGCATTAATGAAAACTGTCTAAAAGGACATTTAATATTGGGAAAATGAAGAAGCAATGCTGCTTCTTTGCTCTTCTGTGATAAATAAATGACTGTAATTGAGTAAGAAACAGGTATGGGTGTGAGAAAAGGCAGTGTTGGGAAAATAATAGTCTGGTAGTGTTCTAGGGAATTTAAGTCAGCTGAAATTAATGAATGTTAATTCTTGCTATTAAATAATTTGAAAATTGTGTTTGAGTTTCAAGTTCTGACTTGTGTAAGAGATTCAAAATAAACACTAAGTTACTTGTCAGAAAGATGGTGAATATTATGTAATTGTGACTATAATGTTAGTACTTTCTCAAAAGGCATTTGTTTAGGTTAAATGTCCTTTGGATGTTAACTAATATTCCCTTTAAATGGTATTTGATTTATCATGATACATTAGGTTCCTTGTTGCATTCAGGACAGGATAAAGTCCTAAATTTTTAATGTTGTTTACAACAATTCTTCTCAGACTTAATGTACTTGTGAGTCACCCGAGACCTTGTTAAAATGAAGATTCAGATTCACTTGTTTTAAATTGAAGTCTGAGATTCTGGATATCTAGCCTGTTCCTAGGAGATGTAGATGCTGCTTGCTGGTCCTTGGACCACACTTTGAATATCAAGTCTGCCACTCGTTCTGTGGCTGGCTTCTCTGCGGCCCTAACTTTATTACTGGTAGCTGTGCCTTGTCATTTATGGCAGTATGTCATGGGCATGCTTACAGTATTCCCTGCAGTAGCAGTTGGCCGAATGTAGTCCAGGCTTCCATGAGACTGTTTCAGAGGGGCTACAAGATCAAAGTTGTTCTCATAATTATCATAAGATGTTATTTCCCTTTTTTACTTTCATTCACTTGTGACTACACAGTCGAGTTTTCTAGAGGTTATAGACGTGTGATGACGTCTGCTCTGATGACTGATACAATGTGTACTTGTGGGTTGTTTTAATTTTTTTTCTGTTTTAATTTATAATACGGTCAATATTGTTAGAAACAAAAGCCCTCTGAGGTCCTTGGTGCTTTTTAAGACACTGCAACCTTTGAGAACTGCTGCCCTCTGGTTTTCTTAGGCCATGGACACAGAGACTCACATCTGGAACTTGACCAGAGCTCTTTCCATGGCTTGAGGTGGCTGTTGGGCTGGGGTGCCCGCCTCACTTCTCTAGGCACTCGTAGAAGGCCTTCTCTGTCACATCCAGTGGGGAATGGGAGTAAATATAGCATCCTGTTACACCCTCTTATGGGTAGACCTCTAGGTTCTTCATCAGATGTCCCTATCATGCCTCCCTACTTGGCCTGCACAGCCTTGTCTGACTCTGGCCCAGATGGGATGTTGCGATGCCTCCTTTTAGCATCACCAAAAGGAGGTCCACACTACCCACTTGACCTTTGCTGATGCAGGGGGTGGTGAGGAAGGGACAACAGTTCTTTTAATGGTATTTGACTAGAGTGATTATTGTCTGAAAGTCTTCTTGTTAGACTTCCTTTTCCTGGCCTTTTGTCTGGAGAGAACAGGCTTTCATTAAGCCTTTTGTTTCCCCCTGCACCTCTTGGTCTTTCCCCTGTTGCTGGCTTCTGCAAGTCCGCAGTAGTTGAGGGAAAACAAAAACTCAGTCAACCGCCGTGACAGCTTTCCTTGGATTGTGAGGTTCCTAGCAGATGTAGATGCTGCTTGCTGGTCCTTGGACCACACTTTGAATATCAAGTCTGCCACTCATTCTATGGCTGGCTTCTCTGCTGCCTTTTTCAGAGTTGTGTTATGCTTGTTTTATAGTATATAATTTTCAAGAATGTTTTACTAAGCAAGAGGAATAGGGAAAATATATCTGTTCCACCTTCATAGAAATGGAAGTCTCTGATTGCCTTTTTCAACTTGCACTTTGGGTCAAAGAATTCTGAACTCCAGCTCCACTGCATAACTCTTATATTTGATTGTCGAAAAATATATGAGTAAGTATTAAAATATTTTTGTTAAAGAAAAACTAGATTTGATAAACATAAGTAGCTACTTTGGGGAGAAAAAAGATTAATTAAATAGAATTGACGTGAAAGGAATCAGGACCACAGTTGAGGATTGTCCAAAACAAGGTAATTTTGTGTAATAAATTTGAAGCTTTAAATTATCAGTGTTCTGGAAAATAAAATCACAGCAGACTTGTTCTAGGAATCTATAGTCAACCTGTAATAGCCAGTATACAAAAAAAGAAATTGAAATGATTTCATAAAATTAAAATAGTCTCCATTATCTAATAGCTTTAAGGTTAGTTCTTTTTCACTTTCAAAAAAACCTTTCAGTGTCATGCCATAGTGGTGATAGCAGAGCATTAAAAGATCAACTACCCAGTTCACTTAATGAAGCATGCATTGTCATAATAAAACTTGTCAAAGATAGTTCCCCAAAACAGTTCCAACAAGATATGTATAGATATTTGATATTTCTGCAAAATTGCTCTGTCAGTATAAGTTTGGAGGGCAGTGGATAAAAATTAAGCACTGTATGTATCTCTCCCCTGCCCTCCTCCTCTCTCTCATTTGTACTTTAAAGTCCTTATTCTCCCACTTTGATCTATTTCTTGCTGTCTTTGTAACATACTCCACTGGCCTCCCAGTGCACACCTACATGTCTGACTGGCTTCCTTGCCATCCATACATCATCAAGGTGAACTATCCTTTTTTCTACTGAGGACTGAGTTGAATCTTTCAGTCCGAATTAATGAGAGGGAAAATCTCATTTAATTCCCTGCTACCCAGATACCTGGCACAAACCTGCTGTGATATAGTTCTGGGGGCACCTAAACGGATTGAACCCCACTCCAGTACTCTTGCTTGGAAAATCCCATGGATGGAGGAGCCTGGTGGGCTGCAGTCCATGAGGTCGCTAAGAGTCGACCACGACTCAGCGACTTCACTTTCACTTTTCACTTTCATGCATTGGAAAAGGAAATGGCAACCCACTCCAGTGTTCTTGCCTGGAGAATCCCAGGGACAGAGGAGCCTGGTAAGAGGCCGTCTATGGGGTCACACAGAGTCGGACACGACTGAAGCGACTTACGAGCAGCAGCAGCAAACAGATTGAAAGTAGAGCTATTTTTCATATTCTTTTATCTTAGAAATTTTTTGTTACCTCTGCTGTGGATGTTTCTCATTATTCAGCAAACAGTTATTAGGTACCTGTCACGTTAGGGCTCTAAGAGAATTTTTAAGAAAAAAATGGAAGCAACAGTTTAAGTAATCATACCATTTCAACAAAAGACCATCAACTTGGACTTAAGGTGCGGCATTTATGTTTAAAAAAGCTTGATGATGTTAATTTTCTAGAGACAAATTTTAAGGAATATTGGTAAAAACAAAAAAACTAGATAATTAGCCTGGGTTATTTCTTAGAGAACAGTGAAGTGACACTACTCAGTTCAGTCGCTCAGTGGTGTCTGACTCTTTGCGACCCCATGGACTGCAGCACACCAGGCCTCCCTGTCCATCACCAACTCCTGGAGTTTACTCAGACTCGTGTCTATTGAGTAGGTGATGCCATCCAGCCATCTCATCCTCTGTCGTCCCCTTCTCCTGCCTTCAGTCTTTCCCAGCATCAGGGTCTTTTCCAATGAGTCAGTTCTTTGCATCAGGCACCCAAAGTATTGGAGTTTCAGCTTCAGCATCAGTCCTTCCAATGAATATTCAGGACTGATTTCCGTTAGGATGGACTGGATCTTCTTGCACTCCACGGGACTCTAAAGAGTCTTCTTCAACACCACAGTTCAAAAGCATCAATTCTTCGGTGCTCAGCTTTCTTTATAGTGCAGCTCTCACATCCATACATGACCACTGGAAAAACCAGAGCGTTGACTGGACAGACCTTTGTTGGCAAAGAAATGTCTCTGCTCTTAAATATGCTGTCTAGGTTGGTCGTAACTTGCCTTCCAAAGAGTAAGTGTCTTTTAGTTTCATGGCTGCAGTCACCATCTGCAGTGATTTTGGAGCCCCTCCCAACCCCAAAATAAAGTCTTTCACTGTTTTCATTGCTTGCCCATCTGTTTGCTATGAAGTGATGGGACCAGATGCCATGATCTTAGTTTTCTGAATGTTGAGTTTTAAGTTTCTTCTTGCCAACTTTTTCACTCTCCTCTTTCACTTTCATCAAGAGGCTCTTTAGTTCTTCACTTTCTTCCATAAGGGTGATGTCACCTGCATATCTGAGGTTATTGCTATTTCTCCTGGCAGTCTTGATTCCCGCTTGTGCTTCATCCAGCCCAGCGTTTTTCATGATGTACTCTGCATATAAGTTAAATAAGCACGGTGACAATATAATACAGCCTTGACATACTCCTTTCCTGATTTGGAACCAGTCTGTTGTTCCATGTCCAGTTCTAACCATTGCTTCCTGACTTGCATACAGATTTCTCAGGAGACAGATCAGATGGTCTGGTATTCCCATCACTTAAAAAATTTTCCACAGTTTGTTTAGATCTACACAGTCAAAGGCTTTGGCATAGTCAATAAAGCAGAAGTAGACGTTTTTCTGGAACTCTTACTTTTTCGATGATCCAGTGGATGTTGGCAATTTGATCTTTGGTTCCTCTGCCTTTTCTAAAATCAACTTGAACATCTGGAAGTTTATGGTTCACATATTGCCAAATCCTGGCTTGGAGAATTTTGAGCATTACTAGTGTGTGAGATGAGTTACAACTGTGTGGTAGTTTGAGCATTCTTTGGGATTGGAATAAAAGCTGACCTTTCCCAGTCCTGTGGCCACTGCTGAGATTTCCAAAGTTGCTAGCATATTGAGTGAAGCACTTTCACAGCATCATCTTTTAGGATTTAAAATAGCTCAACTGGAATTCCATCACCTCCACTAGCTTTGTCCATAGTGATGTTTCCTAAGGCCCACTTGACGCATTCCAGGATGTCTAGCTCTAGGTGAGTGATCACACCATTGTGATTATCTGGGTCACGAAGATCTTTTTCGTACAGTTCTTCTGTGTATTCTTGCCACCTCTTAATATCCTCTGCTTCTGTTAGTCCATACCATTTCTGTCCTTTTATCAAACCCATCTTTGCATGAAATGTTCCCTTGGTCTCTCTAATTTTCTTGAAGAGATCTCTAGTCTTTCCCATTCTGTTTTTTTCCTCTATTTCTTTACATTGATCACTGAGGAAGGCTTTCTTATCTCTCCATGCTGTTCTTTGGAACTCTGCGTTCAAATGGGTATATCTTTCCTTTTCTCCTTTGCCTTTCCCTTCTCTTCTAGTGCTAGGCAAAAGTGAAAGTGAAAGTCACTGGTCTTGTCAGACTCTTTGAGACTACATGGACTATACAGTCCATTACAAATACGCTTCTTTGGGGGAAATAATTAGTACTAGTTTTATATGATTCAGTATTACTTTATAATGTATAAAAATTGATGATTGCTCTGGAGTAAGTTCAGAAGGCATTATTCCATCTCATCAGTAGATCCACAGTTTCACAAATAAAACCATTTACCTTTTGTGAAATTAGGAGTTAAAATCCTTAGATAGAAAAGAAAGAAAGAAAGTGAAGTCGCTCAGTCGTGTCCGACTCTTTGTGACCCCATGGACTGCGGCCTACCAGGCTCCTCCATCCATGGGATTCTCCAGGCAAGAATATTGGAGTGGGTTGCCTTTTCCTTCTCCAGGGGAAAATTCTTAGATAGGTCCGTATCAATAAAAACCTCCATCATGAATCCCTCTGACGTAAAATCAGCTAGTGTTGCATATGCAGATTTTTTAAAACAAGAATTTATTGTCTACTTCTATAGTGAGAAGTCTGACATGTCTGCCTGGGCTAAAATCAAGAGAGCAGGAGGGATATGTTCCTTTCCAGAGGTTCTTGAGTATCTGTGTCCTTACCTTTCCACCTTCTCGTGACCACTCACATTGTTTGGCTCATGGCCCCCTCCCTCCACAGAGATGATAATTTTACTTTTTCTTAAAGTGAAAATGAATGGATATAGTTCTAAAATGTAAGCTTTGTCTGATTTTGTTAAGTTTTTTTTAATATATATATGGAACAGTTGTATGGGTGCTTTACATGATTTTCTTCATTGTCACTGTAATATTGTTTAGACCTGATGGCTAAAAGAAAGGAAGAAAATTTTTTCTCTCCTGAAAATGCCAAAAGACCAAGACAGGAAGAATTGGACGATTTTGATAAAGATGAATGTGACGAAGATGAATGTACAGTTTCTTTCACTAATGGTACCTCTACTTTGGTGAGTGCAAAATTATAAAATTAATAACTTTTGATTGTCCTGTTTCTCCTGTCTGTTTTATATATCTTATTCTTAATTCAGTATCCAAAGCTGGGTCACTAGCTGCAAAGAAAAATAACATGAATTTTTAAAAGTGAGGTAAAAATCACCTAATTTTGAAGTTCATGTTAATTTTTAGAAAAAATTAGTAGAGAAAACAATAAAACAAAGAGCTAATTCTTTGGAAAGGTCAGTAAAACTTACAAACCTCTACTAAGATTGACGAAAGGGAAAAATGAGAGAAAACACAAACTACCAGTATCAGGAATGAAACAGTGGATTTGACCATAGACTCTGCAAACAGCAAAAGGACAATAAGGAGACTTCCCTGGTGGTCCAGTGGTTAGGAATCTGCCTGCCGATGCTGAGGACGTGAGTTGGATCCACAGGTGGCGGGGCGGCTCAGCTTGTGCGCCCCAGGTACTGAAACCTGCGCTCTCTGTAGAGCCCGTGCTCCACGAGAAGCCGTCTCAGAGAGAAGCCCTCACACCGGAACTAGAGAGTAGCCTCTGCTCACTGCAGCTAAATAAAAGCCTGCTACAGCAATGAAGACCCAGCGTGCTCGAAAATACATTTTAAAAGAAAGGATGATAAGGGAATATTGTTAACAACTCTGCACACATAGATTAGCAGTTTAGAGTGGATCAGTTCCTATAACTATCAAGGAAATTTAATTCATCCTTCAAAAACTCCTAAAAAAGGTCTCTTCAGTTTCAGTTGGTTTGACTAAAGAATTGTACCAAATGTTTGGGTTTCATGTTCAAATTAGCATTCAGCAGAGAATTCTTAGACTTGACACCAAACATACAAACCATAAAGTGAAAAACTGATAAATTAGACCTCATCAAAATTAAAAACTTTTCTTCGGCAAAGACCTTTTTATGAGGATGGAAAGTCAAGCTAGCAGAATATTTGCTAGTCACATATCCAACAAAGTACAAATATCTTGTTTGTATAAAGAATTCTCAAAATTCAACAATTAAAAGCGAAGAATACAATTTAAAAATGCACAGAAGACATAAAGAGATATCTCACTGACACGATGTTCAGAATAACCTGTCGTGAAAGTGAAGTCGCTCAGTCATGTCCGACTCTGTGACCCCGTGGACTGTAGCCCACCAGGCTCCTCTGTCCATGGGATTGTCCAGGCAAGAATACTGGAGTGGGTCTCCATTTCCTTCTCCAGGGGATCTTCCCGACCCAGGGATTGAACCCAGGTCTCCCGCATTGCAGGCAGACGCTTTAACCCCTGAGCCACCAGGGAAGTCCTGTCACGAGGGAAATGCAAATTAAGACCATGGTGAAATACCACTGCACACCCATCAGAATCGCTGCTTTTATTTTTTTCTCTTAAATGACAATACCATATGCTGGCAAGGATGCAAAGAAAGTGGATCATTCATATATTGGTGGGAATGTAAAATGGTACAGTCACTCTGGAAAACAGTTTGGCAGTTTCTGTAAGAAATTTAGCATGCAACCATCTATAGCATATAACCCAGTATCTATCACAGAGAAAGGGTCTTCCCTGGTAGCTCAACTGGTTAGGAATCTGCCTGCAGTGCAGGAGACCCTGGTTCTATTCCTGGGTCAGGAAGATCCCCTGAAGAAGGGATGGGTTACCCACTCCAGTATTCTTGGGCTTCCCCAGTGACTCAGACAGTAAAGAATCTGTCTGCAATGTGAGAGACCTGGGTTCGATCCCTGAGTTGTGAAGATCCCCTGGAGGAGAGCATGGCAACCCACGCCAATATTCTTGCCTGGAGAATTCCCAGGGACAGAGCAGCCTGGCAGGCTACAGTGCATGGCTTCGCAAAGAGTCAGACACAACGGAGTGACTAAGCATAGCACAGCATCACAGAGAAAAGATTTATCTTCCCACAAAAATTTGTACATGAGTGTTCATAGCAGCTTTATTTGTAATACTCAAAAACTGACAATCCAGATGTCATACAGTGAGTGAGTAGTTAAACCTGCTATAGGACGTCTCTACCCTGAGATACTATTTAGCAGTAGAAAGCAGGGAACTGTGCACATAGACAACAAAAGACAGTTAAGCTGAGTGAAGGAAAAAGGCTTCTCGAAAGGTTACATTCTGTCTGATTCCATGTATATAACATTCTTGAAATAACAGTGTCTGAGAAATGGAGAGCAGACCAGTGGGCCAGGGTAAAGGAGGAGTGGGTGGGGAGGAATGATGGGGCTTTAGAAGGACAATGTGACAGTTACTTGTGATGGGAATATTTTGTGCGTCACTATCAAAATGAGCACCCTGGTGTGGTATTGTACCATAGTTTTCAAGATTTTACCTTTGGCAGAACCTGGGTAAAGGAGTCACATGATTTCTCTGTATTATTTTTTATAACTACTTCTAAGTCTTCAATTAGATCAAAATAAACTGAAGACTTTTAAAAAGTCTTCAGCCATGATTTCTATAGAATTCTGCTTGTTTTTGTTGCTACGTTATGTCCGACTCTTTTGTGACCTAATGGCCGGTAGCCTGCCAGGCTCCTCTCTCCATGGGATTTCTCAGGCAAGAACACTGGAGCGGGTTCCCATTTCCTTCTCCAGGAGATCTTCCCAACCCAGGGATCGAATTCGTGTCTCCTGCCTTGGGAGACAGGTTCTTTACCATTGAGCCACCTGGGAAGCCACTCACATAAGGATGTAAATGTTCCCTGCTTTTTAATAAGCTGCTGTTTAGTGATAGAGAGCCAGAGATTTTTATAATAAATAACTTAAAAGTTGAAGACATTAAACGTTCTTCAAAAACATTTAGAAGGTTTGGTAAAATACAGTTGATTTATTTTCATATTTTAACTACAAAGTGTGACCACTGTGTGTCGAACTCTTGGTTAAAACGTACATGAACCATCTCTAATTTAATTATGACATATTCTCAATATGGAAATTATAATTCTATGCTCTCTCTGCAGTGGATACATTTAGCAATGTCTGAATATAATGTTTGGTTGGGGTTGGAGGAGAGAGTGCTGCTGGCATCTGGTGGATAGTGGCTAGAAGATGCTATTAAATATCCCACAATGCCGAATGAAGATAGCCTCTCTCCAACAAAAAGTGATCTGACTCAAGATGTTGGTATTGTCCATACTAAAAAAGAACCCTGTGAAATACTTGTTAGAACCTATAAGGACTTTAAAAATAGCAGTTAATCATATGAATTAATGTCATTTGTTCATTGATTGAAGGCCTGTCTAGTGGCTCAGTGGTAAAGAACCCACCTGCCAGTGCAGGAGATGCAGGTTCAATCCCTTGGTCAGGAAGATTCGGTGGAGAAGGAAATGGCAACCTACTCCCGTATTATTGCATGGACAGAGGACCCTGGCAGGCTACAGTTCATGGGGTGTCGAAGAGTTGGATACAATTTAGTGGCTGAGTATCCATTTACTCATTGATTGAAATTAACATTTAAAATTATACTTTCTGTAACTTTTTTCATTGGTAGCACTGCTGATCTTTCTCCTGCTAACAAACAGTTGGATGATTATAGTGATTGAATTAGATTGATTGTTTTCTCTCATTTTTTAAAATTCATAGACAGCAGCAGAAGTTGGAATAATTGAGAGTATTCAGCTCAAAAACTTCATGTGTCATTCGATGCTTGGACCCTTTAAGTTTGGTTCTAATGTCAACTTTGTTGTTGGCAATAATGGAAGTAAGTGCTTTTGCCTGCCTTCTTATTTGACTTTGAGCAGTACATTGAAGTCAGAAAGCTTTAACTTTTTAAAATAGGTGCCTGTTAGTGCTGATACAGCTAAGTTTTAGATCTCTGGTTTGTGGTCATGAATTTTTCAGTATTTGCTGCCAATCTGCTGCTGCTGCTGCTGCTGCTGCTGCTAAGTCGCTTTAGTCGTGTCTGACTCTGTGCGACCCCATAGACTGCTGCCAGTCTACACTTTAAGAAAATAATGAGTTAACTCTGGGTTCGTTATGCAAGAGAAATAAACCTTTCCTTCATGTTGTTTGCCACTTTATTTTTTTAATTGAAGGATAATTGCTTTAAAGGATTTTGTGGTTTTCAATCAAACATCAACAAGAATCAGCCATAGGTACACCCATGTCCCCTCCTCTCCCTCCCAAACCTCCCTTCCAACTCCTTCCCAATCCCACTCTTCTAGAATGCGTAGTGATTTGAATCTTATGTATCTTGGAATTCATACCATAGAAGAGTGGGCAAGCTATCCTCGTTGCTGCTGAGGCAGTCCTGTGTCTTGTATCTATTAAATGTTTTAACAGCATGAATGAAGTGCCATGGGAATCCAAACAAGAAAGAAATGTGAATTCTCACTCTTGTGGCCAATGAAAGCTTTAAAAAGAGATGGTATTTCTGGTGGTACTTGAATAAAAATGAAAGCTCTTTTAGATCTTCTGGGGAAGAAGTAGCTGAAACATAGAGGAAGACATAGGAGTTGGAAAGACGAGTTAGGCAGCCTTCGTAGTGAACCTGCTGGGTATGTGGTGAACCATGTTGGCTGCTTGACTGAGCCAGTAGAGAGGGAGAGGAACTTGCCAGGGTCCAGGGATGGTGGTCGTCCTAGAACATGAACCTAGCTCCGTGGTCTGTTTGGTTGTTCTTTGTTTTCCCTCCTCTGTTCAAAAGAAAAGTTTTTTCAGAAGGAGAGAATAGACAAAGGGCCAGGGCTATGGGGAGGCCAAACAGGACAAGTAGTAAAGACAGACTGGTCGGCTCTGCAGTTAGAGCTTAACATTGGAAATAGTGAAGGTATTAATCTAATGCAGGTGGTGGAAGCTGTGAATTTGGAAATGAAGGAAAAGGAGAGAGTTAGGATAGGAACTCGAAAGGCATCCCAGGAACTAAATTGGGTTAACTGTTGTATACTTGGTTTAATTTAGAGTATGTTGTGAAAGATGATGAGTTGATAAGAATTGATCTTTTTGGTTGATTGTGTAGTTGAGAAAATGGTTGTCATATTTCTGGGTAACTGTTACAGATTTTGCTATTTTAGCTTGTGATATTTTTTGTCTGTTAGGAGTAAAAAAGAATATTCTTTAAAGAGTGAGCAAATGAATAATACACAAATTAGGAATAATAATCATCAAAATATTGCAAAATATAAAAACATCTGTCTATATGACTGGTAGTTTTTTGCATTTAAATTCATTTATTCAGCAAATATGTGAGTGCCTATTATGGGCTGATATTGGAGATAGCCACTGAGTTAAGGTAAGGTCCTGTCCCTGTGGAGCTTGCAATCAGGGTCAAAAATAGTTTCGGGCTTCTGAGAATTTATGGGAAAAGAAAAATCTAATTTTAATTAATTTAGGATGTAAGAAACATTAGATGAGTTAGATATATTTGGGTTAATCAGAAAGATAAGTTCATTTAATATCTGACAGGTCAGGATGATACTGTGAATTTTAGGTTGGAAAGTTATCAACTGTTTTTTTTCCATTTCTGGGAAAAATTTGATTCCTGAAATGTACTTCTGATTTTTTTTTTCTTCTAATAGCAGCAGCTAAATATTTCATGATATATACAACTTTTTGTTTGCTTTTGGCACTGGAAGAAAACTATAATTAAAGTGTAACACTTCCTTTCAGGGATAGACTATTTCACATCTTCTCTGAGAAATATTTTTACATCAAATTATAGGAATCATACTTCTCCCTCTCTAATGCATGTGATTTCCTCAACACCTGTTCTTTAGGTGGCAAGAGTGCGGTGCTCACAGCTCTCATAGTTGGTCTTGGTGGAAAAGCTGTCACTACTAATCGAGGATCTTCTTTAAAAGGTTTTGTGAAGGATGGACAGAAGTAAGTGTTGGCTTTCTACATGTATCTTTCAGTTCTTGAATAAGAAGCAGCTTTAGATTCCCAATTCATGTAGACATTGTCATAAATGAATTGGCTTCCCAGAAGTGGAGCAGAGGTGTCAGGTGTCATATCTTTTCATTCCTTTCTGTTCCCCACTGTTGCCTCTTTATCTCTCCTGACAAAACGCTTGTGTCACTTAATGCCATGCACCTCCCCCCGACACGTTTCTTTTACCTTTATGGAAGAATGAGCAGTGATAGATTTGTGTACTTCCATTTAAAGGAATATTTATGGACATGGGACTTTAAATTTTTTCGGCCTCATAGCATGCGAGATCTTACCCCAACCAGGGATCGAGCTGCTGCCTTCTGCAGGAAGTGCAGAGCCTTATCCACTGGACCGCCAGGACTTCTCTGGCTCTTGTCCCGAGTCCAGCTTCAGCAAGTACATGTTGATACCACGTGAGCTAGAGCAGAATTAGTAACCAGTCAAGGTGTCCCTAAACAGAATTCTGTCTCCAACTCTCTTAATTCAAAAAAGAAGCATTCCATTCGGTCTCTCATTTTGTATGCTTTACTCAGGTGATTCACCAGTGAATTTGGTGTGAGGACTACAATCACGCCTCTTTGTGGTTCATTGTGACCTTTGTGAATGTTTATATAACAACCATGTGTGGCTTTCTGTTTGTGTTTCTTTTGCTGAATGTTTGTCTTACGTTCACCGTCACCTAACTGTATGTTAATTGCCTGGTTTGCATCATCATAGACTGGTGGCCTTTTGTCCATTAGGAGCTCTTGTCAGGCTGATCTCCTTATTCTTTTTAGTTCAGCCTCAGAAAACCCTGAAGGTATCCTCATTTCTCCTCTGAACTGGATGTCCAGACTGTCATCCCAGCTCCCACAGTGAGGCGGCTCCCACTGCTTGTTTCTCCCTCACATACTTGGTGCCCAAGGACTTCTGGAACTTTGATAATTAACACCGATTGTCATTTTGTCCCCCTTGTAGCTGACTTTCCTTCTGCTCAGTGTTATATCCATTTAACTTCCCCCATTTTCCATTTGATTTCTAAAAAACAGAATGGGGATGTGATGTGAATCAGAATTGCAGGTTTCTTATGTATTTCTCAGAAATGTTAGGAATCTTACCCCTAAGCCAAGGTTCCAAGTGGACTTAGGAGGAGGGAGGAAAAGATAAACAGAAAATTATTTCCCGTGCTGTATGGCCTTGGAAAGGAACTACTTGAAAACAGTTCTCCAGCATGTTTTCTGTCTCTCCCGACCTTATTTGGGCTCGAGTCTGACAAGGTCTTCTCTCCCACAGTCTCTAAAGAAAATTATGTCTGAAGTCAAAAGTTAGCTACTTGAACACTTCAAAGTTGATGGTCTCAACTCTGTTTCAGTTCAAGTTATCCAAGTATTTACCTAGTCTACCTAGCTAGATAACCCATTGATCTTTCAAATAGAAACCTCAGGAAGAAATTTTTTATTCTGTACCATTAAGTGTTTTATGTCTCAGTTAAAGATTAAAATTTTTTTTTCCATATGGGAAGTACCTGGACCCAAGCAGCAGCTTCTTTCTGAGATTTGTCCTTGGAATGCCATTAAAAAAAGAAAGATGGATAAAGGCTAGTTTGCACAAATCACCACCATTGAAGGACACAGCTGCCTGTAGATAGGAACATTAAAATATTTTAAACAGAGGTAATAACAGCTAAAAGCTTTGACCTGAGCTCAGTCTGCTTTGTACTGACCTTGTCTGAAAAAGTAGCTAAAAACAGCTTTTCCAAACCCATTCCTACTCCTCTTGTCCTTGTCTTCCTCATTTAAAACGCTTGGTGGCTATAAAATTTCTCTAATTTTATAATCTCTGATTCTGTCATCACTTTTTTTTTTTTTTTTAACAGAATTAGCTCACTGAGTATTATGTTTTTGTTTTGTGTCTAAAATCTGTGTGGCTGTTTCATCTTTCCTGAGGGCGCCTGTCAGTCAGGCACAGGTTTAAGGTGGTCCTCAAGACTCCCCCTCCCCCCATCTGAAACAGCCTACTTGTGACACTTGAGCTCCAGGGTGCCTTTGTAGAGGGTTCCAACCCTATAAGATGGTTAGGAGAAGCCAGAGGACTGACTGTGCCTAGAGGCTCCTTACCTGGGGCTCCACCCTCTGATCATCCAGCGAGGCTTTGCAGTTGTAAGGATATGTCTCCTCCTCTCTGAGACCAAAGTCTCAGGCCCATAGCCCTTCACATTCTTCAGCAGGTTCAGTTCACTGTTACCTCCCTCAGCCTCCCTGATCCTAGTCCTGGGATCTAGGCACCAGGCCAGTTTTTGACATCAGCTGTAGCATTGGGGGAGTGGGTTATAGAGGGATACTACACATGCCTGATTGACTTAGTCATGTTTACAGAAGGTACTGCAGATTAGCTAGGCACCCAGAGAAGGAACAGGTGTGTCCTTATTCTACATGGCATTTTCCTTATTCCTTGTGCCTCGTTTCCATCAATACACAATGCTACAGTCACCTCTGTACAGATAAGGATCTCCTGAAGCCGAGAAAGAAGCCACAGCCCCCTGGAGAAGGAAATGGCAACCCACTCCTGTATTCTTCCCTGGGAAATCCCACAGACAGAGGAACCTGGTAGCCTATAATCCATAGGTTGCAAAAGACTTGGACACGACTTAGTGACTAAACAACCACCACCCTACACTCTCTGCACTTCAGTTGCATTTTCCTTCGGGGACCTCCAACATGCACTTCCCTTTTCCACTTAAGTAGCATTAGATGTCCTGTGCTCTTTCTGCATCATCTCCCTTCATGGCCCACCTCCCTGATGATTGTAAACCACACTTTGCGAGTTCCAGAGACGTGTGCCATCGGTTGTTCTGGGTTTGAAAATGGTAGCCTGTTACATTTTTCCTCTTTCACTGTTGTTCCTTTCTTTTTCTGTTTTAAGCCACTTGGGTCTTTTCTTATCATTGGGGATTTTCTGTGACTTTTCTTTATTAATTACTTTCACAGTCCCTCATTGCTGCAGCATCAAGAGGTAAATGTCTAATAAAGCTGCATTTCCCTTGTGCTCATATTTTATGGCCACATTGTGTCCTATTCTCTTCTACCCACTTTGACGTGGGCCTTCTCTCCTTCATCCCATGTGTAAGACTTGCTCAGCTAGTTTTTAATTATTTTTATCCCGAGAAAGTTGTTCGATACACAGCTATAGATTCAGTGTGTTGTGGAGGTCAGTTCAGGATCCTGTAGCCATCTTGAACCGAAACCCCTAGAAATTCTAATTTTGATAGGAACTTCAGTGACTTCTTTGTGAGAGTGACATATGAGAAAATAATTTTTGTTAAAAGCAGCTTTATTGTAGCATTTTCATAAATTTCACTTGTCAAAAGTGTATAGTTTGAGTTTTAAATATGTAAAAATCTTCATGATGATAAATAAAAAATAGCTTTTGGATCCCCCCCCCAAAAAAATGAAACCGCAGCCTTAGGGCAGCACTGCGTATGCTTGTGTGTGTGTGTGTGTGTGTGTGTGTGTGTGTGCACGCTGTCATTCTGGAGGAGCTCTCCATGGTCGTTCCTCTTCTCACTGAAGGGTCTCTCTAGTGACAGACACTGGGCTCTATGGCTCTTGACCCAAATTCCACACCAGCCACGTTAGTAAGTGGGGAGACAGCAGTCAGTCCCAGCACAGGTATCCTGTTTCCTTATATAGGTTTTCTGAGCAGTCGTTATGAAGGGTATTTTTTGTAAGCCTTAAATGTTTTTAAATAACTTGCCTTTCTTATGAATTCATATGGTAGTGGGATATCAGTGTCTGCAAAGCTCTCACAATAGTAAAAATAGCTTTCAAATGCAAGGAGTGGCTCAGAAGGAAAATAAAGTTGGTGTTTGCAAATCAAGGGAGGTATCACTTTATTTTTAAAAATGTTTTCATGAGTTACAAATAATTTTGGCTTTATGTTGTAGGCCAGATACCCTTCCCCTATCATAGACTTTAGCTGATAGTTTTCAACCTTGACTGTTCATTAGAATCACCGCAGAGAGCTTTAAAAGCTCATTAATTAGAACTTTTCAGGAGCATGTCTGTCTTAGTTAGATATTGCTATTCCTGATTAAAAATGTACACACCCCAAGCCACTCAAGGTATCTTGAGATAGTTCATAAAGATGTAGGATGTATATCTTGGAAGCTGCAAGGAAGAAGCATAATTGGATCAGGAGTGACTGGAACTGAGAGACTCAGAACCAAAGATCGTCACTCTCTGGGTCTTCCTGCTCTGCGTCTCTGGCTCTTTGTGTCTTTGTTTCTGGACCTGTGTCTTCCTTCCTTCGTCAGGCTTATGCTTACAGCTCTTCCCTTCCACTACCTCCCTCCCTCTCCTCAATGGCTGCACTGTTCTTAAAAAACATTTTATTTTATATTGAAGTATAGCTAATTAACAATGTTGTGGTAATTTCAGGTGCACAGCAAAGTGACTCAGCCATACATATAATGCATCTATTCTCCCCCAAACTCCTCTGCCATTCAGGCTGCCACATCACATTGAACAGAGTACCCCATGCTATACAGCATGTCCTTCTTGATTATCCATTTTAAATATAGCAGTGTGTACATGTCCCTGACTATCCTTTCCCCCACCCTTCCCCCTAGTAACCATCAATTCGTTCTCTAAACCTTGTTATCTTTTCTTACTGCTAAGTGGCAAAAGTTCTAACTTACCCTTTCTGTGAGAGTGTAATCCTTTGTCGGGGGAGGAAGGGGTCCAGACTTCAAACAGGTTTTGCATTTTAATCCAAGTCTCTACAACCCAGACATTCACCTGTCACCATACTTATACATGTATCCATTCTCCCCCAAACTCCCCTCGCATCCAGGCTGAGGGGCCTTCTCTTCTGTGCTGTGCTCTCCCACCTTCCCTCTCCTCACAGGCATGCAGGGGTGTGACTGTTGTTACCGACCCTGGAGCCTATGTGCTCTTTTAGTCTTCGAGCCTTTGCTATTCTGTATCTCCTTGTTCAGGCATGTGTGTGGGGCTGCCCATGAAAGGAAGCGCTCTTGAGTTCTCTATGTCTCTGATTCATGGCCAGTATCCGTGATTCAGTGTCGTTCTTTGTCCAGGTGGTTTCCCAAGAACCTAACTGTTCTGTGTTCTGCTTCTCTCTGTAGTCTCTGCAGACTTTGTACTTGTCAGAACATAACACCCCAAATTGATCTCTCTAGTCCCAGAGCCCTCAGAACTTCGTAGCTCCAAGGAATTACCTCCTTAACACTTGACTGAGTCTGAATTTGAGTTTGTTTTTAAAACTTGTGATTGTAAAGTAATTTTAGATTTACACAAGTGTTGCAGAGCTAGTACAGTTTTTGTATAGTCTTTACCCAGTTTCCTTTAATGTTGATATCTTAAATACCTGAGGTACTTTTATCGAAGTACTGTGTGGTTAACATTGGTATATTATTATTAACTAGACTTCAGACTGTACTTGAACTTTACTAATTTTTCTTAATTTGAATTTTAAAGAAGAGTATCTGGCTCAGTTACTATCCACTTTCTATATGCTTCCCAAGTGGGGCAGTGGTAAAGAATCTGCCTGTCAATGTAAGAGATGCTAGTTCGATTTCTAGGTTGGGAATATACCCTGAAAGAGGAAATGGCAACCCACTGCAGTATTCTTACCTGGGAAATCCCATGAACAGAGGAGCCTGGCAGGCTACAGGCCATGGGGTTACAAAGAGTTGGATACAACTGAGCGATTTAACACACACACACACACACACACACACACACACACACACACACATTAACGGTGTCTTCTATATTTATCTCAGTCCCTGTGGGGAGGGTTGGGGGCTGCTGAGCCCTCTCTCTATGAGAGCAGACATGTTCGGGGGGAACAAGAACTGAGCCCCTTCAGGATGTTTACTAAGTTCACAGTGAAATTCATCTTGAGTATTTTTACCTGTGTTTCCTGTAGATGGAAGCAGTTTTGGATTATGACTACAAATTCAATAAAACAAGTTTGTTCTGTTTAATATAGCCTTTAATTACCAAAAGCAGATTTACATTAAAGGACTTGAGCATTTTTGGGAGATACTCATTTTTAACCATAGAAAATATTGTCTGCTTTTATGTTTGAGGAAATTATATTTATTTATTAATGCCCTTCATTAACTTTAAAAAATTTTTTCTCCCAAGGCTTATTTTAACAGAATTTAGAGTAGAAAAACAGAGATTGATTCCTCCCCCATAATATGTTAAAATATACATGGCTATAAATGCCTCAAATTTCTTTCAAACTTTGAAAATAATTGTTTTGCAATACTAATAAAACCTTAGGAAATTTTGAGATTTAGTTTACATTTCTTGATGTCAAATACTTCAGCCATTTTTGTTGTTGTTGCATAAGTAATAGAAGAATCAAAATTGTTTCCCTTAATTCTCATCTTCTTAGAAAATATATTATTTCACCTTAATTCTCACTTCATCATTCTTAGACACCTATTGTTGTCAGGATGATGCTTTGTTATGTGATTTAGCACGATATTGATATGCAATATTATTATCCAGGCTGTATAATATTGATTATACATTGCAGATAGGAAAATGTATAACTTACCTACATGACATGAAACAACCAAAACTTAAATGGATTTTGTGAAAATATATTTCTGTTATGGATAGCATGGTCTCAGTTATTTTATTATAAAGTTTCTCTTCTCATCTTTGTTGTATGGTATCTTTAGTATTATTCTGTAGTAGCCTCTCAGCCATCAACTGCTGGTGTAAAGCTACTTTTCCAACGAATTAGCCAAATCACTGAGAGGTTTTGAAAATTGCTATAAGTTGGTGTTACAGTTGCCCTGTACATTCGTGTGACTTAGTTTAACCTTATTGCTTTAGCTCAGCAGATATCTCAATAACATTAAGGAACAGAGGGGATGATGCCTACAGAGGAAATGTGTATGGCGACACTATTATTGTGCAACAGCACATCAGCATGGATGGAAGTCGATCTTACAAACTGAAGAGTGCAACAGGTTTGTTATGAATTTCTCTTTTATTTTGGTAAACTAGTAGTAAACATCCAATTAAAAAGAGGTCATTGATTGTGCTGGTATCACTGGAAGGATACTTCTCATCTCTTGAAACTTCCTTCTTGTAAGAGGATTGGTTGGTTGCATATATATGCATATGCACATGTATGTATACATACATATATTACACATTGTTGTAGTACCACAAGGGATTCTACACCCAAAGTGTGAGTAGCAGAATTTGGGTCAGTTTGAAACATTCTGTGATATGCCATTTTGATCTTCTTTCACCCCTATAGTTACTATCACATGTGGAAAGAGAAGGTTAGTGAAAGGTGGAAAAGGGCATATAGGAAGAGGAGGGGGTATAAAGAGATAGATGAGAAGAAAAGAGCAAAGGTTGAGCTCTGGAAAGTAGAGAAACGCTTGTCACTACATCTTTGTGCTTCTGCCTCCTCTGTGCTTGTGTCGTGACGTGTGTTGTCCCAGTTCGTTCAGATGTGTGTGCATTCAACGTGCCTTTCTTAATGACATCAGGAAAATAGTTCATATTTATATTTATAAATAATTGCTCGTTTTAAAAAATGTATTACTGCCCTAGAAACAGTCTGATCATTTTGTGTTTCTCATAACTAGGTGCTGTGGTTTCTACTAAGAAAGAAGAACTGATTGGAATTCTTGATCATTTTAACATTCAGGTAATTGCTAAATCTGTGTTTCAGATTAATAAATACAGCTGGCTACTTCTTTGTTTGATTTCATTTGTGGTATAGAAAGAATTTAAATGGCCTCATATGAGTAAATTGACCACAGGAAGAATATATTTAACTATTGTTAGTAAGCTTCTAATGGATCAGGAACCTTCAAGACATAACATCTTTAATTTGATAGAACATACAAGAATATCTTGTCTATAGTAATATATGCTAAAATTTATGTTAATAAAATGTATGTAATAAAGTTTCTTGGCTTTCTGCTGTCCAAGTCAGAATAGCATCATAGTTTCCTAAACTTGGTTGCTAAGTTTCTTTTGTAGAAAGGAAATTTATTCTAGAAAGATAAAGAAAACATTTCTTTGTATATGTTGGATTTATTTCATCGTACCTACAGGTGGATAAGATTTGAGTCCATTCTGCTGAGATACTTTGAGGACTTGGAAACGGGGCTCAGATAGTCTGGTAACGTTAGCCCTGGAGTTGTCCTGGGGGGAGTATCTAATCCGGACCCTTTATTCTGTAGATGAGAAACTGGGAGCCAGCAAGAGTAACTGCACTGACAGTTGTCTTGGCGCGGTTACTGGCAGAGCGTGTAATGGGCCCCAGATACTTCTGTTCAGTGCTAATGCTCTATCCGCTGTATCACCTCGCTTTACTCCAGGATTAAGAACACCAAGATTAGACACTAAGGGGAAAGAGCAATTATGTGTCTGGGTCTCTTTCCCAGTTTGGTTTAGAACAAGTTGTCCAGAAAAACTTCCTGTAATGATAGAATGATAGGTATTAGGTATGATTGATGTCCAGTAGGGTGGCCACTAGCTGCGTAAGCGTCTGAAATGTGTGACTGAGAAATCAAATGTTTTACTGTGTTTTACCTAATCTGAATGTAGCTAGCAGCTTGCATGTTGGGCAGCACAGGTTCAGAAAAATAATTAGTGAAATCTGAGGGAAAGCAGATAGAGCGTAGAACACAGGCCAACTTGTTAACCGAAATCAGCAAAACCGAAAGCTTGAGTCGATGGAATCGCAGGTGTTGGGAGAAACTTGAAGGGCATCCAGTATTGTAACACACTGCACGCTCACATGTGCAGTCTCCACCAGGTGTTCCTTCAGCAGGTGCCTGCGGGGGCACTGGTGGGAAAATGATCTCTGCCTGAAGCTGCTGACCCGTGTAGTTGACTGTATTTATTAAAAAGTTGTTTATGGGAAAAGCTGAATCAAGTCTCTTTCTCTGAAGTGCCCACTTCCTTGGGGAATATAAAAACATGTTTCTTTTCTTCTGAAATATTTGAAGATATCATAACTGCTTTAGTTCTCTTCTTACACAATTCAGTTAACTAAAGATTCAAGTTCATGGATCAAAACTGCGAAAGGTCTAGAGCTACACTGAATATCCAGTAATCACTAATCACATGAGGATGGGTATTGTGCACTCAGAATGTGGGTAGTCCGGATAGAGGGGTACTGTAGCGTGAAATGATACGCACTGGATGCTGAAGACTTCATGCAAAGGAGTAACCCAGTTTTCACACTGACTACATGTTGCGCTCAGTTTCGCTCAGTCGTGTCCGACTCTTTGTGGCCCCATAGACTGTAGCCTGCCAGGCTCTTCTCTGCCCATGGCATTTTCCAGGCAAGATTGCATGTTAAAATGATAGTATTTTCGATACACTAGATTTAAAATATATTACAAACATCAGTTTCACCTGTTTCTATATTTTTAATGTAGCTACTAGAAAGCTTGATTGTATGTGTCATTTGCATTGTATTTCCATTGGATGGTGTGGCCTAGGATTGTCAGGAGAAAGGAGGGTGTTTAATGTCTTTAAGTACCTAGTTGTATTTGTCCATCATACCTCTTACTTCTTCTCTGAAGTTTACCTGTTTATGCTTGCCTTTTGCTTACTCCAGGGTCTTGACATATAAGGGTGCCAGATTTTTAAATAATCTCTAGTATAAAAACTAGGAACCCCATTTCAGAGGATGTGGGAAAAAGAACATGAACTTTAGCAAAGCTGTTAATCCAAAGTTGGTGATAAAATGGCTGTCATTAAAGCTTAGTTTTGAGAAATTAGATGCTGTGTGAAATTAAGATACCACACAGGCCTTGTTTGAAAAAAAAAAAAAGACAATCAGAGCTTGAGCTACCTGTATAATGAAAAAAATGTAATATGTAGGGATTTCTTTATAACTGCATAAATCTTTTTTATTATCTTGAAAGGGAAGACCCAAAATTTTGCTTGAAAGAAAGATTTTCACCAGGAGTATGCTAAATAAAGTACAATCAGTATTTTACACATGGTAAAATAAAGGAGTTACACATTTTTTCATTTCTGCTGACCCTTCATATTCTGTGCTTTACAAACAAGATTATTTTTTGACATTATTTCTGGCTTTGTTGGCAACACACTCCAGTATTCTTGCCAGGGAAAGCCCATGGACAGAGGAGCCTGGTGGCTACAGTCCATGGGGTTCACATAAAAGTCAGACACGACTTAGTTCCACAAATTAATACCAAAGATATAAATGGGAAATGACTGTGAATTTTTTGAAACAAGTAGGAAAAAAAATTCTTAATTCCTCATGAAGAAATAACAGGAAATAAGAAATCTGAAGAAATGCTGTACAAAAAATAAACAATACTTGTCATTTTAATTCTGATGAGAAGTAATGGAGTCGGACTTTTTATATTTAGTTGGAGGAAGTAGTTAACTTGTCTGAGACTACATAGAATGTTCAGACAGAGCCAAATAAGAGCCCAAGTCTGCTGCTTACACGCTAGAGAACTTCCAACTTTGTAATCTGATGGTTAACCAGTAGCATAGGAGTGATATCTATAAAACAGGTAGAAGGAATGAAAACTTTCTAATAAAAACACTTCTTTAGAAAGTTCTTATATCTTTATGTAATGGGAGAATATTTAATTTTGGCTGTAGTATTTATTTTTAATTGGAGGATAATTGTTTTACAGTGTTGTGTTGGGTTCTGCCCTACATGAACATGAATCAGCCATAGGTGTAGTATTTGTTTCACTACCATGAAATTTTGAAATATTTTCTTTTCATTTAAAGTTTCTAAGATTTTCTTTTTGTGTATTTAATGCTCTAACCTCTGGCTAGTACCTAGCCTTCCTGATGGCAGCATAGATCACTTGTAATGGGTATCTTAGTTCAATTCTCTTTAAGGCATTAAAATGAAATATTTAAAGATAATCTTTTCTTTGTTTGTTTTTTTCAGGTAGATAATCCGGTTTCTGTTTTAACACAAGAGATGAGCAAGCAGTTCTTGCAGTCTAAAAATGAGGGAGACAAGTACAAAGTAAGAAGCACCGAAATAAACATAAACCTACCCAAAAAAGAACACATTTATAAATTAAGTATATATACTAAACATTAATCTTGGTCATATAGTAAATACCAAGTATTTTTTTAAGCCACTATTTAAAGTAATATTGTATGACTAATTTAGAAAATTAAGGTGGATGTATAATTTTACTGATAAATCCTTGCTGTAACTTTTGGCTTTTAATTCTGAAAGAGTGAATTCTAAAACTTACACTTGTAGAAATAGAAGGGAATGAGTGACTGTACACACATAATAACTTTTAAATATTAGATTATTTAGTACTCTTTAAAAAGCCAACAAAATATATGACTACTACTACAGCTTGCAGTGTAAATTTTGAATGGTTTTGGTGTTTGCTATGCTAAAAAATTATGTGCATTGAGAACAAGGATACAAGTGTTTTCTTTGTTTTCACATTTGCTTAAAGAATGGAAGAACAGTGAAAATGAGAATTCAGAATGGTATTACCTTCACACCAAATGAGTTTTCTTTCACAAGGCTTTAAGAACTTTGCAAGTAAACATGTAACATGTATGTTTGAATGTAGCACTTTTAAGTAAATTTGGAGTTTGAAGTAAAATGTATTCTTTTGTGTTTGTGTTTAGTTTTCAGAGACCAGATTCTTTTTTTTTTTCATAGTCACATGGAAGTTTACAAACTCCTAATTATATTTTTCTTATTGTTTATTTAGTTCTTTATGAAAGCAACCCAACTTGAACAAATGAAGGAAGACTATTCATACATTATGGAAACAAAAGAAAGAACAAAAGAGCAGATAAATCAAGGAGAAGAGGTTTGTAAGCACTTAATGCAATTATTTTTTGAAATCAGTCAAATTCTTATACCAGGTAAATGGTATTGTAAAATTATATACTGATGTATCTATATATGTGTATCTATATAAAAATAGTAACATTTTTGTGTGTTTTTTACCTTCAGGGTATTTATTAGCCTTTGCTTTTTTTGTTTTATAATAATGGGTATGTCCATGTCTTAATCATAGACTGGAGGGCAGGGTGGTATCTAACCTACTGTATGACTAGTTGCTTCCGTAATAACGTGTCACTAATTCCCACTGGGCAGTAATTTAAAAAGTATATTTCTTTTAATGGGAAAATAAACAGAAGCCTCAGCTGGTATTTAACATAATATGCATTTATAATTATAGATGACTCTTCATTACATTGGTTAAATGTTAACATTCTTTTAGCACCTTATGTTTCAGCTGTTTATCTAGTACTTTAAGTCCCAGCAGTTTTTCTGTGTTTCTGAATCTTGCTCTTTTGTCATTTAATCAGTTTTATGCAATCAATTGCTTTCAGCAACTTCATAATAAGTTCTTTTGAGACATTAATTAATGATTGACCCAAGTTAAATTTATTAGATGTTACACTGACCTTTTTACTTCAGATTTTTGAGAAATACATATTTAAAATTGGGTTTATAGTTATATGGTTCACCAAGTGAAAACTGAAAAAGTCAGGATGAGTATATTTATTTTTATTCCTACATTATTGCTTTGTACCTGAGGTATGTGATACTGTGTGCAAGGAGGTGCTGTAAGCCATAAAATTGATATAGCACGTGTTCTTTGAATATCAGTGTTATTACTGGGGAAAGGAAATGTATATTCAGACAAATATGCATAATATATATTAACATATATTATTTTAGAAACAATAGATCAGGACTTTGAAGAAATTTGTTTGCTTTAAATAGCTTGATGTTTAAATACCCTCTTCACTGTATACTTTGTTTTCAGCAATTGAAAATAATTTGTTTATGAAGTTTAAGAAGTATGTCCCTGTATCATGTAGCTGAGTTTCTTATGTATAATATGCACTTTGTAAGAAGTTTTTTTCTGATTGATTAAATGTACTAGATTCTCAAAATAAACCCTGGATTAGCCTTTAAGAAGTAGAATGTGACCTAATGCAACATTGTAAATCAACTATACTTCAATAAAAATTTTTTAAAAAAGCAATCAGGAAAGAATTCAGTGGGAGATACAAATAAAAATAAGTCGGAGAAAAGAAATAGAACGTGAAGATTAGAAACTGGAAGTCATTCAGCCATCAAATACTGAGTTCCTGTCGCATGCCTTCTAGCGTTGTGCTTTGGCCGTGGCCATATAGTAGTAAATACGTAACAAAATTCTTGGGGTCATGTACCTAACTATGCAGCAGAAAGTACATGGTAAATAATTGAGTATGGTGAGTGCTCCTAGAGGAGTTAAAGATTAATTTTAATAGGTTACTAGCAACAGGGGGCAAGTCAGGGGCAGTGGGAGGGGTGTAGTTATTAAGTAAGTAATGTCTCAGGTAAGAAATGAAGGGTGAATAATAACAGACAAAGGATGGTGAGAGTGAGGAAGTGTGTTCCAAGAAATAAGCATAGATGGAGTTTTGGGCAAGAGAGCCTTTGGTGTTTTTAAAAAGCTGAAGAAATTCTACGTTGTCTAGAGTGAAGAACACAAGAATGAGAGTTAGAAGGCCAGGTTGTGGAGGAGCTTTGAAACTTAAGGGCAGTACAACACATGAAAGTGGATGGCTTGATTGAATGTATATTTTCAGTAGATCACTCTGCTACAGAAGAGAGTGAACTACTCTAAGGAAAGAATATACATAGATCAATAAAGAAAGTAGTATTGTCCAAACAGATGATGACGATAGGTAAGTTAGAACAGTGGCCATGGTAATATGGAAAAGAGCTTTGAAATGGTTTGGGCCACTGTTTCATGGAGCATGGAGGGTAGTGGTGAAAACAAAAGTCAGATTTGTGGGGCTGAAAACCAGGAAGAATGGAGGAGCTGGAGATAATTTTCATGAAACTTAGATGTAAAGGGGAGACCACTTTTAGAGAAAAAGGTGGTGCCCTGGGGTAGATATTGTTGAGTTTGTTTGTGAATGGAAAAGATAAGTAAAGATTTAAATGTGATCCTGGAAAGGAGTCAATGAAAAGGAATAAATGGAAAAGAGATGAAAAGATGGGATGAAGAATCAACTAATATAGACCTCCTCAGAAGGCAGATGAGGAAGACAATGAAAGCAATGAGAGACTTTATTTTTTGAACTCCAAAATCACTGCAGATGGTGACTGCAGCCATGAAATGAAAAGACGCTTGCTCCTTGGAAGAAAAGCTATGACCAACCTAGACAGCATATTAAAAAGCAAAGACATTACTTTACCAACAAAGGTCCCTCTAGTCATAGCTATGGTTTTTTCAGTAGTCATGTATGGATGTGAAAGTTGCACTATAAAGAAAGCTGAGTGCTGAAGAATTGGTGCTTTTGAACTGTGGTGTTGGAGAAGACTCTTGAGAGTCCCTTGGACTGTAAGAAGATCCAACCAGTCAATCCTAAAGGAAATAAGTCCTGAATATTCACTGGAAGGACTGATGCTGAAGCTGAAACTCCAGTCCTTTGGCTGCCTGATGTGAAGAACCGACTCATTGGAAAAGACCCTGATGCTGGGAAAGATTGAAGGCAGGAGAAGGGAACAACAGAGGATGACATGGTTGGATGGCATTACCGACACAATGGACATGAGTTTGAGTAAACGCCAGGAGTTGGTGATAGACAGGGAGGCCTGGCGTGCTGCTGTCCATGGGGTCACAAAGAGTTGGACACCACTAAGCAACTGAACTGAACTGAGAAGGCAGAAGAGGGGCTGGGCAGGATCCAAATAAGTGGGGACTGGTCTTAAGTATAATGAAGCTACCTCTTCCTTTTTAGCTGGAGGAAAAGACTGCTTTTCAGTTTATATATCAGTTTGTTGAAAGCTGTAAGAGCTTGCTTTTTACAGCTTCTGGATTTTATGAAAATAGGCATCAGGGAGGAGTGAGGGATTAGAGTGGTAGGTATATGAGGTTTGAGGAGAGTGATAATAGATTGAAATAATCCTGAAGAATGGGAAAGTGACTTGGATAGAGAAACACACTAAGATCCACAGTGAAGTCCCTATTTGAACACAGAAACTCTGAATGGAGAGGAGAGGCTCTCCAGTCAGGTGTGCAGCTTTAGAAGCTGTTCGTATATCACTGTAGTTAGTTTTTGCTTGATAATTTTATTGATTATTAAGAGAAAACTTTGATGAGAAAAAATATAACATTTGATTTTTAGAAATAAATTCCTTTTGACCTTTCCAGTATCATTGAAATGGATCTAGTGGTGTACTTCACCCAGTCTGTCTCTCAGATAGGGAACTGAGAGAAAATGAGAAAACTGAGTTTTTGTGTGGCCTTGAAACTTTTATTCCTTTCTTCTTCCTCATTTGAAGACTAGCCGTTTTTAGAGTGCAGAAATTAACAAAACTATTGCACATAGTAAAAGTATACCAAAGAAACAAAAATATTTTTATTTCTGCTCTAATTAAATAATTACCTTGCAGATCTTTTTCAGTACTTGTTTAGGCAATGCGTTCAAAAGAAATATATTGGCAGAAAGTCCGTCTTTTTAGTGTTAGTAAGAAATACGTTTTTTTTTTTTTTTTAAAGCGACTTAGTGAACTAAAGCGCCAGTGTTTGGAGAAAGAAGAACGTTTTCAAAATATCGCTGGCTTAAGTACAATGAAGACCAACCTGGAATACCTGAAACATGAGATGGCTTGGGCAGTGGTAATTTTACTTAATTACTTATTCACACATATTTGTAATATGCAAAATATACTTGGTTATAGTTGGTCTTATATGTGATTTGCTGTATAATTTCTTTTTAGGTCAATGAAATTGAAAAGCAATTGAATGCTATCCGAGATAACATCAAAATTGGAGAAGATCGTGCTGCTAGACTTGAGAGGAAAACGGAGGAGCAGCAGGTGATTACACTTTTTTATACCGAGGTAGAAGTTGGTTGAGTGGTAAATACAGGAGTGATTTTCTGTTGAGGGTCCACATGGACCTTTGTACCATGAGCAGACCCATTTATATATTTACCTTTCCATTCTCTCTCTCTCTCTTTAAAAGTTATGTTTACACAATTCTGGAGTTATTTTCTATTTGTTATTTATGTATTTGGCTGCCTTGGGTCTTAATTGTGGCACCCAGGATCTTCATTGCATTGTGTGGGATCTTTTCCATGCAGCACATGGACTCTCTAGTTGTGGCACCCAGGCTCAGTAGTTGTGGCACACAGGCTTAGCTGTTAATGACATGTGGGATCTTAGTTCCCTGACCAGGGATCGAACTATGTCCCATGAATTACAAAGCGTATTCTTTCCCACTGGCCACCAGGGAAGTCCCTTTCCATTCTCTTTTAACAGCTTTACTGAGATATAGTTCATATACTGTACAGTCCACCCATTTAAAATTTACAGTTCAGTGGGTTTTTTTTTTTAATGTTCACAAGGTTTTATAACCACCATTGTGGAATTCTCTGCTGTCTTCCCAGAGATAGATCTAACCTTTTTTTATAGGAGCCCCCATGTACTCAGGGTGACTGACTTACATACTACTATGTTGTTCTACTTAGCTTATGAGCTTCTGACTGCCAGGCTTGGTTGTACTACAGGGTGTAATCTTTCCCAGCTTGCTTTTTCCTGTCTACCCCTAAGAGAAGCAGATAAGTGTTTTTCCTTTTAAGAGCTATAGCATTAATCCATGAAAGGTAATAGAGGAGTGTGTAAAAGTATCAGAAATGGTGAACGCAGTACATTTACTTTGTGATCTCTGGGCTGAATTTCTTATTCCCTCTTCAGTTAGTGAATGGAAATTCAACCCCACCTGCCTCTCTCACTTTACTTTTTTCCATTTCTGAGAGAATATTTTGAAATTTTCACTTGATTTTTCTCAGCTTCGTTTCATAGCTTGTCCTTGGGGAAGACCTTGTTGGTTTCCTCTTTAGATATTTTCCCAATCTAAAAGTGAAATCAGTTTTAGTAATAAATGCTCAGTGTTTTTTCAAATGAAGAAAAGAGAATCTTGAGGCTGGATGATACTTAGTTCTGTAGGTATTTGCTCTGCTTGAGTATTTAAGTATTATACTGTGTGAAGTGAAGTGAAGTGAAGTCACTCAGTCGTGTCTGACTCTTTGCGACCCCATGGACACCAGGCTCCTCCGTCCATGGGATTTTCTAGGCAGGAGTACTGGAATGGGTTGCCATTTCCTTCTCCAATTAAATTTCAGGAGAGTATGGATTGTCTTAATTTATATTTATATTCTTCCCACCATGTCTTACATAAAAACCTTTTGTATAGTATATACTTGTTTATAGATTATAGCATAACTATTAAAGAGAAGGCCTTCTGAAAAAATAGTATCTAAAGCAGAGTTTAAATTTGTACTCACCTAATTTAAAACTGAAAATAAATGAATTTTGTTTAGTTTGTGTAACACCTGAACCAACTTCAATTATTACTAAAAATGTGCAGATTATACTGCTGATGTCTTCATAATAAAATACACTATTATTCTATAATGTTTCCTAAATGTCTTACATAGTTGTAATCCCTAATCTATATCTCCTGTTCAGACTTTTATCCTGAGCACTTGATTCAAATATCTGTCTTCCTGTCTTTTTACCTGCATGTTCTAGACACTTCAAACTTAGCATGCTTAGTTGAATAGCTATGAAAGATACTTTACAGCCCACAAAGCCTGAAGGATATACTGTCTGGCTCTTTCTAGAAAAAATTTGCTACTCTCTGATCTGAAACATTTTTATTACTCTTTTAAAAGTTTCAGCTTAACTGCTGCTTTGAAAGCATTCCTGACTTTTTCTGAAAGACCTGTAAGTTCTTCCTGTGTGCTTTCACTTTTATAAATATATATACCGTACTTAAGCATTATTGCATCCAAACTGTATAATCCACCTGCATGGTTGTTTCTCTGCTAAATTGTATCTGTCTCCCTTTACATTTACTAAATGTGAATTTAAAATTAAAATATATTTTAGAATATTAGAGAAATGCAAATCAAAACTATAATGATGTATCACATCATGCTGGTCAGATTGGCCATCATCAAAAAATCTACAAATAATAAGTGGTGGAAGAAGGTGTGGAGAAAAGGGAACCTTCCTGTTAACATTGTTGACAGGAATATAGGTTCTTTCAGCCACTATGAAAGACACTGAAGTTCCTTAAAAAACTAAAGATAGAGTTGCCATATGATCTAGGAATCCCTCTCCTAGGCATATATCCAGAAAAGACAGATGCACCCCAGTGTTCATAGCACTATTTATAATAGTCAAAATATGCAAGCAACCTAAGTGTTCATCAACAGGTGAATGGATAAAGAAGTGGTATGTATATACAGTGGAATATTACTCGGGCATAAAAAAGAATGAGATACTGCCATCTGCAGCAACGTGGATGGACCTAGAGATTATCATACTGTAAGTGAACTAAGACAGAAAAATGTTATATGATATCACTTATATGTGGAGTCTAAGAAAAAAAGAAACAATACAAATGAACTTATTTACAAACCAGAAACACCTCATAGATGTAGGAGACAAAGGAAACAAATTTATGATTATCAGAGGGGCAAGGGAGGGGGAAGAGTAGATTATGAGTGTGAGATTAACATTAACATACTATATACAATAGATAAGCAAGAAGGACTTAACTATATAGCATGTATGTGTGTGCTTACTCGCTCAGTTATGTCCGACGCAAGAATACTGGAGCGTTTCCATTGCCATTTCCTACTTCAGAGGATCTTCCCGACACAGGGATCAAACCTGTGTTTGTTATCCCTCCTGCCTTGGCAGGAAAATTCTTTATCGCTGGGCCACCTGGGAAGCCCACTGTATAGCATAAGGAACCTATATTCAATATCTTGTAATAACCTATAATGGAAAAAAAACTTGAGAATGAATATGTATATGTATAATTAAATCACTTTACTGTACACCTAAAACTAATGCAACACCTAAAACTAATGCAATATTGTAAATCAACTATACTTCAATAAAAATATATTTTTTAGCATTTTATTTAGTTATATTTATCTATTACTGTCTAGCGTTTAGTTAAAGCAAGATTAAGTTTATTTGAAATGTGAACCATATATAATTGTTTTTTTAACTTTTCAGTTTATTGAAGAAAAATAAAATGTATTCCAACAATGTTAATTTTCTTAAAGGTCAGACTTAATGAAGCAGAAAAAAAATACAAAGACATTCAAGATAAACTAGAAAGGATTAGTCAAGAGACACATGCACGAGCGCCAGAATGCATGGCACTGAGGGCAGATCTTACTTCTAAGAAAAGGGCGTATAATGAAGCTGAGGTGAGAGAAAACCTTTCATATCAAGTATAAATACTGCTCCTCCGTCCATGGAACTCTCCAGGCAAGAATACTGGAGTAGGTAGCCATTCCCTTTTCCAGGGGATCTTCCCGACCCAGAGATTGAATCTGAGTCTCCTGCATTCCAGGTGGACTCTTTACTGTCTGAGCCACCAGGGAAGCCCATTAGAAACTTCATCATATCAAATATCAGTACTGTTTGTTTATTTTTAAAAGTAGAGGTTTTGTAGTTATGTTGATTTCATACTTTAAAAAATGTTACGATTTCATGTGGCCATATATGTACTTCATTTTAAGTATGTATTTCTGCATATATTCAACCTTTGATTTGACCATTTGGCAAAAGTAGACTTGAATCAGGTATTTGTTTTTTCATTTTACTAAAGTGTGTCTGATTTTTTGTTAGGTTTTGTATAATCGTTCCCTAAATGAGTATAAAGCGTTAAAGAAAGATGATGAGCAGCTTTGCAGAAGAATTGAAGAACTGAGAAAAAGGTAAGATAGTTACTTTGCAATTTTCATTTTTACCTCATTTTGTAATAAAGTAATCCAAGTGAAATGGAGGAAGTATTTTTTTTTCTTTTTTTTAAATTTTTTAATTTAGTATTGAGGTATAGTCAATTAGGGCTTTCCTGGTGGCTCAGACAGTAAAGAATCTGCCTGCAGTGCAGGAGACCAGGGTTTGATCCCCTGTTCAGGAAGATCCCCTGGAGAGGGATTTGGCTACCTACTCCAGTATTCTTGCCTGGAGAACTCTATGGACAGGGGAGCCTGGCAGGCTACAGTCCATGGGGTCACAAAGAGTCAGACACAACTGAGCAACTTAACATGCACACACACATACACACATGGTGGATTAAGTGTTGTGATAGTTTCAGGTGAATAGTAAGGGGACTCAGCCATACGTATACATGTATGGCTTTCTCCCCTTAACTCCTGGCTCATCCAGGCTACCATATAACATTGAGCAGAGTTCCCATGTACTGTACAGTAGGTCCTTGTTGGTTATCCATTTTAAATATAAAAATGTGTACATGTCCTTCCCAAACTCCCTGTTTCTTCCCCCCCGGCAACCATTAAGTTTTCTCTACTACTGTGGGAAAATATTATGACATTGCTTTATGTTTTTTCACAATGTTAGGTTTTTAACTTAACATTTCCACTTTGGATTATTTACTCTTAGTGCTGATCAGTCTTTGGAACCTGAACGGATGGAAAGGCAAAAAAAAATATCTTGGTTAAAAGAGAGAGTAAAGGCCTTACAAGATCAAGAAAGTTCAGTCAATCAAGAGATCGAACAATTTCAGCAAGCCATAGAAAAAGACAAAGAAGAACATACCAGGATTAAGTAAGTTTTTTTCAGTTATTTGAAAATCATGTAGTTTTCCTCTTTATGAAAATAAAATACTTGGTTTTTAGTTTGTTCTTTCTCATAATAAAGTATCTTTCAAAATCACTTTCCTAATAAAACTTCTAAACTTGTAGAATTGGACAGTTTCTGGGTTTTCTTGTTTTTGTCACTGTTGCATTATTTTTAGTGGTCTTCTGACTGTTTTTTCTTGGTAACACAATTGTTTTCAAATAAAGAATCTGCCTTTAGTTCTTAGGATAGCTGTGTCATTTATTGGTATGCAGCTATGTCATTTATTGGTATGCAGGTGTTAGGGGAAAAGTCTGGATGTTTCTGTATAACCTTTTCATTCTGTTTTTCCACTTGTATTTTTTAGGAGAGAAGAGTTAGATGTGAAGACTGCACTGAACTTTAACCAGAGGCAACTGAAAGAATTGAAAGATAGTAAAACTGATCGACTCAAAAGATTTGGCCCTCATGTTCCAGCTCTTCTTGAAGCCATAGATGATGCCTACAGACGGGGGCACTTTAACTATAAACCTGTAGGCCCATTAGGTATTTGTCACCAGTTAGTCAGGATATCATAAAAATTAGAAGTGTATTTTTATTTTCAGGAAGGAGTCTGTTGAATATAATTTTTTTGAAACTCTGTCATCAAAGAACCATGTAGTTATGTGTAGACTTTGTACGCATTCTAAGAAACAATGATAAAATCACTATAAGCTTTGTAACTTTCCTCTTATATCTTTTAAGCACAAAAGAATCAAGAGAACTTAGGAAAAGGAAAAGTAGCTATAGAGTTAAATAATCTGGTTCTGATTTTTTTCCTGAATGAATAAATCAATAAACTAATTTGCATGTAATTGATTAGTGGGAAGTTTCTATTTGGGTTGGACAACATTATTTTTGAGTTCTCTTTCAAATATAAATCTGGAGTTATAGTTAACTATCCTCATATGTACATGAGAAAAAAAATCAATTGAGGGACTTGCCTGTTGGTCCAGTGGTTAAGACTTTACCTTCCAGTGCAGGGCTGTGGGTTCAATCCCTGGGTGGGGAACTAAGATGACACACAAATCATGACCAAAAAACCAAAACATAGAATAGAAGTAATGTTATAATAAACTCAATAAAGACTTTAAAAATAGTCCACATCAAAAAAATCTTTATTAAAAAATACATTAAGTTTTGAAGAGTTATTTTTAATTCTGTACGTCATTAGCTGAAAATGATGCTATAGATATATTTTTAGTACAATATTATATACTGCATTAAGTATTGTAGTAGTGTCCCTTCGTTCAAATATGTGTGTACCTCTATACCAGGATCCATTTCAATAGGTGAGGTATTTTTTTTTCCTCTCTAAAATTTCAATATTAATCAGTTTTGCATTAAATAGTAGAGTCTATAACCCTTTTGGCTTGATTTTCAAAACCATTCAGAGGCTGAATTAGTATACACAAAGGAAAAACACTGTTGATTTACATTAGAGAAAGACAGCTTTTCATAGGATTCGGTGTTTTTTCCCCAGTGTATCCAGTGGGATGAGGGTATTTCCCATTTGGTTAAAATAAGATCTGTAATATATTATTTAAATTGCTTAGTATGAAATATTTTAAAGTCATTTATGAACTGTTATACAAAGATAATAGTTTTCCTGGTGGCTCAGTTGGTAAAGAGTCCACCTACAATGTGGGAGACCCGGGTTCAATCCCTGAGTTGGGAAGATCCCCTAGAGAAGGAATTGGCAACCCACTGAAGCCTGGCAAGCTACAGTCCATGGGGTCACAAAGAGTCAGACATGACTGACTATTGCTTCATACAGAGATAATTACATTAATGTTTCAAGTATTTAATGGGCATTTTAATAGCTTTCTTTCATTTTTAGGAGCTTGCATTCATCTTCGGGACCCTGAGCTTGCTTTGGCTATTGAATCTTGCTTAAAAGGACTTCTTCAAGCCTATTGTTGCCATAACCATGCCGATGAAAGAGTGCTTCAGGCACTGATGAAAAAGTTTTATCCACCAGGGACCTCACGGCCACAGATAATAGTTTCTGAGTTTAGGAATGAGATGTATGATGTAAGACACAGGTAAGGCATCAGTAATTATTTAAAAACTGTTCTGGTTTTGCATAGTCATGCACAAGCTCAGAAAGAATTAGAACATTTTTAATGTTAACCATGTCTACAACTACTGATCTGTAAAACTTCCATCAGCCACATCTTTAATTTGAATCTAGGCATTGGAGATACATAGATCAATAAATGAGTACTCCCTGCCTTTAAGGTCCTCACACGAGATCTGTTGTGGGAGACATACCAGGAAATAGACCTTGTATGGCTTAGAAATTGTACTGAAGAATAAAATGGTGCATACCTGTCCACGTTAAAAAGGAGGGTATACGGCAGAGCTGTGGCACTTATTGCTCACAGTTCAACTAGAGGTGGTTTACGGAGTCCATAAAGAGCTGTGGTGGTTTTCTTTGATCTTTGTTTGATTGTTTTCTTTGACCCTAACAAACCTCAAGGGCACCATACCCAAACTGGCCTCTTTGTTAGCTGCTAGCTAACTAACCATTTACTCTTTTACACACACACACATCTATGTATGTATGATGTATATGTAAGGTGTCTCTTCCTACCTATATATATTCCTCTGTATATATATTTTCCTATTACTAGATTACAGTTTTAAAATTTTTTTTCTCTCCCACTCCATTTTTTTCTTATGAATCCAATTTTTGCTTCTTTCAATTAAGACTTCTATTTGGAGACATGAAAGATGCCCTGTTTTTAAGCATGTTTTTTCCATATTTAATTTGATTGTGGTGTTTTTCCTTTTACTTGGCTTTAGAAATCATGCTTTATTAAGATTTCGTCTAAGCTTAATTAGGATCATCAAAGCATTTTGTCCTGTAATTGCTCCTACCACTGAGGCTCGTCATGCTTGCCTGGAATTTGATGTGCAGTTTTTCCTTTGTCCACATCCTCTTTAGGCTTCTCCATTTTGTTGTTGTGTGAGCCTGTTTCATACTTGTCCTTTCCTTGTCTCATGATTGACCCGTTATTGCTACTATTCCTTCTTACTTTTAGTTCTCCTATACTGATTTTACCACATGTCAGCAGGCAACTGATTGTGATATAAATTAAATATGAAGTACGTCCCAGGGCAGTAGAGCAAAAGGAAGAGGTGGTTTTGACTGAGAGCTTTAGAGCTGGTAGGAACAGGCCCATCCAGCGGTGGCACATGCCTACTTGAAAGTACTTGCTCCTCCCCAGCATAGAACCCGTGCTCTCAGTGTCTGTGTTTTACCGCAGTCCCCTTCCGCATCCCCTCCCTCTTAGACTCCTGCTCTCCACCCTCTCTCCCCTCCTTTCCTGGGTTGTTTCGCTGACATTGTTTGACATTTCTACAGCACCCACCCTCTGTTCTATCCTATCTTTGTTTTCACTTCCGCTTGAGCTCTGTCCTAAGATTACTGTCCTGTTTCTCTGCTTCATTTTTCAGAAAAGACTCCTGAGAAGAGTCGTCTCTGTCACTCATTTCTGTCTTCCTCTTCTTTCTTGAACCTTACCAGTCAAGCTTGTAGAACTTCATCACATCCCAGAACAGCTCTTGTCTAGGCACCAATGAGCCTTGCTTGGCTCAGTTCTGGAGTCCTCCCTTCCTACTCACTGACTTGACCTATCAGCAGTGTGTGCCGAAGTGTGTTCTCATCCTCTTTAGGCCTCACTGTGAACTCTCTGGCTTACATGATCTGTCCTCTTGCCTTCTGTCCCGTCCTCGTGTCCAGACACACTTGCCACACTGCTTGTCCACTGCATGCCAACCCCCTGGCTTCTCCAACAAGCATTTTCAGGGTCTTTGCACATGCTGCTCCCTTGGCATGAAATGCTCTTCTTCAGGGTGCCAATGCAACTCCCATGCCCTCAGGTGTCTGCTCATTGTTATCCTAGTAAGGCTTTTCCTAACCTTTTCTGTGTAAAAAAATACTTTTTCTTGCTTTTCTCTCTCCCTTCAATAGACTGTAAGCTTCATGGGGAGGATATAGTCTGTTTTGTCCCTATCTCCTCATCCTCTGAACAGCATTTGCACATAGTAGGTGCTCAGAAAGTACATGGTGAATTAATAACTAAGTGGAAAACATAAACACACACACACAGGTATTTTGTTTTAGAATTCTAGAAATAAGCGTTATGAATGCCATTGCCATTTCCCCATGTCTTTTATTTTTTTTTCCCCCATGTCTTTTAATTAATTGACTTTTATGTTTATGTGGTAGCAGTATAGGACTTAAGGAAATTGTAATAATTAGTTACAGTGGGTGACAGAATATAATGGTTAAGAATCTGGGTTCTAGAACTGAGCTGCCTGGTTTAAATCCTAGCCTGACCTCTAAGGTAGCTTTATGACATCAGGGAACTTGCTAAACTCTCTGAAGCGTCCTCACTTGAAAAAAAAGTAGAATAATGTTATTTATCTCACATGGTTGTTCTGAGAATTAAATAAGCCAGCACGGTCATTCGTCCTTTGGTATCCACGGGGGATTGATTCCAGGGCCCTCTGTTGGTACCAGAATCTGCAGATTCTCATGACCCATAGTTGGCCCTCTGTAGCCACAGTTGCTGATTCAGACAAGCATGGATACTGCAAGACCTACTGTATTCATTGAAAAAGAATCCATGTATAAGTGGACATGTGCAGTTCAAACCTGTGGTGTTCAAGGATCAGCTGTACTAAGAATATACTTAGAACAGTGCCTAGGATTATATGAATGTTTGCTAATAAGATAAAACTAAGCCTATTATAGATGTTTTCAAATGTCTTCCATGTCTTATTATTATCCATCATTTCTTCAACCTATTTAAAATATATATCTAATATATATAATAGAGCTTCCCTGGTGGCTCAGAGGTTAAAGTGTTTGCCTCCAATGCAAGTGACCTGGCTTCGATCCCTGGATCGGGAAGATCCCCCTGGAGAAGGAAATGGTAACCCACTCCAGTATTCTTGCCTGGAGAATCCCATGGACAGAGAAGCCTGGTAGGCTATAGTCCATGGGGTCTCAAAGAGTCGGACACAATTGAGTGACTTCACTTTCACTTTTCATATATATAATAATAAAGTTGGCTAAATTAATCCTTATGTATTTTTGTCTCCTAGAGCTGCATATCATCCAGAGTACCCAACAGTTCTGACAGCGTTAGAAATAGATAATGCAGTTGTTGCAAATAGCCTGATTGACATGAGAAGCATAGAGACAGTGCTGCTAATCAAAGTAAGTCCCAATGCTTCCTGTGTTTTATATTATTTTTAAATTTCCTAAACTTAAATTGGTTATATAAATTCTACTTAAGTACTTTACTTGATATTTTATGAATTATTTTTCTTAACAAAAACCTTTGAGCTCTGTAAAATAAATTAATGTTTACTCTTTATCAGCATATGTATTTCCATGAACTTGTTAGATTATATCACTAGTGTTGTGTTTCATCTATTGGTATAAATTTGCTGAGAAGGGACAAGGAAATTCAAAACAAATCTGTAATTAATGCAGTCTCTTTTTCTCATTAATAGAATCTGAGAGGCAATGATAGCAGTCATCCAAATGTGTACTTGTATATTGCAAGTTCATATTGTAATTATCTGTGGGCTTGGCCCTCTGATATTTTACAGATACTTGAAAGAAAATAATGAAGTCCCCTTGTAAAGATCTGTTCCAGGAAAGGTTGATTAGGCCTCAGTTCAGTTCAGTCGCTCAGTCGTGTCCGACTCTAGGTGACCCCATGAACCGCAGCATGCCAGGCCTCCCTGTCCATCACCAACTCCCAGAGTCCACCCAAACCCATGTCCATTGAGTCAGTGATGTCATCCAACCGTCTCACTATCTGTCATCCCCTTTTCCTCCTCCCCTCAATCTTTCCCAGCATCAGGATCTTTTCAAATGAGTCAGCTCTTCACATCAGGTGGCCAAAGTATTGGAGTTTCAGCTTCAACAGTCCTTCCGATGAACACCCAGGACTGATCTGCTTTAGGATGGACTGGTTGGATCTCCTTTCAGTCCAAGGGACTCGCAGGAGTCTTCTCCAACACCACAGTTCAAAATCAGCAATTCTTCTGCGCTCAGCTTTCTTTATAGTCCAACTCTCACATCCATACATGACCCCTGGAAAAACCATAGTCTTGACTAGACGGACCTTTGTTGATAAAGTAATGTCTCTGCTTTTTAATGTGCTCTCTAGGTTGGTCATAACGTTCCTTCCAAGGATTAAGCGTGTTTTAATTTCATGGCTGCAATAAGCCTAATCACCTTACTTTCTCTAGGAAGTAAAATATTAAAGATTTCCAGGTTTTCCCTTCATAATTCAGTGTACTAATCTTTTCTTGGAATTTGCTCTTCACTCATCTTTTCAAGGGTATAAAAGACATTTAGAAAAAAGTAAGATTTCATTTTTCTATGAAAAATAAGATTTCTAAGGTAAATATTTTTATGTGAAAAGGTACTTAAGATTTTTTATTTTAATGGTTAGCAGTATTAGAATTTAAAAATAAAATGTCAGTTTGTCATAGAACATTGTTTCCAATGTTTTTAAGACTTAGCTTAATTCTTTGAATCTTGAAAGCAGTTTTTTAAATTCTATTTCTCTTCATGGAATTGTTTCATTTGAATGTTTAAACAAAAATACTTGAATCTTAAACTAGTGATAGATAACATTTTGAAATTATATGCAGTGGAAATGCTTTGGCATATATTAAAAATGTATTTTTCCCTCTATATTTTTTAGAATAATTCTGTAGCTCGTGCAGTGATGCAATCCCAAAAGCCACCCAAGAATTGTAGAGAAGCTTTTACTGCTGATGGTGATCAGGTTTTTGCAGGACGTTATTATTCATCTGAATATACAAGACCTAAGTTTCTAAGCAGAGATGTGGATTCTGAAATAAGGTTGGTGTGCAATGTAGCTTTATTGTATTATTCCCACCCTTTCTATTTGATTTACTTATTTTTGGCTGTGCTGGGTCTTCTTTGCTACAGGTAGGCTTTCTCTAGTTGTGGCAAGAGAGAGTTCCTTTCTAGCTGAGCGTGTGTGGGCTTCTCACTGCAGTGGCTTCTCTTGTTGCAGAGCATGGCTCTAGGGCGTGTACGCTTCAGTAGTTGTGGTCCATGGGCTTAGCTGCTCCACAGCAGGGTGGATCTTCCCAGATCGGGTGTCGAATCCGTGTCTCCTGCATTGGCAGGTGGACTGTACCACTGAGCCGTCAGGGAAGCCCCTGAGCTTTGTTGTTTTTTTATTTTTTTAAACTGTTTCTCACATTAATGAACTTTATTGATCGACAATACAATGTTATTATGATACTTTGTGTCATCTGTTTTGACCAACAAGTATAGTAGTTGTCTGATATTTGGAAGTTTAAAAAAAATTCACTGGTGTTTTTTAAATACAGAAAAATAGAAATTGGAAAACAAAAGTAACTCATAATCTGATTTCCTGACAGTCCCTATTGACATTTTAAAAATAATTAAAAGTAACATATGCACATGGTGAGAAAATTCAAACAGTTCAGAAATGTATGCATTGAAAAGTGAAGCCCTTTGCCCCCATCTCTCTTTCAAAAGTATGGTAATAGTTTAACAGTTTCTTACATATATTTCCAGAATGGTTTATATACTTGTACTTTCTTATATTTATTTCTAGAACAGTTTGAAATTGAGATATAATTCAAGTGTACAATTGAGAGATTTTTGTGCAGCCATAACCATTATCTCAGTCCCAAGCATTTTTGTTACACCAGAAGGAAAACTGCCCATGAGCAGTTGTTCCCTCATTCCTCCCCACCCTCAGCCTCTGGCAACCACTCCTCTATTTTTGGATTTGTCTTTATGGATTAGTTTACTCTGGATACTTCATATCAGTTCAGTCGCTCAGTCGTGTCCAACTCTTTGCAACCCAGTGAATCGCAGCACGCCGGGCCTCCCTGTCCATCACCAACTCCCAGAGTTTACTCAAACTCACGTCCATCGAGTCCGTGATGCCATCCAGCCATCTCATCCTCTGTCATCCCCTTCTCCTCCTGCCCCTAATCCCTCCCAGCATCAGAGTCTTTTCCAATGAGTCAGCTCTTCACATCAGGTGGCCGAAGTACTGGAGTTTCAGCTTTAGCATCATTCCTTACAAAGAACACCCAGGGCTGATCTCCTTCAGAATGGACTGGTTGGATCTCCTTGCAGTCCAAGGGACTCTCAAGAGTCTTCCCCAACACCACAGCTCAAAAGCAGCAATTCTTCAGCACTCAGCTTTCTTCACAGTCCAAGTCTCACATCCATACATGACCACAGGAAAAACGATAGCCTTGACTAGACGGACCTTTGTTGGCAAAGTAATGTCTCTGCTTTCAAATATGCTATCTAGGTTGGTCATAACTTTCCTTCCAAGGAGTAAGCGTCTTTTAATTTCATGCCTGCAGTCACCATCTGCAGTGATTTTGGAGCCCAAAAAACTAAAATCTGTCACTGTTTCCCCATCTATTTCCCATGAAGTGATGGGACCAAATGCCATGATCTTAGTTTTGTAAATGTTGAGCTTCAAGCCAACCTTTTCACTCTCCTCTTTCACTTTCATCAAGAGGCTTTTTAGTTCCTCTTCACTTTCTCCATAAGGGCTTTTTGTTTAATTTCTTCATGCCTTAATTCTTTTTCTGCTTCTGCTTATCACTGTGCACAGTGCCTTTCATAGGTAGATCATAAGTACTTATTAATGAAATAAGTAAAATTTAATTCCAGTTTAAAAGATGTTTTTTGAAATCTCCATGTTTCCATGTTATGAATTACTTGTTTAGGAGTAGAGAACTGGTTTAACTGCATAAGGTTTGGCAAAACTCTGTTACAAGTAAGGCTTTCTTTGTAAAGATCTAAATATTTGTAATATTCAGAAGTAGATCTAAAGTATTTTTTTACCCTCTCTGTTATATTAAGTGACTTGGAGGATGAAGTTGACAATAAGAAAGCCCAGATATTAAATCTTCAGCAACATCTGTCTGCCCTTGAAAAGGATATTAAATGCAATGAAGAACTTCTCAGAAGGTATCAACTGCATTATAAAGAGTTAAAGGTAAGAAAACATCATTTTATTTTCTCAGCTTAATCATTTGCTAGTTACTTTTAAGGTCTTACCATGCACTGAGTTAGATGAGTAGTTCTCAGATTTTTTGGGCCTCAAGCCCCTTTACAGTCTTAAAAGAGCCCTTATCTGTGTGGGTTTATCAGTATTCCTATTATTAAAATTTAAAGCAACATTTAAGAATATGTATTAACTAATTTAAAAATAACAAGTACATTATGTATTAACATAAATAATGTTTTTTTTGGCAAATAGCTAGTTTCCAAAGCCAGAAAGATTTAGTAAAATGATTGACATTTTTTATATTTTTCTAAATCTCTGATATCTGGTGTAATAAAATTCACCTAACCTGTCATATCACCTTCTATAATCAGTCTGTTGCAGTATTGCTCATTATAGTTATAAACCTCCTATACACTTAGAAGAAATCGATAGTAAAAGTGATCTAAAAAAAAATAATGCCTTAATGTTTTTATGAAAATAGTTTTTTACCTAATGGACCCTCTGAATGAGTCTCTGAGACTCCCAGGAGATACTGGGATTGGACTTTAAGAACCATTGGGATAATCATTCTAGCACTTTAGATTGGATGTTTCAAGAGAACACTGTCTCTGTGGACACAACACTGTCATACTGTCATACTGTCTTCATTTTAAATGCTAAAACGGAATACTTCTATCTGCTTTGTATGAGAGTTGATTAGCAATAATGGTAATTGATACAGACTTTATATATAATTTTCTTTGGTTCTTTTAATACTAATGTGTCTTTAACTGTGGAATCCTTCTCTAATATAAACCAGAGTAGAATTTTGTTGATTAATACATCCTTTCCAGGGTTTTTGTTTCTATTTTTCATTTTTATGTTACTAAAATCTAAATACCTTTTTTTTTTTCCAAAAGATGAAAATAAGGAAAAGTATTTCTGAAATTCGGGAACTTGAGAATATAGAAGAACACCAGTCTGTAGATATTGCAACCTTGGTGAGATTGTTTCCTCAACTTAAATGTAATGTAAAAGACAAAACTATTACTTAGGTTAAGAGAATCTAGTCTCAGATTTTTAAAAATAAACTTTTATGAGTGCTATCTCCATTTACAAATAAGTTAGAAACTTCCTGGTGTATGGCCTTCAAATTCCTTAATATTTTGTACATATAACTTCCATGTATTGTAATTGGTTTTGTCTTCTTATGCATGTAATAAATCTTTGTCAGAGCTTGTTTATCTAAACAGTAACTGTTCAAACTACCTAGCATAGTATTTTTCATAATTAATCAGTACCAGTATTAGTGATATCATTTATTCAGTTGCAGTTGGTCTCTTTGAACTGTTTTCCTTTTTCGGAGTTTAATGGTTTTTATTCACCCCATATTTGTTCTCTTAGGCATCTTTTTATGACATTCAGCTTAACTCCCCAAGTTACGATAATTAGTGAATTAAATCAATTGCAGAGTCTTGTTAAAATGAATTGGCATTTACCTGATTCATTCAGAGTAAATCAGTATTTACTCTGTACCAGGCATCATGTTAAATGCTGAGGGACACAGCAGTAAACAAAACAGATCAAGTCACTGCACTGATGGAGCTTTACTCCAATAAGAATTTGTCTCCAATTTGTATTACTAATTTGGTTTTCCCCTTAGTGTTTTTCTGCTTTAATTCCTATTGTTGATAGACTCAATTTCTTAAAGGTATATGTCTTATTTATTTTTGTTCAGTCAGCATCTGATACATTGTCTGGCATAAGGTATATATTTATATATACTATATTTTGAAGGAAAAAGTGAGTAATAGAATAAAAGTTATCCCCTTTGATTATGACCTCAAGCACAATAAAATAGTTTGTCTTCTAAATGTAATCCTTTTCTATTTTTTTAACCTATATTCTTCTACTTTCTAATTTACCAGTAAGAGTATGAAAATATCGTAATGTTCTTTGTATTTGTCTTTAATCTGATTTGCTTGTAGCCTATAGTTTCTCCTTTTCCAGAATTATATATTTTCCTGTTGGATAACTTAAGTATTTGAATTAATTCTATATGCTCTGTAAATGTTGCCAGGAAGATGAAGCTCAAGAAAATAAAGTCAAGATGAAAATGGTTGAGAAAAATATGGAACAACAAAAAGAAAATATGGAACATCTTAAAAGCCTGAAAGTAGAAGCAGAAAACAAGTATGATGAAATTAAACAGAAAATTAATCAGCTCTCAGAGCAAGCAGACCCACTTAAGGTATATATTGTTATTCTGATATATATATGTGTGTGTGTGTGTGTGTGTGTGTGTGTGTGTGTGTGTGTATTTATTTATTTATTTATTTTCCAGTTTTATGTCTGCAGTATACCTGCTAGAAGGGCTTTCCTGGTAACTCAGCTGGTAAAGAATCTGCCAGCAATGCAGGAAACCCCAGTTCGATTCCTGGGTTGGGAAGATCCGTTGGAGAAGGGATAGGCTACCCACTCCAGTATTCTTGGGCTTCCCTGGTGGCTCAGCTGGTAAAGAATCTTCCGGCAATGTGGGAGACCTGGGTTCAATCCCTGGATTGGGAAGATCCCCTGGAGAAGGGAAAGGCTACCTACTCCAGTAATCTGGCCTGGAGAATTCCATTGATTGTATAGTCCGTGGGGCTGCCAGGGGTGGCAAAGAGTCGGACATAACCTAGCGACTTTCACTTTCACACCTGCTAGATAATATTCTAACAGAATTTATGACTAAATATAAATAAAGCTGTATAAAACTGGGTTGTGTACACCAACTTTTCATCATTAGATCGATCAGAATTAAATACTCTTCTCACACCGTTACAGAAAATAAATTGCCAAATTTTTCTCCCTCTCCCCCCCAAAAGGTTACAGCTTGTGTTACCTTTTTATTTTGTGGGATATTTTCTTCTTTTAGATCAGAGACAGGGATATTTATCTGTTTGTTCTGTCTCTGTGCTTATCTGTTCTCTTGTCCTACCTCTCCTCAATAACTCTAGGGTTCAGTTCAGTTCAGTTGCTCAGTTGTATCCGACTCTGTGACCCCATGGACTACCGCACGCCAGGCTTCCCTGTCTATCACCAACTCCCAGAGCATACTCAAACTCATGTCCATCAAGTCAGTGATGCCATCCAACCATCTTATCCTCTGTCATCCCCTTCTCCTGCCTTCAGTCTTTCTCAGAATCTAGATCTTTTCCAATGAATGAGTTCTTTGCATCAGGTGGCCAAAGTATTAGAGTATCAGCTTCAGCATCAGTCCTTCCAATGGAATATTCAGGGCTGATTTCCTTTAGGGTGGACTGGTTGGATCTCCTTGCTGTCCAAGGGACTCTCAAGAGTCTTCTCCAACACCACAGTTCAAAAGCATCAATTCTTCGGCATTTGTCTTGGTAGTCCAACTCTCACATCCATACATGACTACTGGAAAAGCCATAGCTTTGACTAGATGGACCTTTGTTGGTAAAGTAATGTCTCTGCTTTTTAGTATGCTATCTAGGTTGGTCATAACTTTTCTTCCAAGGAGCAAGTGTCTTTTCATTTCATGACTGCAGTCACCATCTGCAGTGATTTTGGAGCCCCCCAAAATAAAGTCTGTTTCTATTGTTTCCCCATCTATTTTCTATGAAGTGATGGGACCGGATGCCATGATTTTAGTTTTCTGAATGTTAGGTTTTAAGCCAACTTTTCACTCTCCTTTTTCACTTTCATCAAGAGGCTCTTTAATTTCTTCACTTTCTGCCATAAGGGTGGTGTCATCTGCATATCTAAGGTTATTGATATTTCTCTCAGCAGTCTTGATTCCAGCTTATGCTTCATCCAGCCCTGCATTTCTCATGATGTACTCTACATATAAGTTAAATAAGCAGGGCAACAATATACAGCCTTGACATACTCCTTTCCCAATTTGGAACCAGTCTGTCATTCCATGTCCAGTTCTAGCTGTTGCTTCTTGACCTGCATATAGATTTCCCAGGAGGCAGGTCAGGTGGTCTGGTATTCCCGTCTCTTGAAGAATTTTCCACAGTTTGTGGTGATCCACACAGTCAAAGGCTTTGGCATAGTCAATAAAGCAGAAATAGATGTAGATGTTTTTCTGGAACTCTCTTGCTTTTTCGATGATCCAACAGATGTTGGCAATTTTATCTCTGCCAAAGAGTTTAATCTTTGAACTCTAAGATTAGTTGATATAAAAGCCAGTTTGAAGTAAAGTGCTACCCACTTCCTACTTACTAACGTATCTGCATTGAACTCTTAAGATTAGTTGATATAAAAGCCAGCTTGAAATAAAGTGCTACCCACTTCCTATTTACTAACGTTATCTGCATTATATTCCAGCCAGAATTCAGTTGACTTTTTTTGTTTGAAGATACATGCTTTCTGAAACCAAATTAAGGAAATAAAGTTTATTATCAGCAGCTTATTATCTTTCTAATTGAACAGCTCAATTATTCTCAAAGCTTCAGATTTTATTTATAAGACACAGAAGAATCAGTAGTATGTCTTAAAAGGGAAGAGGTATGTTGATGATATAACCCTTTTTTGCAGGAAAATTACTTCTTTGACTCAAAATGTATTTAAATATTTTAAAAGTTTAAAAGAACTTGCACACGTATGTGCTTTACTATAATTGTCTCCACTGACAGTTTTAGAAAGTGTGATTTATTAAAGAGAGTTAGAGGAGAAACTGAATAGAAACAATTTTTCCCTATTTGTGGTGACCTCTATATTGTTGCTTTCTATAGAGCTGTGATTTCTGGCTGCCTTGGTAATGGACGTTGTTTTTTTTTTTTTCTATTTCAGCTAAGAATTAAAAAAATTTTAATGTTGTGAGGAAGGAAAACATATTAAGGATACTATTGAAAAAGACAAATAGAAAGTAGTTACTACAGGAAATTAGAATTAAAAAGACAAAAAGTCCAAGATAAATAAAGATGACAAAATTAATTTTTAAAAGAAAATAGAATAAGAAGAAATAAAATAAGTATGAAAACTGTCAAGAATGGGAGAGACCGAATTCAAAACTCAGGGATTAGAGAAGAGAAGTTAGAACAAAGATGAGATCAAAGAAAATTTGACATGATGAAGGATTAATTAAAATCGAAATGATAATTTATGCTAAAGTAATATAGAAAAAGAAATAATTAGCACCTGAATTATTCCATGAACTGTAGCCCGCCAGGCTCCTCTGTCCATAGAATTTTCCAGGCAAATTACTGAAGTGGGTTGCCATTTCCTCCTCCAGGGGATCATCCCCACTCAGGAATCAAACTCATGTCTCCTACACTGGCAGGCAGATTGTTTACCACTGCGCCACCTGGGAAGCCCTGAATTATCCCAGATAAGTTAAGCTGTGTTCTGTTCTTTTAGGGACCTGTAGGCTCAAGCAACTCCTAGAATTGAAAGTCCACAGATAAGTTCAGTAGCAGAATGTACATGCAGAAAGCAGTAAGAATTCTTGATCTTAGCTCTTTGCCTTGGTTGCCAGTAAGTGAACCCTTCAGTAAACCTGCACACAGTCGTCTAGTAGTCAAGAGGGTTTTCCTTACAGTGTCGCATCCCACTAGCCATCAATAACAGGACCAAGAAGAGTTGGCTAACAGAGGAATTAATTCCTCAGAAGCTGTCATGATGTATTAGCAGCTTCTAGATATAATCTGTTTTCTGTTAGGACATTTGTTCGTTTTGTGTCAGAGGAGTGGCGAGAGGTGGAACATGCTGTTCAAATACGTAGTCATTGAAATCTTAGCATAGGGAGTATTTTTCTCACTTTGAACAGTTTATTTTGATTTATCGGTTCAGTTCAGTCGCTCAGTCATGTCCGACCCTGTAACCCCATGAATCGCAGCACGCCAGGCCTCCCTGTCCATCGCCAGCTCCCAGAGTTTACTCAAACTCATGTCCATCAAGTCGGTGATGCCCTCCAGCCATCTCATCCTCAGTCATCCCCTTCTCCTCCTGCCCTCAATCCCTCCCAGCATCAGGGCCTTTTCCAGTGAGTCAGCTCTTCGCATGAGGTGGCCAAAGTATTGGAGTTTCAGCTTTAGCTACTCAGTCCTTCCAGTGAACACCCAGGACTGATCTCCTTTAGAATGGACTGGTTGGATCTCCTTACAGTCCAGGGGACTCTCAAGAGTCTTCTCCAACACAGTTCAAAGGCATCAAGGGTGCTCAGCTTTCTTCACAGTCCAACTCACATCCATACATGACCTCTGGAAAAACCATAGCCTTGACTAGATGGACCTTTGTTGGCAAAGTAATGTCTCTGCTTTTGAATATGCTATCTAGGTTGGTCATAACTTTTCTTCCAAGGAGTAAGTGTCTTTTAATTTCATGCCTGCAGTCACCATCTGCAGTGATTTTGGAGCCCAAAAAAATAAAGTCTGACACTGCTTCCACTGTTTCCCCATCTGCTTCCCATGAAGTGATGGGAGCAGATGCCATGACCTTAGTTTTCTGAATGTTGAGCTTTAAGCCAACCTTTTCACTCTCCAGACTCCGCCGTCCTCCGAGGGGCCGGGGTGGCGCACGGCGTGGCGCGCCATGGTCACTGCCGCTGCGGCCGTCAGGAGGGGGCTACTTGACGGTCATTGGTGTGGGCCGTGGCCATGTGCAGTGGTTTTTTTTGTTTGTTTTTTGTTTTAATTTATACTGCAAGCTTAATGCTTTAGTTACATATTAAATTTTTTGTACAGGAAGCAGGATCTACATTAAGAATCATGGTCTGCATTATTAGAGTAGGAGGGCTTCTTGGTTTCTGATAGAGATAATGAGAGTTTATTTCTATTGAGACTGACTGCTTTTGAAAATTCCAAGATCTAATGATTTATAGCTTTCTAAAACCTCATAATTGATGTAATTATAGGAAGCAAGTGGCTATAATACATACTATAGTAATTTATCCAATCTTGTCAGCTAACTAAAATTTGTTATTTAGACATCAAAGAGAATAAAATTTTTCAATGATTCTGTCCCTTCTAGCATCTCAGCCTATTTTTTTTTTTAAAGGCTGAACTTTCTTAAAGGTTAGAAGCTCTACAGACATAGGGCTACATCAAAATTTAGTTATAGATCTAACCCATCCTAGCCCTCACCCCAAAACAGGGTGAGTGTCACTTAAGTGAATTTAATATCTTTAGGTCTCTGTTTTACCATCACCAAAATGAAATGAAAGGAAATACTCTCTTGGTTCCTTTTTTAAAGTTTTAAATTTGTTGGTACCCAGGATGTAATTTTATTAAATATTTGAGGACAAATCAAAAGCCACAGTAAGAGAAAGAACCTTAAGTTCTTTTCATTCTGTTTTATAAGTCAAGTTTTTCCCTTTCTAAAGTTGCTCGGAGAAAATTAACCAGCACAGATCCATCCTGATATAACTGACCCCTTTGGCTCCATAAAGCTGATTTGATCCCCTAAAGCAAACATGGACATATTTTGAAAGTTTCTACAAACTTTAGAAAATTTAGTGTTGTCAACCGTTCTCTTTCGTAAGCCATTCCAGTTTCCAACTGTAATATCCCCTACTACGAAAATTTTACCCATTTTCTTCAAAGTAAAGGAGCAGCTTATCTCTATCCTCCATATAATAATATTTTTATTTTTAACAGACCTGTGTTATAAAAACTGTATATCATTAAGTGTCTACCTTGGGTGGTAGTTATTTTTACCAGTGTGAATACCTTGCAGAAAATTGTATTCTTAGGTCAGGAAGTAGCCTATATCTGCTTTTTTATATGAGGTGTAAATAACTTGGAATTTTTAGATACATCACGTGTTCTTTTTCTTTTCGGGATATCTGTAAATCTTCTGTCTTCCTTGATGCTGTTGTTTTGGTTTGTCTTTGTTTCTTTTTCTTTATAACTATGATTCCTGAAGGTAAACATCATCATCATAGGATATATGTCCAGTGTTAGTGGCTCAGTTGTGTCCAACTCTTTCTGACCCCATGGAGTGTAGCCCACCAAGTTCCTCTGTCCATGGAATTCTCTAGGCAAGAATACTAGACTAGGCTCAAAAAATAGACAAACTCAGCAAAATTTAATTTGGTGGTTCTTAAATCAAGAGCCATTTTAAAAATTGAGATGTACGGATTCTCGGCCTACTGAAATAAAATCTCCAGAGGTGGAGTTTGGAAATCTATGTTTTTTTAAAACATCCAAATTGATAATAAAGAAAGCAATCTATATATCAGTATTTAAGAAAGCTGCCATAATTTATGGCATTGTACATATATCATCTCTAAATACCAATAAAATCTTTTTACCAGTCTCTACCTCCTTTAAAGAAATTTATATATTATATGCTGCTGCTAAGTCACTTCAGTCGTGTGCGACCCCATAGACGGCAGCCCACCAGACTCCCCTGTCCCTGGGATTCTCCAGGCAAGAACACTGGAGTGGGTTGCCCTTTCCTTCTCCAGTGCATGAAAGTGAAAAATGAAAGTGAAGTCGCTCAGTCGTGTCTGACCCTCAGCGACTCCATGGACTGCAGCCTACCAGACTCCTCCATCTATGGGATTTTCCTGGCAAAAGTACTGGAGTGGGGTGCCATTGCCTTCTCCGATATATTGTATATACTCTAATAGAAGACAGATTCCCATAACAAGGGAGAATTCCAATAATAGAAGAAAATGTGTTTTGGGCATCATTCATGTATAAAATTATTAGGCAAAATAATCAAAATGTGTACTTGACATTCAGTCTATTAATTATACATGAACACCACAGAATCACATATACGAAGTGATACATTTAACATTTAGAAATACTGCTTTGTTTCCATTTACATTTCATGAATTATTTTTTTTAATCTTTCTCATGTGTCTTCAGCATTGGCATCTTTATTGTGGTTAGAGCTATATTTTGAGTAATAAGAATAGTTGAGTGATGCATTTTTCCAATGCTCACAGAAGGATATGAACTCTGAACACTGGCCTCTTCAAGCAGCATAATTCTGTCCACTTTATTACTTGTCAGTTTATACCTAAGCTGGTAATTTTTTAAAGCAATCTTTTCCTTATAGATTATTTTGGTCTTATTTAAACAGGATGAATTAAACCTTGCTGATTCTGAAGTGGATAACCAAAAACGAGGAAAACGGCATTATGAAGACAAGCAGAAAGAACACTTGGATACTTTAAATAAAAAGAAACGAGAACTAGATATGAAAGAAAAAGAGCTAGAGGTTATCCATGATTTTTTAAAACATTTTGTTTACAACCTTAGTCATGATTATTGAAGTGCATTTTCCTTAATGTCATATTTCCAAACAGAGACAAGCTGTCTGATGGATATCTGTTTTCTTTGGAGTAATAGCTGTTTCAGTGAATCAACAGAGGGAAAGACTTAGGGACTCTCAAAATGTGGGGACTTCATAGACCAACACGAAGAGTACTTTAAGCAGGACTGCCACAGCCCCTTATCATGCCTCCAATTGATTTGGAAAATGGCACTCCCTGCTCTGAAATACTTCCTTACATGCCCAACTTGGCAAGCGCATAGCAGCTTATGTCAGAAAAATACCCCCCTGCCTCTGAGTTAACTCAGGAGTGAGTTGGGCTACAGTCCAGCTCCTCCTTACTTATAACCCTGGTTGACAGTGGAAAGCGAAAGCCCTATTTTTAGAGAAAAGTAAGTTGAAGGCAACCATGGTTTAACCTAAAAGAGATGGATTCCAGCTTTGTTTTTACATGTCTTAGGAAAATGGTTTCAACTCAGACCCATTGCCTTATTTGTTTAAGATTTAATATACCAGTGTCATGAATGGAAGTACTATGTGTGCAAGTGCTTTGAGTTTTACATATTTTACAAACACAAAGATCTTTATGTTTTCAGTACCATTTGGTGTTTAGAATCCATCCTAAAAGTCACAGAAAGCTATGTCTGACCTCAGCATCTGGGGTGCCAAACCTTCATAACTTCTACTTGAAATTTGTTTTACTAGGAGGTTATGGAGCTCCTCTAAATTGTTAAAGTTGTGTACACTAATGCAATTTTCTTTTGAAAATTTATGATGACTCTAAACTGTATTCTCAGTATAAAGCTTAGAAAAATAACATTGATATTGTGTAATTAAAATACATTTCTTAAATATAAGTTCAGAATTATACTTTGCATATTTTGGTACAAATAGTACAGTGAATTGTTGTATCAAAGACGTTTTAAAGTTAGACGTCTGTTATCTTAGGAGAAAATGTCACAAGCAAGACAAATCTGTCCAGAGCGGATAGAAGTAAAAAAATCTGCCTCAATTCTAGACAAAGAAATTAATAGATTAAGACAGAAGATACAGGCAGAACATGCTAGTTATGGAGATCGAGAGGAAATAATGAAGTAAGTGCTTGCTTTTCTACTTTATGATATTATCCATATATATTAATAAGAAAAAAGATATTTATATAAAACCTTAAGTTTGGGTAAAGTGTTTCTATGGCATATTGTTACAGCTTAACTAGTCTTTCATACATGTAATATTAACAATAAATAACTTTTTTCTTTGGAATTATTATAGAACTTATTAAATATATTTGAGATTTTATGTTTCATTGAATAGCATTTATTTGCTTAATATTTTTTTTCATAAAATAGGCAGTATCAAGAGGCAAGAGAAAGCTATCTTGATTTGGATAGCAAAGTAAAGACTTTAAAAAGGTTTATTAAATTACTGGAAGAAATAATGATCCATAGATATAAAACATATCAACAATTTAGAAGGTAAGTGCATTGAAAAATATTACCACATATTATGCATTCTTTGTTTTCAATTCTCCCCTATAAACAATAGAATTAGAAGAACTTTTATGATTCAATTAGAAAAGATGTAGTAGTGCTTGGGACCCTATAATTTAATGAGAGAATTCTAGATTTGAAGGGACTTTTATAAATGAGCTTTTTTAACTTAAGCTCCATTAGATGTACCTTACTGGATAACTCATAGATGGCTGTTCAGTCTCTGCTTAAATGGGTCATTTGGAAGCTTATTGGCTCTGAAACAGACTATTTCAGTCTTAGACAGTGGATGTCCTAATGAGAGACAATTTTTTAAGGGCTCTTTATGGGCCCTGTTGAGGCAGGTTCTCAGTTGATTACCCTGATCTCCTAGAACCATGTAGCTCCTTGGATACAGAATCTCTGTTTTGTTCATAGATAGATCCCCAGTGCCTACTGTGGTGCCTGAAATGTAGTAGAAACGTGATGTATATTGTTTGAATAAATGAGTACAGGGTCAGAGACACTGGATCTCATTAGTATACCCAGAAATGTGCAGATTGTCAGGGATCTATTAACCCCAGCTAAAATCACAAGCAACAGAAGTAAACCGGAGGACAGTTGATAGGTAGGCTTGGCTCTTGATACACTTGAATCCTAGGCAGCCCTAGTCTTTCCACCTAACCTATTTTCCCCATGGCATCCCCTCAGTAGCATGTTTTTTAACTCTGTTTATACCAAGAACTATTGGAGAAGGAAATAGCAACCCACTCCTGTACTCTTACCTGGAAAATTCCATGGACTTGGGATCCTGGTGGGCTGCAGTCCACAGGGTTATGAAGAGTTGGAAGCAACTGAGCATGCATCCCCATACCAAGAGCTATAGTCTTAAGACTATAGAATTTTTTTAATTTTTGTAAATTTTAAGTTTCCCTAGTATCAGTTCAGTTCAGTTACTCAGTTGTGTCTGACTCTTTGTGACACCATGAACCACAGCATGCCAGGCCTCCCTGTCCATCACCAATTCCCAGAGTTTACCCAAACTCTTGTCCATTGAGTCGGTGATGCCATCCAACCATCTCATCCTCTGTTGTCCCCTTCTCCTGCCCTCATTCTTTCCCAGCATCAGGGTCTTTTCAAATGAGTCAGCTCTTCGCATCAGGTGGCCAAAGTATTGGAGTTTCAGCTTCAACATCAGTCCTTCCAATGAACACCCAGGACTGATCTGCTTTAGGATGGACTGGTTGGATCTCCTTTGCAGTCCAAGTGACTCTCAAGAGTCTTTTCCAACACCACAGTTCAAAAGCAGCAATTCTGCGCTCAGCTTTCTTTATAGTCCAACTCTCACATCCATACATGACCCTGGAAAAACCATAACCTTGACTAGATGGACCTTTGTTGGCAAAGTAATGTCTCTGCTTTTTAATATGCTGTCTAGGTTGGTCATAACGTTCCTTCCAAGGATTAAGTGTCTTTTAATTTCATGGCTGCAATCACCATCTGCAGTGAGGGGAAATTCAAATAAAGCCATAATGAGAAATAGGCTTTGCGTGTTTGGCTATATTCCTTAACTAAACAATAGGTTCGTTTTTGAAATGTGTGTTTCAGTTTTATATTCATGTTATTAGGATTTGACTTAAAGAGTTTCTTGTTTTATCCTTTTGAGGCAGCTTTTAAGTTTTGTTAGGTAGGACCAGAGCAGTCTTCGGTCAAGGACAGATTTTTTTTCTTACCAGTGAAGCCGTGCTCTTCTGAGTCCTCTGTTGATGCACTGTGAGTTTACTCCACTCGTGCCTGTGGGAATGTGAACTATTCCTGGCTCTGAGTGACCTCAGGGGTTGTTTCTGCTCCTTTTGGGTGTTTCTCTTGCCAGCCTCGGGCAGTATCCCCACACTGCCACTGATAAGAAGGTTGCTTAACCTGGGGATCTCCCAGCCCCTCTGTGGTTCTCTAGAGCTCTCTCAGTGCAGCTCTCTCTTCCCCACACTCTGCTTGTTGAACCGGAGGGCCTGGGCCTCGTCAGACTCCTAAACGGAGCTTCTGGGTGCCACCTGGGTTTCCACTGCCCTTTTACTCTTGTTGTTGTTGTTCAGTCACTGTCATGTCCAACTCTTTGCAACCCCATGGACTACAGCACACCAGGCTTCCCTGTCCATCACCATCTCGCAGAGCTTGCTCAAACTCATGTCCATCAAGTCGGTGATGCCATCCAACTGTCTCATCCTCTGTCGTCCCCTTCTCCTCCTACCTTCAATTGTTCCCAGCATCAGGGTCGGTCTTTTCTAATGAACCAGTTCTTTGCATCATGTGCCCAAAGTATTGGAGCTTCAACTTCAGCCTCAGTGCTTCCAATGAATATTCAGGAGTGATTTCCTTTAGGATTGATTGGTTTGATCTCCTTGCTGTCAACAGGACTCTCAAGAGTCTTCTCCAACACCACAATTCAAAAGCATCAATTCTTTGGCGCTCAGCCTTCGTAGTTCAACTCTCACATCCATCCATGACTGCTGGAAAACCATAGCTTTGACTATACGGACTTTTGTCGGCAAAGTACTGTCTCTGCTTTTTGATAAGCTGTCTAAGTTTATCATAGCCTTTTTTCCAAGGAGCAAGCATCTTTTAATCTCATGGCCTTTTACTCTTAACGTAAAAGTAATTTGTGGCGTCCCTAGGGCTCAGTGTGTTTGTTTGCCATCTTTCAGAGATCATTTTGACTGGCATTGCCTGCAGTGTCTGATGTCCAGAGTCTGAAAACTCGTTTCGTGTATTTTGTCCAGTTTTCTAGTTGTTTCATGCAGAAGAATAAATCCAAAGCCTATTACTACATCTTTTCCAGAAACAGTAGGATTTGTTTTCTTATTATCTAAAAAATTTGTTTTTATTTTCTGTTAAAGTATTGGTCTTATAATTTATTATCTTGATATGTTTCTTCACTACTGACAAGTTTTACATTGTTTACCTAATCTTGAGAGGACAATAGAGATGGTTAAGTTTTTTTAATTGTTTATCTCTTTACACTGGAGAACCTTGTCACTTTATGAGGACAGTCTTTTAGACATCCCATAAGTGGACACAGTTGAAAAATGCATATCAGTATTTCAGAAGGAAAGTTAACAGAAAATTCTGAATACCAGCTAGCAATAGTTATTGTGGCAACAAAGGAAAAACTGAAGCTATCACTATTTTCAAATGTGGAAATGTAATGCAGTTTAGGAAGGGAATTGGGGGGGAAAAGAATAAAATACAGTTATTCTAAAGAAAGGAGCCTTAAGTTTTTTAGGAACAAAGACTTTAGGAAAAATAGCCGGTTATCTATCGCCCAGATTTTATTTTCTAATTAACACTCCCCACCAAAAGGAATCAAGGCTCCTTGGAGAAGTGGTTAATAATATGGAGCTGAGCAGGGAAGGTATAGATGCCAGAAACGTAAGAAAGTGCTCCCCAAAATGTAGAGTCATGATGAAAGGACATAGGCATCTTGAAAGAGGCTCCCACTGGCAAACTGTGGGACGATTTGAGGACCACAATAAACAAGAACAGTAATAGATGGTGGGGCTTCCTTGGTGGCTCCATGGTAAAGAATCCACCTGCCAGGGCAGGAGACTCGAGTTTGATCCCTGGATTAGGAAGATCCCTCAGAGAAGGAAATGGCAACCCACTCCACTATTCTTGCCTGGGAAGTCCCATGAACTGAGGAGCCTGGCAGGCTACAGTCCACGTGGTCACAAAAAGTTGGACACAACTTAGTAACAACAAATGAATGGTAACCCAGTGAATAAAATAGCAATCAGACTGCATCCTTATTAAAAAGAGTGTAAATAAATAAATTATTGAGGAAGAAGGGAAAGGTCTCCCTGACAGCAGGATGCCATCTGATAAATAAGTGGAGTTTGTGTTGTGTGAGGCAATGTGTAAGGTACTGCAGATACGTGACTGAGAGATTGCCCTTGCCATTTTTGCTGCTATAAGGTTAGGAGGAGATGAGCTAATGAATAGGCCATTTACCACTATCTTAACACTGCTAAAGTTTAATCCTCTCAAGGGCATGATTTATGTCTTCTGTGTTAGGGTGATATCTTGTATAAATTAGTTGATTGATACATTCATATGGACTGACTGTAATACAATGGATTTTATTCTGTGTGGGACATTTTTATTCATCTTATAGATGTTTTATTTATTATAAAATGAATTGATAAAAACATGGAGACATAAATATAAAGACAAGGATAAAATCACCTAAAATTTTACCTATTTACATGGGCACCAATGTTAACACCCTGGCGTATTTTCATCTGGTCTTACATGCTAGTTTAAAGCTCATGCTGAATCTACAGTTCTCTAAAATGTTGTAATCTTTTTAATGTGCCCAATGTCTTTTTTCAAGGTGTTTGACTTTACGATGTAAATTGTACTTTGACAACTTATTATCTCAGCGGGCCTATTGTGGAAAAATGAATTTTGACCACAAGAATGAAACCCTTACTATATCAGTAAGTATCTTAACTCTTTGCATGTTAGTCATTAGAAGGATAACCTGCTTCATTTCTTTTTCTGGGCAGGGGGCTTCATTTCTTTTGATGATAGGTTGATCTGTTGTCATAGGAAACAAAAGAACTTATTTTTAAGTTAAAGATAGTTTTTGCTAAAGTGTTAAAAATTAATTCTACTGACTAAAGCTGCTGTTGTAGCTCTTTCCCTTCCCCCCTGTGGACAACCAAATTATTTTCTTATGGTGATAATTAAGGAATTTTGTTTTCAGTGGTAAATGTTTACCATCTCTTCTCACTCCACTGGCTCCTTTTTAAAATTCATACAGCATGTTAAATTTTGTGGGACATTATAGAAAGTCTGTAATTATTTTCAAAAGCAGTTTAACCACTAGATGTCACTAGAAATCAAGTAACAAAAGTAAAAACAAATATTTCTTGGCACTTAGAAATATTTGACAAAAAGAAACAAGACAGTCTGGTTAACAGTAGCATCAAAAACAATAAAATACCTAGGAATAAATTAACCAAAGAAGTGAAAGATCTATACAGTGAAAAGTACAAGACACTGACGAAAGAAATTGGCAGAGACACAAACGGAAAGATAACCTTTATACATGAATCAGAAGAGTTGATATTGTTAAAATGTCTCTACCATCCAAAGCTGTCTATAGATTCAGTGCAGTCCCTGTCTAAATTCCAAAGGCATTGTTCACAAAGAGGAAAAACAGTCATAAAATTTGAATGGAACCAGATAAGATAGTAGCTAAAGCAATCTGGAGAAGAAGGAACAGTCTGAAAGCATCACATTTCCTGATTTCAGGCTGTGTTGCAAATATATAGTAGCCAAAACAGTAACCAAAATAGACATATAGACCAGTGGAACTGAATCCTCTGTTCTTGAACTGTGTATTCTTGGCTCCTTTATCAAATATTAGTTTTCTGTATTTGCATGGGTTTATTTCAGGGCTCTCAAATTCTATTCCATTGGTCTATTTGTCTATTTTTATGCCAGCACTTATACTGTATGTATATTTGAAAGTTGCTTAGATGTAGATCTCAAAAATTCTTGCCGCTGAAAGAAAAAAAATGGCAACCATGTGAGTTGATGGACATGTTCACCTTATTGTGGTGATAATTATTTTGCAGTATATATGTTTGTGTTGTGTCCTATACCTCAAAGTTATACAATGTTAAATGTCAGTTTTATCTCAATGAAACTGGGTGGAGGCAATAACGGTTTTCATTTCCCTAATATTAGTACTCTTATTAAGCTTTTGGAATTTTGGTATGTTAGACCTGGTTAAGGGGAGAAAATGTTTTCAATTAAATTTCTCACAGTAATACAGACGCCACTGTTATACAGCTTATATTTTTACTTAAAATATTTTAAATGGAATAGATGTCATTTCCAAGTCACTGACTGATCTTGTTGCTCATCTTCATCTTTACTATAAATTCATCCTTTTTAAAAGAGTAGCCAACCACTTCTGTAAAGAAATTAATCTGACTTTTTTCTGCATTTTGTTTTTTGTTGCCTCCTTCAAGGTTCAGCCTGGAGAAGGAAACAAAGCTGCTTTCAATGACATGCGGGCCTTATCTGGCGGTGAACGTTCTTTTTCCACGGTTTGCTTCATTCTTTCTCTGTGGTCCATCGCTGAATCTCCTTTCAGATGCCTGGATGAGTTTGATGTCTACATGGTAGTGTTAACTTCTAAATTCTCTAGTTTTTTTCTTTTTTTAGTGGTGGTTTGAAATGTATATTTTGAAAGGAAACTATTCGTTTGTTAGTTCTTCTCAACAGAGAAGATCCTGCTCTGTGATAACTGGTAGGGAAGAGCTAAAGAATCCCAGCTCTTCCCCTTGCTAACACACCACACTGACGGGACCCCCATCCGGGACTTGTGCTCTTTTCCCTCGGTTATTATGATAAGCAGTTCACCACCCTTGCTGTGACCTTCGCGCCACTGTTGTCTCCTTTCCTGTTCAGCCACACTTTTCGAAAGAACAACCTCTATAATGTGAGGAGCAAGAACATTGGACTTTGAAGGTAAAAAACTTAACATTGAGGCCTGCCTCTGTCACCAGTTACCCAGATGACTGTGGACTCAGTATCTATCCTCTTCAAGGCCTCAGTTTCTTCATCTGTAAAATAAGATCCTCAGCCTTTCCTCCCTCATAGGGTTAGAGTGAGGCTCCAGTGAGGTCTGCTTCACTGTGGTTCCGTGAGGTTCATAGTAAGCCTCTCACTTCAGCTGTTCATCCTTCATTGTTCACTAAACCCACTGCAATCTGGGTTTGGACTGCAGTACTGCAGCAGAACTTGTTTAGCAAAGATCATAAATGAACGTTAATTCTTTGAAGTATTTGTACCACAGACTGAGCCTCCATCTCTTAAGCTGTGTCTTACAGGTTTCCACACTCCTTTTTTTTCTCAACGTGCCAGTCTGTCCCCATCACGTGCCCAGTTCACGTGCCCTTAAATGTTTAAGGTCTTTGTTTGTTATAGTGGTGTGAGTTTCCCTGGCGCGCGCACACACGCGCACACACACACAGTCTAGTACCTACATTTGCTGCTGTGGTGTGAGTTTCCCTGGCGCGCGCGCGTGCGCGCGCACACACACACACACACACACACACACACACACACACACACACACACACACACACACACACACACACACACACACACACACACACACACAGTCTAGTACCTACATTTGCTGCTGTTGCTGCTAAGTCATGTCATTCATGTCTGACTCTGTGCAGCCCTATGGACAGCAGCCACAGGATTCTCCTACATTGGATTCCTACCAAATCTAAGTATCTTGTCTCACATCTCTCTTGCCCCCAGTGGGACCTCATCTAGTGAACAACCTACATCCCAAACTCAGCATGTCTGAGACTGAATTGGTTTTCCACTCAAAGCTTTTCTTTTCTTGAGTTCCTTTCCTTGATTATTCACAAATTGCCATTACCAACCCAACACCTGACTGCAGCACCAGTGATTTATCTATGATTCTTCTTTCCTTGTTACACATTAAGTCTGACCTCTGTCTCCTCCTCTTCTATAATTTCTCCCTAGCCTCTGCTCCTTCTGTCACCTCTTCTGTCCTCAGCTCTTGGTCATTGTCTTCGTTTCCTGTCCAGACTTCCAGACTTTAATCCTGTTCCTTCTCACTTTCTCCTCACCATCTTGGCAGGTTTCTGTTTCTAAAATAAATCTAACTGTGATCACTCCCTTGTTTAAAAGTCTTTGGTTTAATTCTGTAGGGTGACTTTGAGACCCTTTATGATACTGTCTGTATCCATCTACTTTTTCAGCTGGACTAAGCTGTTTGTGATTTTCCAAACACTGTGCCCTTCTTCCTTGTATGTCACACTCTGACTCATCTTTCAAGACTTGGTTTGGATGTCACCTTTATGTAGCCTCCATACCACCACCCTGCAGACAGGATTAGGGACTTCTCAGTTTCCTCAGCACCACCTTATATCAACTCATACAATTGTATATTTTTATATTTTGTAGTATATAATGTTCACCCACATGGTGCCAGTGGTAGAGAATCTTCCTGCCAATGCAGAGATGCTAGTGACAGGTTTGATCCCTGGGTTGGGAGCATCCCCTAGAGTAAGAAATGGCACCCCACTACAGTATTCTTGCCTGGAAAATTCCATGGGCAAAAGAGCCTAGTGGATTATAGTCCATGGGGTCACCAAAAAAAAGAGAACTGAACACTGCTACTATATAACATTCAATATATTATACACATTTTATTAGTATGTATTATATTCATTTAGCTTTCAGTTTGTTGCATTCTCCTATTTTCATGTCTGAATCACTCACCAAATTATTTTTTAAGTTATCAACCATGTCTTACTCATATTTCTACCTCTTAATGCCTAGTCCATAATTAGGATTTTAGAAAATGCTTAGTTACAAATCAGAATTCATATTTGCAAACCACGTCAGTGGGTATTTTTTCTATGCTGTCATTGCTGAAGATTAAGAAATTCCTTTGAGATTTGGATTCAAAGCTGATTCACAAATCATAGATGATGATTGCTCTTTCCATACAATATTTTTGCCAGAATGCCATTATGCAGTCTTATCACGCATATTATTTTTCATATTTAATTCTGAATAATTTCTCATTCAGAAACTTACAGGTTTTTAATTGGAATGACATTTTGCCTTGTTGAAATTATTCAGAAAAATGTACCCAAGTTTGGAGAACCAGTCTAAAGGAAATGAATAAATATTTCTTGGTGCATTGGCAGCTTTGTTATTAAACGATAGACTTCCCTCCAGGCATTATGTTGAAAGGACAGTATTCAGTTTGGGCAAGCCCTGGTTACTTTTGTACCTTAAGTTAGACTACAGATATGCCCAATGGAAGAATTTCTAGGATAAGAGTCACTGAGCAGTATAGCCAGGATGCTGGGCCCTTGTCTGCCCTCCATAGTCCAGGTTCTAAACCACCATACTATATGGCCACGTGTGGTTTCATTTGCTTGTGTTTTCATATTTCCGGAGTTTTCACGAAAGAGGAGAGATATTTTCATTTTTATTGTTTTTTATTATTTACTTCAGAAGATGTAAACACAAAGTTTAATTCATTTAGTTTCACAACCTACTGTATATAAACAGGCATTTTTTCCCTATACACTGATATGCCATTTAACTTATTTTAAAGATTCAATTGAGAAGTTAGTCTATAAATTCGAACTTACTACTATTGTACAAATTGTAGAAGGTGATGAGGATGGAGTTTTTAAAACACCTTAATCATTGAGGGAAAATTTAAGAGATTTAATAAGTTTGAATCTGGTCACTTTTGATACCATTCTCCTCACTATTACTGTAGAAATTAGGTTAACTTTGCAACAGCTAGTTTTGACTATTTTCTGATTATTTTAATTGTTAACTATATTGGAGGCAAGGAGCTATACTTAAAAAGACTATAGAAATTCCTAAAAGATATATACATTCAGTTATTTTCCCTAATAATTTAGATACTGGGTTTCACAGTATATAAGAGTTGCTTGACATTGTAGATAAGATAACGGATGATCCTTAGATAAAAATCCAAGGGTGTGTAAAATCCAAGGCTGCTTCCCCAAGAATATAATTGACACAGCAGCAGCTCTAACTTCTGCCTCTGTTCTCCAGGATATGGTTAACCGGAGGATTGCAATGGACATGATACTCAAGATGGCGGATTCCCAGCGCTTCAGACAGTTTATCCTGCTTACCCCTCAAAGCATGAGGTAATTTAAAAATTTCTTCTCTGAATATGTATATGTATATATATGTCAAATATATAAAAGGAAGAAATCCTTTATATTCTTAATTTTTTAATGCAAATGCATAAGTGACCAATAAAAACAAACCCCTAAACTCATTCCAGAGATTGAAGGTAGTTTTTCCTTATTAGATATTTAAAATACTGTTTGTGTTATCTTCCTTCCATAATAGAGGAGGTTTTATTTGAATGTGAGTATTTACTTTTTAGTATTTCTGTCTTGAATCTGCTCTTTTGTGGTTATCAGGAACCAACTAATATAAAGTAATTTTAGTAACTTACTTAGACAAAAGAAATAATTCATAGTCTCCCTAATCTTAAATCTTTTTCTGGTGACTTACAAGTCTTTCTAAATAAAGAATGCTACTTCACTGTCAATCAGCATTTATTAGGTACCAGCATGGTGTCAGGCTCTGTGTCACTTAAAGTTGATATTCTTTCTCTAAAATGGTCACTTGATCATTTGGGGATTTAAGTTTATGACAGGAAATATTCAGGTGACTCCTTCCTGGCTAGATAAGAAGAGTAAGAGAATTAGGTGTTATACAGATCTCCTTCATTTTCTTTTTCCTCCAAAGTGAAAACTCGTGGCATTAATCAGGAAGTTAATTTTTGAAAATGAAAATTTATTTCCTTCTTGTAAATTATATTTCTCCTAGAATTTCAGATATCAGACTTATATCCCCTCCCCCATTAGCAGCCATTTGACTTATATTTTCATGAGGTAGTATTAGAATTTTTTTTAATGTGAAAAAGTTTACTTGGAAATTGGAGTAATTAATTTTGCTTCTTTTAGTTCACTTCCATCAAGTAAACTGATTAGAATTCTTCGAATGTCTGATCCTGAAAGAGGACAAACTACATTGCCTTTCCGACCTGTATCTCAAGAAGAAGACGACGACCGGAGTTGATTTGGGACTTAATATGCCATGTCCTCATGTTGAAAGACATGTAAAGGGAAAAAACATCCAGGACTATTTAAAGTAAAATGAAACAAGGTATTCTAAAATAAAAGAAACTCCTTTATGTGTCTGATATTATGTATTACAAAACATGTAAATAAGCCTAGAAGACCAGCCACAACCAGCGATTTAAAATTACAGTTATTTTACTTTGAGAAAATCCAATTTCATAGTACTGGTTTTAAATCTTTTTTTTTATTTTAACCATCTACTTTTATAGATTGTTTTTCAGAAGTTTCAAGTTTTGTACATATGTACATATACATATCTGTTAAGTTTGGGTTCATTTCTATAGTATTTTGTAAGAATTAAAATAAACATTTGAGCATCTGGTTATATTTAGTTTTGCTTTTCCAGGATATTACATTATTCTCATGGAAGGGGGTAGGGCTGCGGTCAGGGACCAGCGTCCAGTAGATGTATTGTCTGTTTTGTGCATATTAACGAGGAAAGACCTACATAGGACCATAGAAACCTTGGTCACACCCTCTGCATAGGTTACTGTTAATCCTGGAGCTGCGACTACAGATCTGGACTATAGTTTTAATTACTGTGTTTCATCACATTTAAGATGCTATTAAGGCACTTTCTCGGAGCACTAAAGCACTGCCAACTCTGACACAGTGCCTTTCCCTCTGTCCTTGACCATCAGCCATCCAGCTAAATGTCCAATCTGTGTCAGAAGTGAAGTCGCTCAGTCGTGTCCGACTCTTTGCGACCCTATGGACTGTAGCCTATCAGGCTCCTCCGTCCATGGGATTTTCCAGGCAGGAATGCTGGAGTGGATTGCCATTTCCTTCTCCAGGGGATCTTCCCGACCCAGGAATCAAACCTGGGTCTCCCGCATTGCAGGCAGACGCTTTACCGTCTGAGCCACCAGAGAAGCCCCAAACTGGGTTACAACCTACTTGTGCACCCTGACCTCCAGTGTGCTTGCTTTCTTTAGAGTCCCTCGGGTTGCAGTCCAAAGCCTCTCGAGCTCTGGCTCAGCTGAAAGGACGCAGCTCAGAGGCACTCTGCAGACTAGGCTGAGAAGAAGGGCTGGGGAAACAGCCTCAGGCAGCTCCCCCTGGAGCAGAGAAGCGACCAAAGTCAATGGCCCGGCTGCTGGGGGCAGGGTGGGGTGGAGCAGCTGTCAGTTGTGAGACACATCCTGATTTAGAGTTGTTAAGAAGTGTGCTGCTTAGAATGATAAAATAACAGCCTGTTGTAAGCAATTGTGTTTATGAATGCTTTTTTTTTTTTTTTTTAAGAAAACAGCAGTAGAACTCCTGTTTGTATTCTCATGTTTGATACTAGGATTAGTGCTAACCTTTTTAAAAAGATGTGCATATCCAACAAGAATTCCCTCTATTGCTAGCAGTAAATATTTATGAAGTTGAAGTATTTTAAGAAGAAGGCAATATTTTAAAAGCAGCGACACTTCTGTAGTTACTGAGAAAATTTGGATTTTGTTTTGGGTGAAGGGAGGGAGTCGAATTTAGTCCTAAGCAGAGATCAGTTGGAAAATGAGATGTTCAAAACTGTGCTTTTGTAATCTAAGAACTTGCAGAAAGAGGAAACATGTTGAATGTTTTAAACATCCCCCCACTACCAAGACAAAGTCTGATTTTTTTTAAAGTTACATTTATATTTCATTTGTATCAAAACTATTTTAACATACATGTGCTTTTTCAAATAAAAAAAAAGTAGACTATACCAAATGCATAAACCTTTATCAGCTACACAGCTTCAGTGTCTTCAGTCTTTGTGGTCATTTTTTAACGTTGTGGTTCTTAATACAAAATGGGAAAACTCCTTAGGTATCCAGGCATCTCTTGTTGAGCTGAAGATTTTTCATTGCTTTGGCCTCACAGAGTTTTGGTTTCAATATCATAAGTGAAAATATTTTTCAATTAATATTCTAATTAATGGTAATATTAATTAGAATAAAAAGAAATTGTTTTTTAAAAATATGTGTAACTTCTAAAAATAAAACTTTATATATATTCAAAGTCATGTTTCTATGAATTGGGGAAGATATTATAATTGACAAAATCAAGCCTCTTTGTGAATAGTAACTTGAATGCCTCATACAGATGACTCTTCCACCCCTGATTTATCATCAGGGCACCTATGACTGAACCGAGTCATAAAGTCTCTGGAAATAAGGAAGAAATGCTTCCTTGGGCTTTTAAATCCTACCTTCTCAGAAGTTTAGGGTGAAAGTGAAAGTTGCTCAGTTGTGTCCAACTGTGTGAGGCCATGGACTGTACAGTCCATGGAATTCTCCAAGCCAGAATACCGGAGTGGGTAGCTTTCCCTTCTCCAGGGGATCTTCCCAACCCAGGGATCGAACCCAGGGCACCCACACTGTAGTTGGATTCCTTATCAGCTGAGCCACAAGGGAAGCCCAAGAATACTGGAGTGGGTAACCTATCCTTTCTCCAGCAGATCTTCCCAACCCAGGAATCGAACTGCGGTCTCCTGCATTACAGGCGGATTCTTTACCAACTGAGCTATGATTAAAATCATTCTCAAGTAAACCAAGATGTAAATAATAGTATTTCTCATACTGATGATCAATCCTAGAGATTCAGGGATCACATTCTTAAGTATTTTCCAAATTTTCCCTTCCCCCTTCTCCCTTCTTCCCATCACCTGATGCCTTTTTGCATGTCTTCAAAATGTCTGGGCTGTTTTATATGGAGATCTAAGTTTTTATTTGGAGTTCTGCCTAAGAAACTATTGCCTGCAGGTCAAAACCTGGATCCGAATTGTTGCTGACTGATGAACATCAAGTGATCCAGAGTGCCTGATTAGAAAATTTCCTAAATATGAATTAGATGTGGTACAAATTATGTCCTGAGTCAGTAGTTATCTGGTTAGATTTTTTTTTACTTTATTCATCTACATAGAGGCCTGTACTTTGCATCACTCAGATTTTTAGAATAGGTTTGAAATGTGTAGCTCTAAAAGTTACTGATATTTCATGATTTTGAACTAACTACCTCTGGGCTTGAAAGTATATCAAAATATTTTTTTGATATATCTTTAAGGAGTTTTGTTCTTTAAAGAGTGAATATAAATTAGTTGTTTCTTTGAGTCGGCAAATGAAGTTTTCGTAATTTTATATAATATCGATACCATGTGCTAGGGACTATTTTAAGCACTGGTAATCCTACTGTAATACAAAGTCTACCTTCATGGAGCCTAAAGTCTAGTTAGAGAAACAGTACCGCATGTTATTTCAGGGTATGGTCATTGCTATGAATAATAATAGGGTAAGGAGTTGAGATGGAGAGGAGAGGTGTTTTGGATGGAGTGTTAGGAAAAGACTTGGCAGAAGCTGATATTTAAGCAGAGGTCTGAAACAAGTTAGAGAAGAGCCATGGAAAGATGGATGTAGGCTTGACACTTCAAGGCGGAGATGAGTGCAAAGGCCTTACTTAGTGTGAGAATGAACTTCATGTTTCAAAATCTCAAGGCCAGAACTTGGTGAGTGTAAGGAATGAAGTTCATAGGCAGACAAAGAAGTGAGATGGTTTGAGGTCCTGGGCAGGTTTTCAGACCTTGTTTGGAGATCATTTTCAAAGAATCTCTCCGCCTATGACAGGTGTTAGGAGGAGTTAGGAGTTTGGGCCAACATGGAAAGAGCAAACGAATCTGGAGGCTTCCACCATGATCCAGGTGAGAGGTCACAGGGGTGACTTGGACCAGATAATGAGGATAGAAGCCTTCAGCTTTGAAGTTCAGAGGCAGCGGGACTTGCTGATGAGAATACTGTTGACCCTTGAACAACACGGGAGTTAAGGGCAGTCAAAAATCCAAGTTTATCATCAGCCCTCCACATACGCATTTCTGCCCCAGCAACATGGTTTGGAAAGCGCTGTTGTTCAGTCACTAAGTTGTTTACAACTGCATCGTCATCGACTGTAGCCCACCAGGCTCCTCTGTCCATGGGATTTCCCAGGCAAGCACACTGGCGTGGGCTGCCATTTCCTTTCAGTATTTACTATTGAAAAGATCCACCTATAAGTGGGCCCACACAGTTCAAATCTGTACTGTTCAAGGGTCAGCTGTAGTGTAGAGCTGTTAGAGAAACCAAGGATCATTGGCCGGGGAGTCGGGGGTCTAGAAACCTGGATGAGTGATGGTGTCATTCATAGAGCTAGGGAAGATGTGGGGTAGGAGAGAAAAATGGACGGCTATGGGGGAGACGTAGACTGGCTCTGATTTGAGCAGGCAGTGGTGTTTGAGACAATCGTTTAGTTAATTGGGTATTTGATGGGTTACTTTACGTTGGTAAATGTAAGAACTTGGGAAATGATAGCATAAGGTAAGAGTCTAGAGATCTATATTTTGCTGCAAAATGCTGGAAAGAACCCAAATTGCGTGCCCAAGATATTTGGGAAACTGAATTGCTTACACAAAAGGCTCTATGGGAACTGTGTCATTTTATTTAGAAGCTAATTGACTATCATTTTCTCACTAAACCCCTACACATCCGGTGAGGTAAGGCTCTCTGAAGATATCTGCTGAAGCATGTGTTTTACTTCCTGACATGGTTTCCGACGGTGTAGAGGAAATAAGCATCTGGCTTCTTTAAGAAAGTTGTTCATATTATTCATCTAGAGACCGTGATTCTGAAGGAAGGAACTACAGGGAAGATGAAGCCTTAAAGCAGTATGAGTCCTTTTTAGAAATAATTTTATCGCTATTCAAGAAAAATGAAATAATACAAGAGGAAATAAGGAAACTTAGTATTTCAAAACACAGAGTTCAAGTTAGCATAAAAGTAAGACATTTGGAAGCATTTTCCTTTCAGGACAGCAGGAGTTAAAGAGCCAGGTGACAGCATAATCAAAATAGCTGAGTATAAGATGAAACAGAGAACGTAGGCCACTGAATAATGAGAGGATGCCCATAGCTTCTCCTTTCTCAAGGGACCACTGAGGCTGGGAGGGACACAGGTTCCTGAGCATCCTTGTCACTGAGGGGCGTGTGTGTGCTCGTTCTGTGAGGGACACAGGTTCCTGAGCATCCTTGTCACTGAGGGGTGTGTGTGTGGGCGCATGCTGGGAGGGACACAGGTTCCTGAGCATCCTTGTCACTGAGGTGTGTGTGTGTGTGCACACATACTGGGAAGGACACAGTTTCCTGAGCATCCTTGTCAGTGAGCTGTGTGTGTGTATGCACGCATGCTGGGAAGGACACAGGTTCCTGAGCATACTTGTCAGTGAGCTGTGTGTGTGTGTGTGCACGCATGCTGGGAAGGACACAGGTTCCTGAGCATCCTTGTCACTGAGCTGTGTGTGTGTGTGTGTGTGTGCTGGGAGGGATACAGGTTCCTGAGCATCCTTGTCACTGAGCTGTGTGTGTGTGTGTGCTGGGAGGGATACAGGTTCCTGAGCATCCTTGTCACGGAGGTGTGTGTGTGTGTGCATGTGCTGGGAGGGACACAGGTTCCTGAGCATCCTTGTTGCTGAGGGGTGTGTGTGTGTGCATGTGCGTGTGTGCATGCTGGGCAGGACACAGGTTCCTGAGCATCCTTGTCGCTGAGGGGGTGGGTATGTGTGGTGGGAGAGACACAGGTTACTGAGCATCCTTGTCACTGAGAGTGTGTGTGTGCGTGTGCGCATGCTTAAATGGAACTTGATTCCAGAAATTGTCATGGCTCACCTTCAACTCTGGTCCATGGCAATACTTATTTCCTTCTACCTCCTTTCTTCATTCCCTGAGGTAGATTGTATTTTTTAAAGATGACAACACAAGAGATCCCTTCTGTCGTCTTCCAAAACCTTGCTTTGTAGAGTCTAATTCCCTTCTTAAGCTAGACAGATTTGTATGTCACTTATAACAGTATGACAGTATGTAAAAATGTGTTAACTTCGATGGCTCAGTCAGAAAAGGCAATGAAGAGAAAGAGAAGTCCCACCTTGGTCTCTAGAACATTCATGCCAGGTCACTGTGCCTCCATGGAAGCAGTCTGACTTCCCTGAGGCTGCCACTCCATGAGGCAGCCTGAACGAGACTAGCCTGTGTAGGAAAACCACTTGGAGAAGCCCTGGGACTACATGAAGAGAAGTGCCTAGCCACCCTCAGCTGCTCCAACCACACCAAAACCCCCATCTCTGTCCATCTGCTTGAGATCTCCAACCCAGAACTGCCCAACGGAGTCCTTTCTGATACCCTGGCCCAAACAACCATGGAGATAATACAGTAGTTATTGTTTCAAGCCATTAAGTTTTGGGGTGATTTGTCACATAGTAACAAACAGATTTTGGTATCTGAGAAAAGGAATACCCAAACAAAAATGAATTTAAACCATATGGCACTGGTTGGAAGGACCTTGAAGTTTAGATTCACAAGTACATAAATTCAAAGGACCTAGAGGAAGATGCTCGTGGAAGCTTAAAAGGGCCTTGGGGAGAGTGTTAGAAAATAAAGCATTTCAAGGATGCTCTTGGTGAGAGCTAAAAGAGGAAAATGCCATTGGAAGCAGGAGTAAAAAGTGGACCCTTGTTATGTACTGATGGAAAGTTGGCATAGCTGATGCCGTGGTACTAATAACATGGAAAATAGGAAATGTACCTAGTCCACTGGTGATCTAGCTGAAGAGATGTGTAGGTAGAATGTGGAAAGTTACTTCTGGTTTCTTGCGGCCTATGACAAAACATGAGAGAGGAGAGATGAACTAAAAGTTTAGCAGTTAACATATAAGGAGCCAGGACTATTTTTTATTTCCACCCTCTCCCAGATGACAACTAATTTTTACACTATGGAGAGGCTTCTGTGCAAAATAAAATCCAGGGTAGAACAATGTAAGACCCTTGCTTAGGACCTCAGAAAGACTTAAGGCAGGGCTTTTAGACCTTTTCAGACAGATAAAAGACCCCTCTTTCTGAGGGTGTGACTTTTGGGTGCTCTTCATTAAACAATAGTTAAGAATATCAGGGGTGTTGTTCCCAAGCAATCACACAATGGGCCCTTTCTAATGGCATGGGTTTTATAAGTTCAGTCACTTAGTCATGTCTGACTCTGCGACCTCATGGACTCCTGCACACCAGGCTTCCCTGTCCATCACCAAATCCCAAAGCCTACTCAAATTCATGTCCATCACGTCGGTGATGTCATCCTCTGTCATCCCCTTCTCCTCCCACCTTCAATCTTTCCCAGCATCAGGGTCTTTTCAAATGAGTTGGTTCTTCAAATCAGATGGCCAAAGTATTGGAGTTTCAGCTTCAGCATCAGTCCTTCCAGTGAATATTCAGGACTTATTTTCTTTAGGATGGACTGGTTGGATCTCCTTGCAGTCCAAGGGACTCTCAAGAGTCTTCTCCAACACCACAGTTCAAAAGCATCAATTCTTTGACACTCAGCTTTCTTTATAGCCCAACTCTCACATCCACATGTGACTACTGGAAAAACCATAGCTTTGACTAGACGGACCTTTGTTGGTAAAGTAATGTCTCTGCTTTTTAATATGCTGTCTAGGTTGGTCATAACTTAGCTTCCAAGGAGCAAGTGTCTTTTAATTTCATGGCTGCAGTCACCATCTGCAGTGATTTTGGAGCCCCCAAAAATAAAGTCACTCACTGTTTCCATTGTTTCCCCATCTATTTGCCATAAAATGATGGGACCGGATGCCATGATCTTAGTTTTCCAAATGTTGAGTTTTAAGCCAATTTTTTCACTCTCCTCTCTCACTTTCATCAAGAGGCTCTTTAGTTCTTCTTTGCTTTCTGCCATAAGGGTGGTGTCAGCTGCATATCTGAGGTTATTGATATTTCTCCCAGCAATCTTGATTCCAGCTTGTGATTCATCCAGCCTGGCATATCGCATGATGTACTCTGCATAGAAGTTAAATAAGCAGGGTGACAGTATACAGCCTTGACATACTCTTTTCCCGATTTGAAACCAGTCTTTTGTTCCATGTCCAGTTCTTGCTTCTTGACCTGCATACAGATTTCTCAGGAGGCAGGTCAGTCTGGTATTACCACCTCTTTAAGGATTTTTCAGTTTATTGTGATCCACACAGTCAAAGGCTTTGGAGTAGTTAATAAAGCAAAAGTGGATGTTTTTTCTGGAACTCTTCTTGCTTTCCCCATGATCCAGCGGATGTAGGCAATTTGATCTCTGCTTTTTCTCACTTTTCTAAATCCAGCTTGAACATCTGGAAATTCATGGTTCATGTACTGTTGAAGCCTGGCTTGGAGAATTTTGAGCATTACTTTGCTAGTGTGTGAGATGACTGCAATTGTGCAATAGTTTGAACATTCTTTGGCATTGCCTTTCTTTGGGATTGGAATGAAAGCTGACCTTTTCCAGTCCTGTGACCTCTGCTGAGTTTTCCAGATTTGCTGGCATATTGAGTGCAGTACTTTCACGGCATCATCTTTTAGGATTTGAAATAGCTCAACTGAAATTCTATCACCTTCACTAGCTTTGTTCATAGTAATGCTTCGTAAGGCCAACTTGACTTCCCATTCCAGGATGTCTGGCTCTAGCTGAGTGATCACACCATCTTGGTTATCTGGGTTATGAAGATCTTTTTGTACAGTTCTTCTGTGTATTCTTGCCACCTCTTCTTAATATCTTCTGCTTCTGTCAGATCCATACCATTTCTGTCTTTTATTGTGCTCATTTTTGCATGAAATGTTCCCTTGGTATCTCTAATTTTCTGGAAGAGATCTCTAGTCTTTCCCATTCTGTTGTTTTCTTCTGTTGCTTTGCACTGATCACTGAGGAAGGCTTTCTTATATCTCCTTACTATTCTTTGGAACTCTGCATTCAAATGGGTATATCTTTCCTTTTCTCCTTTGCTTTTAGCTTCTCTTCTTTTCAAAGCTATTTGTAAACCCTCGTCACACAACTATTTTGCCTTTTTGCATTTCTTTTTCTTGGGGATGGTCTTGATCACTGCCTCTTGTACAATGTCACAAACCTCTGCCCATAGTTCTTCAGGCACTCTATCAGATCTAATCCCTTAAATCTATTTCTCACTTCCATTATATAATCTTAAGAGATTGGATTTAGGTCATACCCTGAATGGTCTAATGCTTTTCCTTGCTTTCTTCAATTTAAGTCTGAATTTGGCAATAAGCAATTCATGATCTGAGCCACAGTCAGCTTCCAGTCTTGTTTTTGCTGACTGTATAGAGTTTTTCCATCTTTGGCTGAAAAGAATATAATCAGTCTGATTTCAGTATTAACCATCAGGTGATGTCCATGTGTAGAGTCTTCTCTTGTGTTGTTAGAAGTGGGTGTTTGCTATGACCAGTGTGTTCTCTTGGCAAAACTGTTAACCTTTGACCTGCTTCATTTTGTACTCCATGGCCAAATTTGCCTGTTACTCCAGGTATCTCTTGACTTCCTACTTTCGCATTCCAGTCCCCTCTCATAGGACTTTATAAACTGATCCATAAAAAACTGTTAAGATTTTTCTTTAAAGAATTGTATCAGCTTAGACAGAAAGAGACAGTACAAAAATGAAAACAAGTTTTGTACTCCTGAAACCTTATGGGCAGGCAGTAAGCAGAGAAACTACTCAGCTATAAACAGGCTCCTTTTTTTATGAAAAAGGAAGGCTAACTCAGAAGGTAGAGACAAGAACACAAAAGGCAGAGCCAAAAGCCATGGAGAACAACTGGCAGAAAGTAGGACTGAGCCTTAATCAAGGAAATTACAAGATGTACCTAGCTGGATATCAGAATTGCTATGGACAGACTACCTTAAGCTTTCCAGTTTCCCCTTTTTTGAAAGTATGTCTCAACTGTAGTTATGCTTCAGTTCAGTTCAGTTGCTCAGTCGTTTCTGACTGTTTGCGACCCCATGGACTGCAACACGCAAGGCTTCCCTATCCATCACCAACTCCGAGAGCTTACTCAAACTCATGTCCATTGAGCTGGTGATGCCATCCAACCATCTCATTCTCTGTCGTCCCCTTCTCCTGCCTTCAATCCTTCCCAGCATAAGGGTCTTTTCAAATAAGTCAGTTATTCCCATCAGGTGGCCAGAGGATTGGAGTTTCAGCTTCAGCATCAGTCCTTCCAATGAGTATTCAGGACTGATCTCCTTTAGGATGGACTGGTTGGATCTCCTTGCAGTCCAAGGGACTCTCAAGACTCTTCTCCAACACAACAATTCAAAAGTATCAATTCTTCAGTGCTCAGCTTTCTTTAAAGTCCAACTCTCACATGTATACATGACCACTGGAAAAACCATAGCTTTGACTATGCTTCCCCATCCCAAACATTCTATATTGTGTAAGGCAGGTGGGAAAGGGGGCGATAATTACCTATTGGTTATCCACAAGCCTTTGGATTAAAAAGAATGATCTCAATGTGCTACATCTGATGAACCAAATCTGAGGAGCCTTTAGACGATGAGATCTGGGGCTTCAAGCCCGACCCTGAAGTCATAATGGGATGAGACTTTTGTCATTACTTGGGAGCAGGTGAATGCATTTTGAAGGTGGAAGAGATGGATCGTGGCTACAGGGCAGACTGAAGCCGATGATTTTCCAAAAAGGGTGGCAACAGCATTGCTCCTGTTCTTCTAGAGACTAAAAAACCCATCAAGAAAGACATGGAGTGTAATTTCCTTCTTGACTACGGGCTAGGTTTGTGACTTTCCTGTAATCAATGGAATGCCGTGGAAGCGCTACTTCATGACAATTGAGGCTAGGTCAGAAAGGACTATGAAATTTCCAGTTTGTTTGCAGGAATGCCTGTGGTGGAGATCTGAACCATCAGGTAAGTACTATGGCTGCTGTGAGGTCGCCATGTTGTGAGGAAGCACAAACTGGAGACGCTGTGAGGCTGGAAGGGGAGAGAGGCCCTCTCCACTCCAGCCTGCTCCAGGGACCCGTTTCAGCTCAAACTATCATGTGACTGCAACTGCATGAGCAACCCCCAACCAGAAACATTCAGGTGAACCTTCTCAAATTCCCGACCCACAGTAGCTGTGAGGACTATTAAGATGATTATTTCTATTCTACGCCATCACAGCTTGGAGAGGATAAAATGTTGTGGTACACCCCTCAACTCTAATGTGATATTTCCTTTTATTTTATGTGCCTCTAGTGTTCTTTTGTGAGAATGGATGCTCCATTTGTTTGTATTATACTGTGCGACAGATTTCACTGTTGCTTTTTCTCCCTTTCAGCATTGTAAAAACCCACATGTGGACGTCGGCTCCCAGCTGAAGGTGAGTAGGCCATAGGGTGAATGTACCACGTCTTACTTACCTAGTCTTCTAATCACAAACACTAGTCGCCTCCAGTCCCCACACCAGAAACAGAGTTGTCATGGACGTGCTGGGAAAAGCCCCCATACAGACTCCTGTGAGAGCATCTTGGGCAACATACCCAGGAGTAGGGATGTTGGGTCAGAGGGCGTATGTGCACTTATTCTAACCAATACTGCCAGACTGCTCTCAGCCCCTGCAACAGTCTACACTAGCAGAGCAGTGAGGACTGAAACAAATAATAAGACATTCACTCGCTGGCCCAATTTCTACATTTTATTTATTTCCCAGTGAGTCTGCTGGGAAAATGAGATCATGGCATCCGGTCTCATCATTTCATTGCAAATAGATGGGGAAACAATGGAAACAGTGAGTGACTTTATTTTGGGGGGCTCCAAAATCATGGCAGATTGTGACTGCAGCCATGAAATTAAAAGACACTTGCTCCTTGGAAGCAAAGTTATGACCAACCTAGACAGCATATTAAAAAGCAGAGACATTACTTTGCCAACAAAGGTCCGTCTAGTCAAAGCTATGGTTTTTCCAGTAGTCACATGTGGATGTGAGAGTTGGACTTTAAAGAAAGCTGAGGGCAGAAGAATTGATGGTTTTGAACTGTGGTATTGGAAAAGACTCTTGGACTGCAAGGAGCTCCAACCAGTCAATCCTTAAGGAAATCAGTCCTGAATATTCATTGGAAGGACTGATGCTGAAGCTGAAACTCCAATACTTTGGCCATCTGATTTGAAGAACCAACTCATTTGAAAAGACCCTGATGCTGGGAAAGATTGAGGGCAGGAGGAGAAGGGGACGACAGAGAATGAAATGGTTGGATGGCATCACTGGCTTGATGGACATGAGTTTGAGTAAAATCCGGGAGTTGGTGATGGACAGGGAGGCCTGGTGTGCTACAGATCATGGGGTCGCAAAGAGTCACACACGACTGAGTGACTGAACTGAACTGAACTGAACTGAGTCTGCTGGAGGGTGTGTGTTTTGTTCTTGTTCTTGTTCTTGTTTGTTTGGCTGCACCAAGGGGCATGGGGCATCTTAGTTCCATGCGGGATCTTAGCTCCCTGAGCACGGATCAAACCCATGCCCCTATGGTGGAAATGTAGAGACTTAACTGCTAGACCACCAGGGAAGACCCTGGAGAGTTTGTTTCCCCGAACACCCATGTGGCTCACTTCCTTTGCTTGGCTCTCACAGCAGTGCCACCTAACCAGCTTAGAGCAAAACCACTGCTGCACCGCATCGTTTTCCATCTGTCTTCACCTGCTGTGCTTTTCTTCAGAGTTCTTACACTTGGAAGTTTGTGTGAGTGTGTGTGGTTACTGTCTGTCTCTCTCCAGAAGAATGGTGTTGGGTGTGTTATAGGTAATCAGTCAAAATTTGCTAAGAATTCATTGACTCGAGCTTGATTTCACCAAGTGCCTTTCTAAGGTGTCTTCCCAGTTCCTCGACCCTCCACCTCCACTCCACCCAATCAGAGGAGAGAGTACCGGTGGCTCTGAATGACCCCATCTCCCCCTGCCTCCACTCTGGACTCACCAAGCACCGGGTTAAGTGCACCCAGAAGTCCTATGAGCCCTTGGGACTGTTCTCTCTGGGGGCGGAAGTGTGGTCTGGCAAGGTCAGGTACCGCTGGCCTCCTGAGAGTTTGTGGGGAGTTTTGCTCACTCCCAGTTTCTTGCTGAACAGATGAATGGAATCGTCAGGCCCTGGTCTCTGGTCTCACTTAAGGATCCTAAGACAGACAAGGGACGAATATTTAGGAAAAAAGACAGTCCATAAAAAGTGAACAGTTTAGCACTGTACTGTCTGATATGATGACAACTCGCTACATGGGGCAAATTAAATGTAAATTAATTAAAATAAAATGAAAAATTCAGTTTGCCAGTCATATTAGCTGAACTTGAAGTGCTCCAGAGTCACACACAACCAGTGCAGAAGTTTCCACCATTCCAGCAAGTTCTACTGGATGGTCCTGGAGAAAGAAACCAGTCTCATCCACACTTGCTCTGAAAATGCAAACCCACCCCTAGGGCTCTTCATGGAATCTCTGCCTTCCTCCCTCAAGCTCAAAACGGTCAGGATTTTGTTACATCTTTAAAACCATGAGTACGTTTATGATTTGGCAAGACAGAAGGCCCCTTTTCTGGCAGCATCTTTCAGAGGACGCTTCTCAGTGTGTTGTATAGAACATAACACATAGTTGTGTAAAACATAACACACAGTCACACTGAGATAGCATGTATTGTCATATAGTGAGCATTTTTTGAGAATGAGCAAGTTTTATGTTTAAACTTGACATGCCATATTAATTTTCCCTCTTCTGAGGGCCAGGATGAAGTATCGAGAAGTCGCTTTTTTCCGTTGGTTGTCACTAGTCTTTGAATTCCCAAGTTGTGTGTTCAAAGGGAAATTTAGTAAGTTTGTTGCTACTGACCCTGGATGATCATTAAACATCTGTTTCCAATTTAAAATTATGAAATAAGAACTGAGGGGAAAAGTCAAATGTTATAAATTTATTTGGGACATCTATTGCCACCTCTTTGGAAGCCTTTGAAAATTCAAGCAGAAATCAATACACATCCATCTTTTTTTTTTTTACTTTCAATAAATAATATCTTTGAGTATATGCATATTATAGATAGATATATTTATGAGTCATTTAGCAGAGTTTGTAAGGTTTATACTGCATTAATTCCAACACAGCTCTTTCCAGGTTGATAGGGTGCAAATGAGGTAAGAATTAAGGCAAACCTAAAAGGCATGCAAATGTCGTACATTTATATTCACTGATAATACAAGCTCTTGTGTGTGGACCACACAGAGGAGTCGAGATCTCCTCGGTGTGTCTGTCTAGTACTATTTTACAGGAGAATGGTGACACAGCTTAAAATTCAGTTACATTACCGTGGGGGTCTCAGTGCTACTAACATCATGTAATCAAGGAGACACAAGCATTAGCAAAACATGAACGAGAAATCATAGAACTCTTTGCAGCACGTTTCTGCCAAGGCTTTGGAGGAGGAAGGTTTTTTATGAAATGATATTACACATATCACATTGTGGCAGGTTGTCTGTTTTATAATATATGCTTTTAAAATTCATTAGCAAATGACATTCTCATGCACACAAGTGTTTCAAACACAAGAAGCAAGTCCATTTACAGGTAGTCCAAGCGATATTTGTGTGTGGTATGTGTGTGTGTGTGTGTGTGTGTGTGTGTGTGTGTGTTAATAGCTGCAGACTGAATGGAACATTGATACTCTTGTGCAGTCCATAGCATTGACCTCTGCTCATTTCTGAATGTCGCACTGCAGAAGTAGTACAATGGAAGGGTCGCTCTTGGCAGCTTCTTTGAATTCATCCAGTGTAATCTGGTCATCTTTGTTCTTATCCATCTTGCTGAAAATCTTGTCTACTCGTTGCTCGGGCGTGAGGCCATCCTCATTCATTTTCATCATGATCACTGTGCCCACCATTTTGTAGATAGCCTTGGGAAGACAAGAAATAGATCATAAAGTTCACCTAGGATGGGGTAAAGAATTTAAATTTACTTCAAAGGACTCCTTAAATGCTTTTAAATAAGAGAGTGGTGTCATCAAATCGGTGTGAGTCTCATGACTAACGGGATAGAGAATTTCGTGTGACTCCTAATTTTTCTGGCTGGAGGAAGTGAGTGAAAAGAGTTGTGGTGAGACCAAGAATGATGATCAGGAGGTTTAGGAAGGAAAACGATAAGCTCAGTTTGAAAACTTCTGAGTTTGAAGTCAGATGGTAATCAACAAGCTCTACTCCCGGGAGATCTAGGGAAAGATGCAGTGGTCCCAGATGAAATGGACCGTAATCAGTGGTCCCAACTGATAAGGGACTTACAATCTGTCAAGAAAGCAAGAGAGGTGCACCAGTAAAATTAAGCCCTGAAAGAAGTTAGCTGAGGGAGATCTGCGAGGCAAGGACTCTCTTCATGTGAAAGAACAGAGTAAGACGATTCCATTTTCCATTAAACTGCACACATGGAATTCTCAAAATGGAAATTAAAGGTAGAAATGAGTTTCATTCTTAGGAAAGTGCCTTAAAAAAAGAAATGCTCTTTTACACAAAGACTTGTAGGTAAACATATAGCAGCAATTTCAATAATAGCCCAAAAGTGAAACAGCACAAAAACTCAACTGGCAAAGAGATAAATAAAATATGACACATCCATACAACTGAATGTGATTTTAGCAACAGAAAGCAATGAAATACTGATAGCTGCTACAGCAGAGATAAATGTCCAAAAAAGTGCCAGGTATAAAAGGCCAAACGTATATTGCAAGATTCCATTTATATGAAATGTTCAGTGAGACAAATCCATAAAGAAAAAGTAGAAAGGCAGTTTCCAAAATCTGGGGATACCCATGGGCATAAGGGATCCTATTGGGAGAAAAAAAAAGTTCTATAATTGGATTATGATGATGGCGAAATAACCTAGACCTTAAAGAGTAAAGAAGATTTGGATGGGCCCAGAGCCCTGAAGGAAAAGGTGAAGAGCCCAGGTGGAAAGCATGGTAGAGGCCAAAGTGGCCAGTGGTGAGTGTTCAAGGGTGAGCAGCCCTGGATGGACAGCGAGGCTGCAGCGGACATGCAAGCGAATGGATGTCAGCTGGACAGCTGGACCTGTGTACACAGCTGTGCATGGCATGGAGGAACCTCTCTGTAAAGACTTTTGGCCAAATGAATGAGCAGCTCCTGAAGTACAGAGAGGCTGTAAAGGCTCTATCAATTACTGATACCTTGGTTCTGAAAACTTGACTCAGCAAAAAGGAACCTGGAGGCAGGAAGGGGTGCCAGGGTGCAAGTGCAGAGGGCTAGAAGCTGGAGAAAATACTAGAGAAGGAGATAGGGAGCCACGTGCAGAGGGAGCATGAAGAAGGAAAGGAGCTGAGGGTCGAGGTGGATATTTCCAAGGGAGACAGAGCCTCGACAGTGAACTGCCGTGTGCTGAGCGTTTCCTACGTGACGGGAAGTGTTGTTTAGTCGCTCAGTCGTGTCCAACTCTTTGAGACCCCCTGGACTGTAGTCCAGCGGGCTCTTCTGTCCATGGGATTTCCCAGGCAAGAATGCTGGAGTGAGTTGCCATTTCCTTCTCCAGCAGATCTTCCCGACCCTGGGATCGAACCTGCGTCTCCTGCCTTGGCAGGCAGATTCTTTACCACCGAGTTACCAGGGAAGCCTGAGAGAAAGCGTGCCAGGTGCTTAATCGTTACCACAGTCTTGAGGGGTAGGTTTATTATCATTTTTTCTTAAAGACATTGATGATTTGGTACTCAACGCCCTATAGCCAACTCCATGCCTGAACCTTACTGGGTCTCCCAGTTTACTTGGGAAGGGAAGTGGGTACTAAAGGTAGGGAAGGGACTAAAGATGCTGGGGCAGGTGGGGTAAGTGGAAGGCAGGGCTCCAGAGGCCAGAGCTGACTGCTAGGGAGCGGCCCCAGAGGGAGGAGAGTCAGCACAGCAGAGCGGGCATCTGGGTCACTTGGGTTTTGGCTACTGTTTCTCGCCATCACCCCTTGGCTTTGCTTTGGGGATCCACCCCTCCGCCCCCCCGCCCCGAATCTCAGCCCTGTGGTCTGGGCAGGGCCTTGCCCCAGCTCCAGGATGAGACACTTGGTCCTGTCTGTGGCAGTGCACTTCCCTTTTTGGGTCACCTTGTCAGCACAGAGGTGCACACACGAGCTAAGACAGTGAGTGAGTGAAGGGGCACTGACTCGTTCATCAGCGGGTGAGTGCCTGGCAGGCTCCCGGACTGTTCTAGGCTGGGGGATACAGCAGTGAGAGAGTATGGCCCTCTCTGTACATGTAGCTTGCATTCTATTATATCAGGTGATTTAGGGCAGTGATAAACTCTGTGACCAAAAAAAAAAAAAAAATGTTGGTAAGGGATTAGATGGCCCAGGGGTAGAGGGATGTGAGTTCAGGGAGGAATGCCTGCCAATGAGATGAGGGGGCAGCCCCGAGAGGAATGAGGGGACCTGGAGGGCAGTCCTGGGCAGAGGGCGAGGATATCAAGGCCCTGATGTGAGGCTGTGTTTTCCAGGAAAACCAAGGCCCAGGTATCTCACACTCAGTGTGTAACGAGTGGTGTTGAAGACTGAGGTTGCAGCAGTGGGCAGGGGGTCCTGGGACATTTGCATAGGCAACTGAGGAAGATGCTTGTTGACGTGGAATGATGGGAAACGGGACCACAGTCAGCATCTTGTGCCCACCGTGGGGAAGCTGGCTTGAGGAAGAGAGCAGCATCCAGCAGGGCAGAGCTAAGCCAAGAGCCAGAGAAGCTGGATCCTGATACCATCCTTCGCACCCTCTACGCTTGTGTTGGTGGAAGATCTCACAGTGAGAGCATGGCTGGTTGAAATGTGGTTGACAGTCATAACCCAGCAGCTCGGAGCTGAGACATTATCCAGCATGGAGGGAGGGGACAGGACAGAGGATTCAAGCCTACCAGGGCTCCTGGTGGGGAAGAAGGGGACCTGCCATAGGCGTGTGCCCAGGGAGCCTCTTCCCAAGCTCTGCCTTTGTGCCGGCAGCAGACCAGGCCCTGAGAACACCCGGGGACCTCACCTCGATGATCTCTAGCATCTCCACTCGGGTGATCTTGCCGTCCCCGTCCAGGTCGTACATGTTGAAAGCCCAGTTCAGCTTCTGCTCAAAGCTGCCCCTGGAGGTGATGGACAGCGCGCAGATGAACTCTCGGAAGTCGATGGTGCCGTCCCCGTTCTTGTCGAAGGTGCGGAAGGCGTGCTGCGCAAACTTGGAGGCATCTCCGTATGGGAAGAACTACAGAGCAGAACACACAAGATCACCTGTCAGGAGGGGAAGAATCGCAGGCCCTGAAGTGAAAGCCCACTGCCACACGTTGGCCCGGGGTTCTCCCAGGGGCGAGGGTTCAGGCTCGCTCGTGTGGACAAGGTTTGGCCCAACACTCAAGGTTAAGGACGGGCACAGGGAAGCGGTCTCCCCATGCGTCCTCACTCCCAGGCTCCTCGCTCTTTCCTGAGGGTGAGGCTGGAGACACTGGGCTTTGAGGTGGGTGGGGCCTGCATCAGGTCTGCTAGAATTCCTCCTCTGCGGCCTTTCTGGTCATTCTCCCTCAGGGTCTAGGACAGGGGCGGCCAGCTGACTTCTCTCCTGCACAGGGCAGTGTGACCTGGACTCCCACATTTCTCTGGGTGTGATCATCCCGGTTCACTGCCCGTGGGGCCTGAGCAAGGTGACCCTGTCCTCCGGCCAGTGGCTCCCTGTCCCCAGCCCCCATGGTCCCCCTGGGTGCTGGGCCAGCGTTCAACTCCTTTTTCTAGAAACTCTTCTTTTGCAGGGCATTTAAGACCCACTAAAAATAGAACATGACTGGGCTTATTTCTGAGACTCATAAAGAGGTGTCTTCTCAGAGCCCACAGGGTGCTGCAGGAGACAGGAGAGGGACGCAGGAGGAGGAGGGTGCAGACCCCCAAAGTGGGAAGACCACAGAGACCGTGGCGGTGGACACACGTCTGGGCCTAGCACACACTGCAGGGAGCTCTGATACCTGATCCTCTGCCCCAGCAAAGCTAAAGAATATCCTCCATATACGTATATATGTATATACATGGCTGATTCTCTTTGCTGTATAGTAGAAACTAACACAACATGGTAAAGCAACTATACTCTGATAAAAATATTTTTTAAAAAAGGAAAAGACATTCTCCAGGTGGAGCACAGGAAACTAGCAAGCAAACCTCATCCCACCCCCGAACAAAAACAAGCCACATGCTGTTTTAAACCAGAGAAGGTGCATACGTGTTTCTGGCTGAAGAATTCCACCAAATACAAAGTCCAAAGCAGATTCCTAAGGATGCCGTGGCATTCATACTCTGGTGTGGGTGCTGCCACTTGCTAGGTGGGTCAGGCTGGCCACACACAGACGGCTGGCGTCATGCCCTCTCTGACTGCATCCTCTTTCTCACTGTACATCCGGACCTGGGACCCGCGAAGCCCTGCTACCCACTGTCCCTACACTGAGAAGCACATTGGATGGGAGGAAATCTCCCTCCAGAAACAAAAGACAAGCATTTCATGTAAGGGGCGAATACAGGAGGCCCAGGGATGAGACAAGCATTCCCAGGGGTGGGGCTGGGGAGAGCTGGTTTCAATTTGCATTTCAGTAGCTCCCACTTCCAGACGCCAGTATCTGATCTGGTGCTTGCTCTTGTTGTCTAAGAAGCTACTCCTAAACCTGGTGGCATGGAACGGTAACAATCATTTTATTAATCCTAGAAAATAAAAACTTGACCATCTCTTCTTTTCTAATCAAACAACTCATTCTGTAACTATGAGCCTAGTATATTCTGAACTGTTCATTATTCATAACACTTATAACACCACATATAGGGGGGAGGAGTTGGGAGGTTGTTCTATTTTTTTCTCCTCACAACAACCAATTTTCCGACTGGCTGTATCCCAGCTGGGTGTCCTACAGGTCAATCCACTTCTGACCCTAACGGCCTGGAGTTACTGGGGGCTTCCCTCATAGCTCAGTTGGTAAAGAATCTGCCTGCAATGCAGGAGACCTGGGTTCGGGTCCTGGGTGGGGAAGATCCTCTGGAGAAGGAAATGGCAACCCACTCCAGTATTCTCGCCTGGAGAACCCCATGGACAGTGGAGCCTGGTGAGCTACAATCCGTGGAATCGCAAGAGTTGGACACGACTGAGCAACTAAACCACCACCACCACCACCAGAAGGGAAGGATCAGTCCAGAAAGAGTGCCCCCACCCTAGGTGCCAGTCACAAGCCTCAGGTTGCCCCCTGTACCTATGAGAGCCGTGCTATGAAGTGAAAGGGTTCCCACGGCCCCCTCCTCAGGTTGGAGAATTTGCTGACTCACAAAATTCTGAAAGGCGCTTTATTTACTATTATCAGTTTGTTGGGGCTTCCCTAATAGCTCAGTTGGTAAAGAATCCGCCTGCAATGCAGGAGACCCCAGTTTGATTCCTGAGTCAGGAAGATCCGCTGGAGAAGGGACAGGCTACCCACTCCAGTATTCTTGGGCTTCCCTGGTGGTTCAGCTGGTAAAGAATCTCCATGGAATGAGGGAGACCTGGGTTTGATCCCTGGGTTGGGAAGATCTCCTGGAGAAGGGATAGGCTATCCACTCCAGTATTCTTGTCTGGAGAGTTCCATGGACTGCATAGTCCGTGGGGTCGCAAAGAGCTGGACACAACTGAGCGACTTTCACTTCACTTCACCAGTTTGTTATAAAGGATACAATCCACCGGAGGAGATGCATAGAGTAATGCAAGGGATGCATGGAGCTCCCAATACAGGATGCCCCACTCTCCCAGCCCCTGAATGCTTTCATCATCCTGGAAGTTCTTGGAACCCCATAGTTTAAGGGGTTTTTATGGCAGTTTCATTATGCAAGCATGATCGATTAAATCATTGGCCATTGATGATTGAACTCAATCTCCAGACACCCTGTCTCCACTGGAGGTCTCGCTTGGGCTGGAAGTTCCAATTCTCTAATCTGTCCCTTGTCTTTCTGGGACCAGCTGCCCCCCTCCAGTCCTGCCCCACTCCTGAAACGACCGGCACCAAACCACCACTCATCTTATTAACATACAATAGACACTAAAGAAGGAAATGGCAACCCACTCCAGTATTCTTCCCAGGAAAATCCCATGGACAGAGGAGCCTGGCAGGCTACAGTCCATGGGGCCGCAAAGAGTTGGATATGACTGAGCATGCAGGCAGACACTGATCTCTCCAGAGATTCCAAGAGAACCGAGGACTAAGATCAAATATGTTTATTTCTTATTCTAAGTATCATATGTGCCCTCTGCCTGGGTGGTCTTCCTCTCTCTCTAAGGGGGTGCTATTTGCTAATGTGTCGTCTGTGTTCAGGGGTCTTGAGCAGAGCCTGTACCTGAGAAATATAATAACCTAAAAACAGAGCACACTGAGCCCCTTGGTGGAGTCCAAGGTCTCCCTAGGGATTTTTATCCATCAGCCTTTCTGCATCCAGTGACATGAGGCCACTGGGTCTAATTTTTTTCCATCCCTGTAGGTTTCTGGTGGTGCAATGCTTTACCCATTTTATATCTCACAGCATCCTTTTAAGTTAAAGGCTATCTGATATTTTTATCTGAAAATAGCTGGGCATCTTAGGTCAGTGTATTAAAAATTAATTTAGATCTGGAAGGCCTTCAGAAAAAAAAATCAATGGTAAATTTTGAGATATAAAAGTTGCATGTGTCTTGCTGAAGGTCTGTTTACTGACTTTTACAGCCAACACGTTTTCTCTGGAGGAATGGAGTGTGTGGTGAAGAGCCCTCAGATATCTGGAGTGGTTGTTTCCTTTAGAAAATTCATCTTATCATTTTCTGAGTACTTCAAGTTTCTTGAATCAGGGGAATGATCCTTCTTTTGATGAAATAATTCAACTCTGGATGGGTCATAACAGAAAAAATGAAGCCATACTCCCTTCAATTTCTATAGGAAGAAATCAGGGTCTTGAACTCATATCTACTTCTCTCGGAGGAAAACACTGCCTGAGAAGTACAAGTATTTGAAGAGTATTATTGCTTGAAGGGTATTTTTAAAATTCAATGTATTTTGCATCAACTCCTGCATTAAATATTGATGTAGAAATAATTTTTGTTATTAGTAATCCAAATCTTTTAATATAATAAAAAAATTGGAAGTTGAAAATTTATATATATATATATAGTTTTATATATTTCACTTGTGTCTTTGTGCGTGCATACTAAGTCATTTCAGTCGTGTCCGACTCTTTGCAGCCCTACGGACTGTAGCCCACCAGGCTCCTCTGTTCACAGAATTCTCCAGGCAAGACTACTGGAGTGGGTTGCTATGCTCTCCTCCAGGGAATCCTCACGACCCAGGGCTCAAACTGGAGTTTCTTATGTCTCCTGTATTGCCAGGCAGCTTCTTTACCACTAATGCTATCTGGGAAGCCCTTAGGTTGCCATAAAAAACTACCATAGATTGGGTAGCTAGTAAACAACACACATTTATTTCTCATAGTTCTGGAGGCTAGATGTTCAAGATCAAGCTACCAGCACGGTCAGGTACTGGTAAGGGCCTTCCTCTGGGTTGCTTTCTGCTGACTGTTTGCTGTGTCCTTAATATTCTGGAAGGTGCCAGGACACTTTATGAGGTTTCTTTTACAAGAGCACTAATCCTGTTCATGGGGCTTCCCAGGTAGCTCAAATGGTAAAGAATCTGCCTACAATTCGGGAGACCTGGGTTCGATCCCTGGGTTGGGAAGATCCCCTGGAGAAAGGAATGACCACCCACTCCAGTACTCTTGCCTGGAGAATTCCATGGACAGAGGAGCCTGGCGGGCTACAGTCCATGGAGCTGCAAAGAGCTGGACACAATCGAGCAACACTTTCACTTCCTTCAATCCTATTCATGAAGGTTCCACCCTCATGATGTAAGCACTTCCCTCCTAATAGCATCATTTTGGGTATGCAGTTTCAACATATGAATTTGGGACACACAGACATTCAGCCCATAGCAAATTGTTTAAAAGGAAATAAGCTTTGTCATAAGAATTTTCAAAAACTATATTAGATAATCTAACATAGCTAACCTTCAATTAATTTCCATTGTCTCCTTTATGCCCATGGATACACACACAGTTCTACTTTTGGTCAAAAATTTTAAATCTAGTGTATCTTGTATTTCCATTAAAAGGAAAGTAAAAAAAACAAACAAACAAAAAACCACCTCATCTGAGAAACAGATTGTTTAGTTTTGTCTGACTGAACAACAGATTATTCTATTTAGTCGCCAGGTTGTGCCTGACTCTTTGAGACCCCATGGACTGTAGCCCACCAGGCTCCTCTGTCCCTGGGATTTCCCAGGGAAGAAGACTGGAGTGGGTTGCCATTTCCTCCTCCAGGGGATCTTCCCAAGCCAGGGGCTGAATCTACATCTGCACCTCCTGCATTGGGAGGCAGATTCTTTACCTCTGAGCCACCTGGGAAGCCAGGGAGGCAGCTGCAAATGGCCAGTTAATAACGCCTGCTTAATGGGAACCCAGGCTCCCAGCCAGGAATTCTTCTGACCCCAGGCGCTGTGTGGTGTGCTTCCCCGAGGCATTCTTTGGGGTTTGGCATCAGTGGGGCAGCCTGTCCTCCTGAGGATACCCAGGAGAAGGCTCCTTTGTGAAGAGCAGGGTTTGGGGTGCAGCAGGGTCTGCTCCAGGTTCAGGCCAGCGGAACCCTAGGCTTAATTCTGGGGGCGTCTGAGCTGGCCAGTAGTAGGCTCCCTGGGCTGGGGGTGAGGCTGCCCTGGAGGCAGTCTTCTCTACAGCTCTCTTTTGTCCTTGCCCCTGTGTAGCCCACAGCCCTTTGGTTCACCTGGGGGCTCAGAACTAGTAACAGAAGGTGGGACCACCAAGTAGCCCCTCTGTCCCTGGGTTCTCTGGGACCCCCAGCTATGGAGGGCTGAGTGTGCTAGGCCAGGTTATACAAGGAATCTGAGCATCTGGGGATTTTGGTATTTGAGTCCTAGAACCAACAATTCCCATGGATGCTGAGGGACCGACTACTGTATAACAAACAGAAGGTAGAAAATTAGGGGAAAAAAATTTTATCTGCCTGATCCACCTGGAACAGTCTGATCATAAACTCTGCATTGTACTCTGAACACTCTGCCATCACAAACTCCTTGTGGACAAGCTTGAAATGTCAAGGCTGTTGCTCATGTGCCTGGCTGGCTATGATAGAGGCAGGATTTGAATGCGTATCTGTCGGGTCATTTCTGCTACATCTTTCTGTTTCTCTTAATCAAGTACCGTGTGTGTGTACTCAGTCTCTCAGTTGTGTTTGAGTCTTTGCGACCTCATGGATGGTAGCCCGCCAGGCTCCTGTGTCCATGGGACTTCCCAGGCAAGAGTACTGGAGTGGGTTGCCATTTCCTTCTCCAGGGAATCTTCCCAACCCAGGGACTGACCCCACATCTCTTGCATCTCCTTCATTGGCAGGTGGATTCTTTACCACTGAGCCACCTCGGAAGCCCTAACCAAGTATTAGCTGAAGAAATAAAGCTAAATCCACATCTGATGAAACAAACAAATTTGTTGCATTATGTAATCCTTTGCTTTCATCCTGCTACTACTGTGTATTTATCGCCACCTCCTGGCAGGACGTATGTACTACATGACAATCATCAGAATGCTCCTGAGGGATATTTTTTATGATTCATTCATTCTTTAATGCAACAAATATTTACTGAGCAGTTACTACACGTCAAGCACTGTGTTGGGTGGTGGCCAAATTAGAAAAAATATATATTTATAATCATGGGAGACCTAGACACTAATCATACAACTATATAAGTATAAAATTGCACTATGATATGGTAACTCAGTGGGTAAAGAATCCACCTGCAATGCAGGAGATCCCGGTTCAATTCCTGGGTTGGGAAGATCCCCTGGAGAATGAGTAGGCTATCCATTGCAATATTCTTGGGCTTCCCTAGTGGCTCAGCTGGTAAAGAATCCACCTGCAATGAGGGAGACCTGGGTTTGAAAGATCCCCTAGAGGAGGGCGTGGCAACCCACTCCAGTATTCTTGCCTGGAGAATCCCATGGACAGAGGAGCCTGGCGGGCTACAGTCCATAGGGTCACAAAGAGTTGGACGCGACTGAGCAACTAAGCACAACACAAGTGCTTAGAGCCACAAGCGAAAGTTACGGGAATGATCTTATGAGTTTGAAACTTAATGAAAATTTAGTGTGCGGCTCCCTTCCCTCACCCTAATATGCAGGTGGTGACAATTCACTGCTCTTCATCATAGCTGAAGAAAGGTCTCAGAGTCCAAAACTTTGGGGATGGCACAAATCTAGACTGTATCCCACTGTACTCCACATCCTTACTCAGAACTAACCAACCTGCAGATGAGGAGCAAAACCAGGAAATGCTCGAGGACTCTGCCTCTCCCCAGGGGCACAAAGGGAGACTTGTCACAAATTAATCAGCCTACTCCAAAGCCACAGCACAGGTTTTCCTTACAGAGAGCGGGCTGATATCCCACATTTCCATCTTTTCAATGAACTATGCAGTTGTGAATATTAAATGGGTTGTCTCCTTAAGAGATGTGAGTGAAGCCCAGATATCTCATACTGAATATGCCAGTGTTCTCCCGACCCCCCACTACCCCCAGTGCAACACAGGTGGCTGCGTCAAAAAAAAAATAAAATGACGTCAAAACATAGTGTTTCTATTCCCCGCTCCAGCCCTAGCTGCTATCCGTGTGTCTAGCTCATCCCTCTAGAAGTTGTACTGAGTTCCGAGAAAACATTGGAACGTTTCCCATGAGAATCCTCCCTTCTCTCTCGGAGTCACTGGGGCCTGCCTCAATTTGATGGAAGATTCGGGTCCCCTAGAAGCTCTCCGTCCAACCTTTAGGCGGGGGAGGTTTTCACAAGCAAAGCCTTGACCCACCGTGACAGCTGACCGCAGACCTGCTGTTATCGGGGGAGTGGTCACAGGACGCTGAAGAGGGCAGTCTCTCTCCAGCTCTGGGCTGCTGCTGGGCAGCCCTCATACCTCAGAATAGATATCTGTCCATTAATCTGCTTGAAATAGGGCTCACGATGGGATCAAAGAACAGAAGAGTATTCTTGGACCACTCTGCGGCTCACTGTCATGGAGAGGCCTGCCATCCAGTCTCTCACCAGACACAGTTCCTTTGGAAAAGTCCTCGCTCAGGTCAGTTCTGTTTTCCTTTGTTCTCAAATGTCAGAAGCCTATATTGTCTGGCTTATGAACCCATAAACAGAATCCCCTCCCCAAGGATGGAGTGGTAGTAGGGAAGAACAAATCTGACTTCATATTGGATCTATTTTTTTACCTTTAACCTTTATATTCTATTGCTTTGGCCACAAGCTCATCACTAAAGGAATGTTGTTAGTTGCTAAGTCATGTCCCACTCTGTGATCTCATGGACTGCAGCCCGCCAGTCTCCTCTGTCTGAGGGATTTCTTAGGCAAGAATACTGGAGTGGATTGCCATTTCCTTCTCCAGGGGATCCTCCCAACCCAAGAATCGAATCTGGATCTGCATCTCCTGCATTGGCAGGCAGATTTTTTTTTTTTTTTAACCACTGAGCTACCTTAAAGTATACATAATGTCCCACCTCCAGGAAGCTGCCTCCCATGCCTGAGAGTTAAGCTAAAATACTTTTGTTTAAGCTCACAGGAAACATCCTGACCAGGCCCACCTGTGAATGGATGCAGGAAAGAAGAAATTAACACATCCTCCCTGGAGTCTGGCTGGAACCAGGAAATATTTGCAATAACCTATCGCCTTTTTTTTACTTTACCTTCTCACCTCCCCCTCTTTGTTCTATAAAATACGTTAACATCCCAACTGGGCAAGATGGTTCTTAGGGACTGGAGTTCACCATCTTCTGGGTCAGCTGCTCTCCAAATGAAGTCACTATTCCTTGTCTCAACAACTTCTCTCTCGATGTATTGGCCTGTCATGTGATGAGCGGTACGACAGAGTCTTATCTATTGCACCCCTGAAATATGGCAATTCTGCTTCCAAGGTCATCTCCCCTCACCTCTGCTGGAATTAGCCAGAAGCCTCTCCTGGATGACCTGGCTCAGAAATCAACCTCTCCAGGTCCTGCCAGTAAAGCAGTGGTTCCTGAGAGTCTATCAGGGAGCAAGGTCCTGGGCAGGTCCTTCTCTTGTGCTGCTTCGGCTGGTCTTTCAACACCTTTAGGACTAGAGGGTCATTGCTCTGCGTTAAGTAACTGGCTCAAGGTTGTTTCATTGGAAAAGACCCTGCTGCTGGGAAAGACTGAGGGCAAGAGGAGAAGGGGGTGACAAACGATGAGATGGTTGGATGGCATCACTGACTCAATAAACAAGAGTTTGAGCAAACTCAGGGAGATAGGGAAGGACAGGGAAGCCTGGCATGCTGCAGTTCATGGGATTGCAAAGAGTCGAATGTGACTTAGCAACTGAACAACAACAATAAGGCTGTATCTCTAAGGAGGGTGAGGGCACTGGTGTCAAACCCAGCTTGGCCAGTGGACGCTGCCTCTCCTGCACTTGCTGAGTCTGCCTGGCCTTCTGCACTGAAATGAGCTGCAACTCGCCTCCTCCACCAGGTTCTGGAAAGGATCTGCCCATCTGGCCCGTGGTTCTGCTTCTTCCTTCCCACGCACTCCTGCCTTGCACTGTGTTCACAGGAGCCTCAATCCTCATCATCAAAGCTGGTCCAGACCAGAGCAGGCTCACAGGGAGTGGGTATCCACTGTTAGGGACAAAGGCGGGGAAAACACCTGTCCTTCACAGGGGACACCCCCTCCTCTCCAGGCAGTAGGAAGGGCTGGGCCTTGGGCAGGTAGGTGGGGACCATAGTCTCTGGCTCTGGGGCAGGTACTGCTGCGGAGGGAGAGAGGCCACCCAAGGATGACAGTCAGCCTCCTGGACCTCACTGTGGCCCAGCTCATAGCAGACATTCCATCTTGCCCCCAGGACTGCAGGGGGCTGGGGTCCTTGAGAGAAAGCGGGACCACTCCAGGCTCACAAGAGGCAGAGGTGAGATGCAAGCTCAGTTCTGTCTTATTCTGTGATGTTGACGAAGTCATCTGAGCTTCAGTTTCCTCTTCCACAAAACAGGGCAATAATAATACCTGTGATGTAGAAGTCTTGTGAGATGTACTGGGGACAGAACATGTGGAAACTGTCTGAGGCTGTGAGGAGCCGGGCCTGGGCCCCTCCATGTTCCCCTCAAAGCTGCCCCAAAGCATCCCATCTCCTGATGTTCGCAGATGGCAGCTGGGTGAGCAGCTGGTTAGCGGTGGGCTCTCTCACACACATGCCCCGGGCTGCTGGCCAAGCTGGTGTCCTTGAGAATTCACTTGGTATTTGGTTTTGGCTTTAGGCTCATCATGCCACAAGCCATCACACGTCCAGAGGGAACTTTTCACACCCAGGTTTTCTCCTGTCCACTTCCCATAACCGTCAATAGCATCTAACTGTTTTCAGGACAAGGAACAAAATTACCCCCAAGCCTCTGTGTCCAGTTTTCGGTCCACTCCTCTGCCCTCTGGGATTATTTCACTTCCTGCTACCTGGGACCTTACTGAGCTCTCAGCCACAGCTATGCAGCCTTTGCCATGTTTTTCTCTTTGTCTGCAATGCTCCTTTTCTGCTCCAACCCAGTTAATGCCTGTGTTCTTCTTCAGACCTTGAAGTCTTCGAGCCAGTGTCAGAAGTTCCCATTATACACACGCACATCACTGAGTCCCACCCTCGGTTACATTTACCATCATAGTGAAGAAATGTTCGTGGCATTGCTTGATTAAGGCCTGTCTTCCTTAGCAGTTGTTGTGGTTGTTTAGTCGCCAAGTCGTGTCCCACTCTCTTGTGACCCCATGCACTGCAGCACGCCAGGCTCCTCTGTCCATGGGATTTCCCAGGCAAGAATACTGGAGAGGGTTGCCATTTCTTTCTCCAGGGGATTTTGCTGACCCAGAAACTGAACCTGCGTCTCCTGCATTGACAGGCGGATTCTTTACCCCTGAACCACCAGGGAAGCCCCTCTCCTTGTAGACCATAAACTAAATGGAGGCAAGGAGTGGCCTGTTTTCGCCCAGCACTGTGATCCCTGGCATCCAGTACAGGGCCAGGCACACAGGAGGTGGCAGATGAACATATGACTCGGCACAGCAGGTCTTTTTTGAGCCTGAGGATATAGCAGCAAATCCACCCAATGACCAGGGAAGGCCTGAAATGTGTTCCGAAGGGTGTCTTCAGTCAGCTCTGCTAAAGAAGGCTCCCACTTGGCCTTAAATCGTGTCATCCCCATTACTGCTTCAGCTGATGATTCATGAGGATTGAGCAGTATGTGCACCTGGTCATGAGCAGGGGAAAAGGAGAGAGATATTTCCCCTTAATCAGAAATGGTGGATCCCCAAACTGCTCTCTGCCAAGATGTTCATTCAACAGACACTCCCAAAAGCCAGGGGTGGTGCCAGGCTTCATGCTGAGTTCTGTGTGGGAGGGAGGGAGGGAGGGTAAGGGGCAGTGAAGAAGAATAAGAGTGAAACATAAGACCCAGTCCTGCCCTCAAGCAGACATAACCAATCAAATGTAGATGCAGCCCAAAGTGTGAGCTGCCTTCCACATTCGTGCTCTCTGGAAAGAGAATAAAGACACAGCCCCTCTACCCTGCCCACTATAGGGGGGCACCCAGATCCTGAGGTCACTTTTCAGACCTGCCTCTTCACTTGTCCTCTAGGCGACAATATCCATTTTTTTACATTATGGGTCCCTCAGGACTCCAGGTTTTATTATGAGACAACCACTATTAGCTCATGGTTCTTGAGCTGCATCTATTTGAGAAGAAAATTAGTCCTGAATTAAATTCCTAGAGAAGGGGTTTTGCCCCTTGGGTCATGGAGGCAATTTTCATTTATGTCCTCGACAAGGTCCCTCCATAGGCATATCGCCCCAAGAAGGTCATGAGGCCCAGGGAAGTTCTCTGACCTTCTTATAGAAAACAAGACACAGGCCACAGAAATCCTCCCTTGTTTGAGAATTCACACCACGGGTAAAGCCAGAATTGCCATTTCATTAAAGGAAATACTATGCTTTGCTCTTAATTGCATCTTCACTGGTTTTAGATTAGGATCTGTTATCCAATGGCACCCCACTCCAGTACTCTTGCCTGGAAAATCCCATGGACCGAGGAGCCTGGTAGGCTGAAGTCCATGGGGTCGCTGAGAGTCGGACACGACTGAGCGACTTCCCTTTCACTTTTCGCTTTCATGCATTGGAGAAGGAAATGGCAACCCACTCCAGCGTTCTTGCCTGGAGAATTCCAGGGACGGGGTAGCCTGGCAGGCTGCCGTCTATGGGGTCGCACAGAGTCAGACATGACTGAAGCGACTTAGCATATCCTGCAGATGCTTGATAAATGCTTTATAAATGCTTAGAGTGGATAAAGGAAGCAACTTGCTGCAGAAGAGCCAATGCTGGGTTGTGGCAGGGTATCTAGTTGTGACTGAACTCAAGCCACTTTGGATATAAAATGACGGCATAAATCAGGTAAGCTTCAAAATTTCTTTTAGCTATCACATTTTATTTATTTATTTCCGATTCTAGAAGTGAAATCTTAAAAGAAAAAGGAGAAAAGAAAATGATTTTGGCAAATGGGTGATACTTTCATGAATTTGGATTTGTTAATTTACTGCCCCCTTGTGTGGCTGTTGTCTAGTTGCTAAGTCGTGTCTGACTCTTTGTGACCCCATGGACTGCAGCACGCCAGACCTCCCTGTCCTTCACCATCTCCCAGAGTTGGCTCAAACTCATGTCCACTAAGTCCATCCAATTATCTCAATCCCTATCCCCCTTTCTCCTCCTGCCGTTAGTCTTTCCCAGCATCAGGGTCTTTTCCAGTGAGTGTGGCCCCTTTGGTTGGTATAGCCTAATTACAGGATCAAACTTTGAAGGGTGAACATATCTATTGTTGTTGTTTAGTCACTAAGTCATGTCTGACTTTTTTGTGACCCAATGCACTGTAGCCCTCCATGCTCCTCTGTTCATAGGATTTCCTCTGCAAGAATATTGGAGTGGATCGCCATTTCCTTCTCCAGGGTATCTTCCCAATCCAGGGATCAAACATGGGTCTCCAGCGTTGGCAGGCAGATTCTCTACCACTGAGCCGCCTGAGAAGCCCACTCGTTGGTTACTCAGACTTTAAAAATAAACTCTCTCTCTCAAAAAATAAATAAAATAAAATAAAAATAAACTCTCTCTGCTGCTGCTGCTGCTGCTAAGTCGCTTCAGTCATGTCCGACTCTGTGTGACTCCAGAGACGGCAGCCCGCCAGGCTCCGTTGCCCCCAGGATTCTCCAGGCAAGAACACTGGAGTGAGTTGCCATTTCCTTCTGCCCAAATACCCAATTCATGTTACAGACTGGTTCGATGACATCTTGATTTGGGACAAGGGGTTTCCTCCAGTACTTCTCTTGTTGACTAATGTTGAACCACCAGGATAAAGCAGTCTACTGTTAGCATTTATTACAAAATAGCGGGCCAACAATAGCAAATTACACAACAGTAAATTGTCATGTTTCCATTTAAGTCAGTCTACTATATTAGAAAGAAGACAATTTTGTCAATTTAAAAAGAAACCCATCTTTGAAACTAAGGAAGGGATGAGACTCTTTGAAGATGCTCAGTGGAAAGCTGGTTGTGTGGGGGAAAACTGGAAAAGTCTCTTCAATTATTCCAACTGAAGTGGGTAGAGCAGCAGATTTTGCAGTGGGTCTGAAATTGCTTATTTATTTCACCTTCTGAACTCCTCCTGGAATAAAGTAGTCTCTTCAAGATCGATGACCGTTTCACCCTAGGCCCACCTCATTTCAGTGTTCTGGTGACCATGATGAGAATGCTCGGCCTGGCTGCATCTCAGTTAAAACCTTCTGTTAATAAAATGTCACAGGCCACCAAGGCTGCAACTCAAGAGAGAGCTGTACAGCACAGCTGGCGACAGGGACCGCAATGACTGTCTGAGATGTGGAGTTCTGTCTGTAGCAGTTGAACTCATTTGTAAGAAATGAACATATACAGGGCCACCACCTCAGTAGCTGTGTTCTCCCTTTCCTGGAAAGAGAAGTCTCCCTCCCAACTCTAAAATGTCTCCCTCGATTTTTTACTGTCCACCATTGCTGACCTAAATTGTTCCAGTAAAAGCGAAAGCGTTAGTTGCTCAGCCGTGTCTGACTCTTTTTCGACCCCATGGACTGTAGCCTGCCAGGATTCTCTGTCTATGGGATTCTCCAGGCAAAATTACTGGAGTGCATTGCCATTCCCTTTTCCAGGGGACCTTCCTGGCCCAGGGACTGAACCCAGTGTCTCCTGCACTGCAGGCAGATTCTTTACCATCTGAGACACCAGGGGAGCCACCAGTTGCTCCAGATGTAATGCCATCTCTGCCACCAGAGATATAAGAAAAAGGTCTGACTGCAGACCAAGAAATGAACGAGAGAAACAGATCACATGGAGGAGGAAGGGTGGTATGCCATGGTGGTAGGATCAGACGGGTCTGGGATTGAGCATCAGTTCTGTAGTTTCTTAAATGTGGGACCTTTGGCAAAGTGCTTTTAAAGCTTTTTCAAAGTCTTTGTTTATATGAAAACTGGGCAGGGGGAGAATTGGCTGCTGGGCTGGGATCTTTGAGATTTAAGGAGGAGGACACTAGAGTCGAAAAAATGGAACAATTAGTCAATAATCATCTACTAAGTGCACCCATGACCAACCTAGAGAGCATATTCAAAAGCAGAGACGTTACTTTGCTGACAAAGGTCCGTCTAGTCAAGGCTATGGTTTTTCCAGTGGTCATGTATGGATGTAAGACTTGGACTGTGAAGAAAGCTGAGCGCCGAAGAATTGATGCTTTTGAACTGTGGTGTTGGAGAAGACTCTTGAGAGTCCCTTGCACTGCAAGGTGATCCAATCAGTCCATTCTGAAGGAGATCAGTCCTAGGTGTTCTTTGGAAGGAATGATGCTAAAGCTGAAACTCCAGTACTTTGGCCACCTCATGTGAAGAGTTGACTCATTGGAAAAGACTCTGATGCTGGGAGGCATTGGGGCCAGGAGGAGAAGGGGACAACAGAGGATGAGATGGCTGGATGGTATCACTGACTCGATGGACGTGAATCTGAGTGAACTCCAGGAGTTGGTGATAGACAGGGAGGCCTGGCATGCTACGATTCATGGGGTCACAAAGAGTCAGACACGACTGAGTGACTGAACTGAACTGGACTGAAGTGCACCCATGATGTAAAGGGATGCAGAAAAGCATAAACTGTGGCCAGATTTTGAGTTGAAGCAAAGAATTCTTGCAACAGGAGAAATTCTAAGAGGTGTAGGCTCTCCCTCACCCCCTGGGGCAGCAATATATCCTACCTTCCCAACCCACCCCGAGAGTGGAAGAATGAAAAAACCAGAACAGACCATAGCAGTAGATTCCTGCTGCTACAGAAAAACCCCAGATCCCTATTTCCAGATCTTGCTGGACTGCTGATTCCAGGAGGGGTTCCTTTTTACCGGAACCCATAGTCCAGAACCTGCTGTGAGAAGGAGAAGGCTTTGTTTGAGAAGGGCCAAAAGAGGAACTGGGCTTGGTGGCTCAGTTGGTAAAAAAATCTGCTTGCAATGCAGGAGATCCAGGTTCGATCCCTGGGTTAGGAAGCTCCCCTGGAGAAGGGAATGGCAACCCACTCCAGTATCCCCGCCTGGAGAACTCCATGGACAGAGGAGCCTGCTGGGCTACTGTCCATGAAATCGCAAAGCATGGGACACGACTGAGCGACTAACACACACAAAGAGGCACCAAGAGTCAGGACTTAAGGTTACAAAGAGCAGGAGCATAAAACCCACACAGAAGAGCAGCCAAGCCGGGGCATCAGAACCACACCACCCCTCATCCTGCCGCAGAGCCAGCTCTTGGACCGAGCTCCCTGGGATGGAACCTGCCTCTGCAGCTTCTCCTCCCAAACCTGCATTCCTTGATCCTCCTCTCCATGGGGAGTCACCCCAGTAAAGGCCATCTGATTCTTGACTCGGTTGTCTAGAAGGATCTATTTAGAGATTAGATCTCAGGGTGCAGGGGAAATCTCTGAAGAGTCTGCCAATAGAATCCTCCCACCCTGATGAGGCCAAAGGGCAGGAGCCACTGGGGTTCTGGGGTGCCAGACCGCAGAGGTTTCACTCTCTAACTATCTCCTGCAGTGTGTGACCCCATCGCAGACAAGGGGCGGAGTCCAAGTTCTGAAGGTGACACTTACTGATGTTGAGGAAGGGTCTGAGCAATTGGGCCTATTTCCTCTCGTGTAGAATGAAGGGGTTGATTCTCCATCAGCCCAAGAGGGTCTATCAACCCCTGTAATTCTAAATCTGCATAATTGACAACATTACACTTGACAAAAGATGCTGATTTAATTAACAACACTTTTATAGCACTTCCTACGTGCCAGGCGTGTTTCAGCACACTGCCAGTTTTTCCCCATGGAATCCTCTAACAACCCTCTGACAGAGGTACCACTCCCAACCCATTACAGAGACGAGTCAGCAGAGGCAAAGGGGGTATTATGTAACTTTGCCCAAGATCATACACCTAGTTATTGGCAGAATTGAACTCGTTTCACTCTAGAGACTACTCTTTTACCAAGCTACTTGCCTGTGATCTAACACGTAGGAACACAGACACCAGAAAGGGCAAAATCCCAATTCTGCCTCTCACTCTCACCACGTACCAACAGTAGGACATCTGTGTCCATTCTAGTCTGGTAGAGAAGCAGAGAAGCCTGGAGGGTGAGGTCAGCAGACCTTCCAAAGCTCCTGATGGGCTTGGTTGCTCAGAGATTGCATAGGATCGTGGATTTTGGCCAGAGCCAAGGCTTCTTGACTTAACTGCTCAGCATCGCTAGCGGGGGTTGGGGGGGGGGGCGCGGTGGAGGTGTTGGGGGTGGCTGGGGTAGGGCCCGCAGGGGGTACTGGGGGGGAGGGTGCAGCAGTGGTGATGTGGGATGGCACCGGCACCTGTGAATGAGCTGCTTCAGCTGCATCAGTCTGCCTGGGTGATCCTGTCTGGGGGTTGGGGGAAGGCTGGAGGGGGCGCTGAGCTGGGGTTAAGGACATTGAGCCATTCAGCCTTAAAGAGTTACCTCCTCTGGCCCGAGGTGCTTAGGCATTAGATGAGGTGGCAGTTCCTACTCCTGAGGGGAAGTTCTTCTCTCATATTTCCATATTTATCTCTCAGCAGGGAAAGCAGAGAGCAGACTTACCAAGGCTCCTCCCCTCTCCCCCACCCCCAGGCTCATGAATAAAGATACAGAACCTCCCAAGGAGAGCCTTGCAGGCCTTCCTCTAGGGGAGGGGAGTCCACGTGGGGCAGGAGGCGCTGAAAACACCCACCTGCAGCCTTAGGAGGGGGCATGGGAATGGGGGCTGGGGGCCAGGCGGAGGGTCTACAGATGATCGTGGAGAGCCAGAGTCATTTCTGCTCTCAGCATCTCAGCTTCTCTGCTTATAAATGGGGTTGTTGTTTAGATGCTCAGTCCTGTCCACCAGCTCTTTGTAGCTCTATGCACTGCAGTCCACCAGACTCCTCTATCCATGGTATTCTCCAATCTGGAATACCTGAGCGAGTTGCTATTTTCTTCTCTAGGGGAACTTCCTGACTCAGGGATCAAACCCGTGTCTCCTGCATTGGCAGGCAGGTTTTTTTTTTTACCACTTAGTCACCAGGGAAGACCTAGAATGTGTTTTAGTTACCCAGATTCTAGAAATACAAGCTACTGCTTTAAATGAAATTTGTGACGATGTATACGTTATAGCAGAAGCGTCCACTTGGTCAGGGAAGCAGGGGCGTGCGTGTTAACCTGGAAAGTTGTGCTCTGTCAAGCCCAGTCATTGGTTTTCCTTCCCACCCTCGGACACCGCAGGCTTCTCTGCCAGCGGGTCTGGGCCTCTTGCTGATGGGTGGTACTTTATTCCAGATCCAGTGTCTAACGCCTTCTCACCTTGGTCACATCTCCCATTTCCTCAAAACCCTGGCTGGTATTTCCCCATTCTGGGTGCACACACAAGGAGTGCCATGGTGCAAAGCCACTGAATTGGCAGTGTTTTAAGCTGTCACTCTGGGGAGACACTGTCTCCAGCAACAAATCCTGACCCTCTGAGAGAGACCAGTGTTTGTTTTTCTTCTCAGAGAAGTAACAGGAGAGACGGCACAGCTGTCAGAGTCCCTCAGAGTGATGCTCTGAAGCCACAGTGACCACATCAAACCCCAGTCCACCTCTGAAGTGGCTGTGTGACCTTGAGGAGGGCACTTTGTTCTGAGCCTCAGTTTCAGGTGTGAAAAGACCAATCCTAGGAGTGGTTAATGCACTAGCTTGTGTAAAGCATTTTGGACCGTGTCGGGTACATGGAGGACACTAAAGAAAATCAATAAATAAAGGGTAGCTTACACCTTTTCCTCCTGCCCTCAAGATCATGCATGCCTGTGTTTCAGACTCTACATTACAGTTTGTGCCATCTCTAACCACGGACCATTTTTATCCCAGAGAAGTGTAATTGATCACAGGTTGATCCACCCCTGTGAGCTGGACTTCAGTTTAGGTCCTTTTACCTGTGAAGAGCTGACTCATTGGAAAAGACCCTGATGCTGGGAAAGATTGAGAGCAGGGGTCACCGAAGGTGAGATGGTTGGATGGTATCACCGACTCAATGGACGTGAGTGTGAGCAAACTAGGAGATAGCAAAGGACAGGGAAGCCTGATGTCCTGCAGTCCATGGGGTCACAAAGAGTCAGATACCACTGAATGACTGAACAATAACCTGCTTAAACTTAATTCTCATAACGGTTCTATGAGGTAGTGCCCACAGATGAGAAATCTGAGGCACAGAGAGGTTAAGCAATTTTCTTAAGGTCACACAGGAAATGGCAGAATGGAGGTATGAACCTGGGAAAGCAACCTGCAGAGCCCGGGGCCCTTCCCCCCCCCGCCCCCCCCCTCCGCTGCTATACCAGAGGCAGGACTCTTAAGGGAGAGAATTTTGACTTTAAGCACCAAAGGCAAGAGCTTTCCAGGTGGTGCAATGGTAAAGAACCCATCCGCCGATGCAGGAGATGCAGGTTCAGTGCCTGGGTAGGGAAGATCCTTTGCAGGAAGAAATGGCATCCCACTCCAGTGTTCTTGCTTGGAAAATTCCATGGACAGAGGAGCCATGGAATGGAGTCCATGGGGTCACAGGAGTTGGACATGACCAAGCGGTCGGTCAGGCACCAAAGGCAAGAACCACGAACCAGTGTGGAGGACTAATGACCCGAACCCGGGCCATCCTGCCAAGGCAAATCCCATCAGCATATATTTATGAATTTGTACATTTTGCCTGCCACCTGTTATCAGCGTCCGAGCCACTTCCCCACTGCCCATGGCTTTCTGTCGGGGTTCTGTTTTCTGGACCATCATTCCAGCAGGCCCCTGAGAGCCGCAGCTCAGCACCAGTGCCTCCGTTGTCCTGTCTCTGCTGTCCTCCTCATGGCCTTGTCCTCAGCTCGAGTCCCTCCCAGGTACCCTCCTTCTCCCATGGGGCACCTGCGGTTACAGCAGCTAGAGAACCATTTAATTCCCAGTTCGGCCCAAGGGTGTGTTGCTAAGCAGCTAGTGCACACTGAGATGTGTGGAAGGAACCCTCAAGGTGACAAAAAACAAACCCTGATGTGCCTGGAGCCATGGGCATGAGAGTGTGTGTGTGTTTAAAGGAGCTGGGAGTGGGTAGCAGTGAGCTTCCCATGCACTCAGGTCCAGCTGGCAGCCAGCACTGGCTTTGGGACCAGTTCCCAGCAGCAGGACTGCAACACAGCATGGGTGCGGCAGGAATGCAGGGGGCGGGATGGGGATGGGGCGGGTGCAGCTAAATGACCTAAAGCAGGGAGGTAACCATTTTCTCTTCTTTGGTAGCTGTGCTCCTCAGGGAGGAAAAAAGAATATACAAAAATACCTGTCTTCCCCCCTCTCTTTCAGTACCAGCTGTGAACCTCATTCTTGCTGTCAGTTCAGTTCAGTCGCTCAGTTGTGTCCGACTCTTTGTGACCCCATGGACTGCAGCACACCAGGCCTCCCTGTCCATCACCAACTCCTGGAGTTTACTCAAACTCATGTCCATCAAGTCAGTGATGGCATCCAACCATCTCATCCTCTGTCATCCCCTTCTTCTCTAGCCTTCAATCTTTCCCAGCCATCAGGGTCTTTTCAAATGAGTCAGTTCTTCTCATCAGGGGGCCAAAGGATTGGAGTTTCAGCTTCAGCATCAGTCCTTCCAATGAATATTCAGGACTGATTTCCTTTAGGATGGACTGGTTGGATCTCCTTGCAGTCCAAGGGGCTCTCAAGAGTCTTGTCCAATACCACAGCTCAAAAGCATCAATTCTTCTGTGCTTAGCTTTCTTTATAGTCCGACTCTCACATCCGTACATAATTACTGGAAAAACCATTGCTTTGACTAGACAGACCTTTGTTGGCAAAGTAATGTTTCTGCTTTTTACTATGCTGTCTAGGTTGGTCATAGCTTTTCTTCCAAGGAGCAAGCATCTTTTAATTTCATGGCTATGGTCACCATCTGCAGTTATTTGGGAGCCCATTCTTGCTGGGCTGATCCCAATTTCCACAGAGAGGAGAAATGAGGATGGCAGGACAGAAGGGGCCACAGCCAGTGAGCCTTGGACTTAGGTTTCTTACTTCTGCATTGCAGGGCATCTTCACAGGCCTGGGTAAGGCCACTCATAGCCCCCTGATTTGTCACTCCTGTCTTGTAAATGTGTTGACAAGACCTTTAAATACAATGGCCGAGAGAGGGAGAGACAGAAGCCAGGATGGCCTCCCACTATGATCCACTAAAACACGATCCTCTAGTCTTGGCAGGACCTTATACATAATTTGTGGGGCACAGTAAATAAACTGCCTGCAATCCCGGAGATACATGGGAGATGCAGGTTCGACCCCTGGGTCAGGAAGGAGGAAATGGCAACACACTCCGGTTTTCTTGCCTGGGTAATCCCATGGACAGAGGAGTCTGGTGGGCTACAGTCCATGGGGTCTCAGAGAATCAGACATGACTAAGCAACTGAGCTCCTTGGAAGAAAAGTTATGACCAACCTAGACAGCATATTCAAAAGCAGAGACATTACTTTGCTGACTAAGGTCTGCCTAGTCAAGGCTATGGTTTTTCCTGTGGTCATGTATGGATGTGAGAGTTGGACTGTGAAGAAGGCTGAGCACCGAAGAATTGATGCTTTTGAACTGTGGTGCTGGAGAAGACTCTTGAGAGTCTCTTGGACTGCAAGGAGATCCAACCAGTCCATTCTGAAGGAGATCAGCTCTGGGATTTCTTTGAAAGGAATGATGCTAAAGCTGAAACTCCAGTACTTTGGCCACTTCATGTGAAGAGGTGACTCATTGGAAAAGACTCTGATGCTGGGAGGGATTGAGGGCAGGAGGAGAAGGGGACGACCGAGGATGAGATGGCTGGATGGCATCACGGACTCGATGGACGTGAGTCTGAGTGAACTCTGGAAGTTGGTGATGGACAGGGAGGCCTGGCGTGCTGCGATTCATGGGGTCGCAAAGAGTCGGATACGACTGAGCGACTGAACTGAACTGAAGCAACTGAGCACGCACGCATGAGTAAAATGAAAATGTGGCTGCCTTGTTCAACAGGGATTAAGGATTTCAAGATGGCGACAGGAACACTAAAGCAAGGGCAGGCCCTTCTGAACACGCGGTCCTGAGCCGCTGTTCTAGTCTCACATCCATGGGCGGACCCTGGGTCTCGCCTCCACACTGCTGTTGGAATGAACTAGTACATAAGTAAATCTAACCTTTTCACATTTCTACTGAAACCTCTTTGATGTTCTCACCACCACGGGATCCCACAGCCCCCGGAACAAAGTCACCCTTTGGGACCTGGGTCCAGCCATCTTCCTGGTCTCATTTCCCAGGCCACCCTCTGGGCACTCCATGCCTGTATGATCCAATGGAAATCCTCCCAAAGTGTTCTTTCAAACTTCTCTCTCTCTCTCCACAAGGAATATCCTTTTTCTCTCTCACTCCCAGCTACTTCCCATTAGGCCTATGCCAGTCATCTCAAGGGTCACCTCCTCTGAGCTGTCTTCCCAGATCATCCTTCCCTTTCAAGCCCAGAGCCCACACTCTCCCCTCCTAAGCTTTCCCTCTGAGGAGTGATGGAGCCCAACCTGTATCACTGTGTGCAGGACACTCACCATTCATCACTGTCCTGACCTGTTATGTGCCTGCCTCCAACTCTACCATGAGGTCCTTGAGAGAAGGACTGTGCCTGACTCATTTATGTATCTCTAGCACCTTGAACATGGTGGATATTCAATCTCTAGTTCTTTATCAGTTTAATGGGTGAAGCCCTCCACCAGATCTGTCGTATACAGTTCTGCTGTGACTTTATATGAAGTGAGCCAAGACAAATTTTTCACATGCTCCATTCCACATTCCTTTTAGAATTCTTCTCCATAGAGTGATCTACTCGATGTCTAACTGAAGGAGATTTGTGGTTGATTTTAAAGAAGCATTTCTATTTTCATTTTTAATGAAGATAGCAATTTTTCTGACTATAAAGATAAACGCCTGGCATGCTACAGTCCATGTATATGCCTGTGTACAGTTGGCAACACAGCACCTACACACACAAGCATATTTTCACTTTCTAACAAGGTTTATTTATTTAGTGATATGCCATGAAAATCTTTTCATGCCCCTGGCTTTAAACGTATGACCCTCTTTTTCATGGTCAAAATGTTTCGTAATTTCTTTAATCAAGTCTTCAGTCTTGGCATGCTCCATGGCTAAGTTGTGTCTGAGTCTTTGGTGACCCCATGGACTGTTGCCTGCCAGGCTCCTCTGTCCATGGTTTTCCCAGACAAGAATACTGGAGCGGGTTGCCTTTTCCTTGTCCAATGGATCTTCCTGATGTAGGGATCAAACCTGTGTCTCTTGCGGCTCCTGAGTTAGCAGGTGGATTTTTTACCACTGAGTCACCAGGGAAGCTCCTTAACTCTTGGGTAATTGTTTAACACATCAGGGTCATCAAAACCTTAGTGAATTTTTTTTTTATTCATAAAATTGATCTATATGGTATGTGTGCGTGCTCAGTTGCGTCCAACTCACTGTGAACCCAAGGACTGTAACCTGCCAGGCTCCTTTGTCTGTGGGATTTCCCAGGCAAGAATACTGGAGGGAGTTGCCATTTCCTCCTCCAGGGGATCTTCCCAACCCAGGGATCAAACCCATGTCTCCCGCAGCTCCTGCTTTGGCAGGCGGATTCTTTACCATCGAGCCACCTGGGAAGCCCTGGTTGATCTGGTTACCTCCTAAAATAGATGGCTGGTATAAAGGGCACACACATTTTAATTTTGACACATATACTGAATGACACTCCAATAGTTAACCAGCATTAATTTATCCTCCATCTTTGTCAAATTGGGTATGAACATTCTCCTTCATCTCTTCTTGTCTGGTAGAAGGAAAAGGATATCACTTTATTATCTAAGCATTTGTACATTTCTCCGATTCCTAGTCACCTTAAATATTTTTTTTGTATTTCCTTTGGGAAATCATAAATAAACTTGATTATAATTTTCTTTTTTTTCTATGTAGACATTTAAATTTTTTGGTAGTCAAATCCATCAGCATTCCTCTAAATGGCTTCTGGTTTGGGGGGTCATACTTTGAAAGGCCTTCCTCACACTGAGATTCAAAATATTCCCTCATATTTTCTTCTAATTCTCTCTCACTCTCTCTCTCTCATTTACCCTTGAGCAGTCACATGTGTTGTGTGAATATGATGAAGAGACAAACTTTATATGATTTAATGAAGAGTCCATTTATTCCCTGGCTGTTTGAAATGCTACATTTTCCCCATATCTTGGGGCCTATGCTTGCACTTGCTATTCTGTTTCTTTGCCTGTCAGGCAGTCTATTCCTCTGTTAATAGCTTGCTGCTTGAATTACTGCAAGATTATAATACATTTTAATATGGAGAAAGTGAAGAAGAACTAAAGAGCCTCTTGATGAAAGTGAAAGAGGAGAGTGAAAAAGTTGGCTTAAAGCTCAACATTCAGAAAATGAAGATCATGGCATCTGGTCCCATCACTTCATGGCAAATAGATGGGGAAACAGTGGAAAAAGTGGCTGACTTTATTTTCGGGGGCTCCAAAATCACTGCAGATGGTGATTGCAGCCATGAAATTAAAAGATGCTTAATCCTTGGAAGGAACGTTATGACCAACCTAGACAGCATATTAAAAAGCAGAGACATTACTTTGCCAACAAAGGTCCATCTAGTCAAGGCTATGGTTTTTCCAGTGGTTATATATGGATGTGAGAGTTGGACTATAAAGAAAGCTGAGTGCAGAATTGATGCTTTTGAACTGTGGTGTTGGAGAAGACTCTTGAGAGTCCCTTGGACTTTAAGGAGATCCAGCCAGTCCATCCTAAAGGATATCAATCCTGGATGTTCATTGGAAGGACTGATGTTGAAGCTGAAACTCCAATACTTTGGCCACCTGATGCAAACAGCTGACTCATTGGAAAAGACCCTGGGAAAGATTGAGAGTAGGAGGAGAACGGAATGACAGAGGATGAGATGGTTGGATGGCATCATCGACTTGATGGACATGGGTTTGGGTGGACTCCGGGAGTTCTTGATGGACAGGGAGGCCTGGTGTGCTGCGGTTCACAGGGTCACAAAGAGTCAGACACCACTGAGTGACTGAACTGAACTGAATACACGATAAGCATTCCTTTTATTCCTCTCTTATGGATTATTTTGAAAATATGCTCGTCAAGAGGAACTTCAAAATAATTAGGTCAAGTTCAAAAACAACTAAACAAAGCAAACCTAATGGCATTTTGACTGAGGTTGCTCTGAGCTGCTACATTCATTCATGGAGAGCTGGCATCTCTGAGTCTTCCTATCCAAGAACTAAGAGCATCCATGTGCTGATTGATGTCTGCCTAACTGATTAGGCTGTTGGAGTGTGAACAGCCAGCTCCCCAGGCATTGAAGAGTGGAGGGGAGGCACTGAGCTCTTAAAATGAGTCCCCCAGCCCAGAAGGACTCTGGGCTCGCATTCCCAGGGGTAGCTTAAACCCACTGCCAGGTAAGTCAATTCTGTTGGACTCGGAGGTGCATACACAGGGAAGGAATTTAGAAAATCCTGCCCTGGGAATAAATATACCTTTCTCTGGAGAACTGCCCTAGCCTAGATCTCAGTAGGGGTGGCTCAAAAGGCCTTTTCTGAGCCAAGTGAAGTGGTGCTAATTCTGGCCCACCTCCTAGGGTAGGTGTTTTATGTAAGCATCTCACCGCATCTTCTCAGTGACCCTGGAGGTGGGTGATGCTGCCCCATATAACAGGGATAGAGAGGAGGCTTTGGTGACCTGCCCAAGGCCTGGAAGCTGAGGCTCTGGAATTGGATTCTAGATCTGCCTGGCTCTAAGCCTTTCATTAAATCATCGTGATCATCAAGAGACCTAATAACAGCCTGGAAACCCAGCCTAAGGGAGGGCGGAGACTGAGGAGGGGGCAGCTCTGGATCCCTAGGCTGGGTGCCTGGGAGAGGGGCCAGGTGGGCGGACACCCAATAGAAATGCGCGACTGGACAAGGATGGGGCTTTGGCGCTGAGCCCCACGTGGAAGGCAGAGATTCAGGAGCTGGGAGATCTGAAGTTCAGACAAGAAAGAGCCAATGCTCTGTGAGTGTGGGGGAGGCAAAATCTGAACAGGTGGCACAGAGGAAAGAATGAGGATGCAAGTGGGGGGCTGTGTCCTCCAGTGCCTGGGGGGCAGTGGGCAGAGAGCTGGCTCCTGAGCCCTGGCCCCTCAAGACACCAATGGGGCCACAGACCAGGCAGGAGGCTGAACTGCATACCCAGCGCAGGGTCCACCTGCCAGGGTCCAAGGGCCATCCCTGACCTTCCAAACTCAAGGACCTCGGATAGTATGGGGCAACCTCCTTCACACCCAGAGGTGGCTAGCCTGTTCCAGGGCTCGAGGACTGAGTTTCTCTTTTAAAACTGTGAAGAAAAAATGAACAGAGTGTCACTCATCACCCAGTTATACAAAGGGTAAAGTCACAACCCAGGGACAGTGTCCCCGAGGGGAACTGAGGATGGAAAAACCAGGACTGGACTCTGTCCATTGGGAAAAGGCCCCATAGCTAGTTTGATGTATATCTCAGAAAGAATTTCAATGACCCTAGATTCTTGCATCTTCCTGAATATTCGTTGGAAGGATTGATGCTGAAGCTCCAATACTTTGGCCACCTGATGCGAAGAGCTGACTCATTGGAAAAGACTCTGATGCTGGGAAAGATTGAGGGCAGAAGGAGAAGGGGATGACAGAGGATGAGATGGTTGGATGGCATCACCGACTCAATGGACATGGGTTTGAGCAAACTCCAGCAGATGATGAAGGACAACATATTCAAAAAGCACTAAAATCATTAACTTGAGATATATGTTCTTTGTGATTAGCGGTCATCTTTTATCAAGATGTACATTTGACCATATGGATTTCCTAACCACAATGACTCATACATATACTGGCTCGTCCCCTGTGTCTTTGGAGCAATTTTTCAGAGCCACTGAGAGACTGTCTCCTGAGTTACAGTCCTTGGTAAGACCCTGAATAAAACATAACTCACATCTCTTACGCTGTGTTTTTTTTTTTTTTTTTCAGTTGACAGCACCATTTAAAAGATGTTCCAACAAACTGAAACCTACGTTTGAAGACTCAGATGACTGCAGCCCTCACAAATCTCTTTCCCTCGATCAGAGCTCCTTTGCCACACCTCTTGCCTTTAAACACTACCTAAGGGCAGTATTTTCAAAGCCACACATTTCACAGCTTCTCGTATCTCTTGAACATCTTTTCTGCCCTTCTTGCCCAGAGGAAACAGGGCTGACTCCCACGCACGGCATCCCAAAGCCTTTGAAATGGGGTACCAGATCTCTCTTCACAGTCTCCTCTCTCTGCTGGAATTTAGACATGTTGAATTATTATTATCTTTTTTTTTTTAATTCTCCATATGCTTCCAATGATAAGTTAACTTAACAAATGTTAGGTATCCAATATGTGTCAGACACAGTGCTAGTCCCATACAAATACAGAGAGAGAGAGACGATGCAAGGCTGTCCTCAGCTCACACTCTTGTGCCTTTGCTGATTCAGATTAGAAGCTCTATCCTGGGGGACTTTCCTGATGGTCCAGTGGTTAAGCCTCCACATTCCCAGTGCAGGGGGCCCAGGTTCAATCCCTGGTCAGGGAACTAGATCTCACATGCCTCAGCTAAATGGTATCATATGCAGCAACTAAGACCCAGCACAGCCAAATAAATGTTTAAAAATATTTAAAAACAAAATCTCTATCTTGGATGTATGCTTTCTTAACCTTTTATTTATACTTTTCTACAGGTTCCTACCCTATTGTATCTTATTTTACAGGCAGGTTGTCTGTTTCCAGGGGGAAATGGTCATTTCTATCTTTGTGTTCCTCAAGGCACAGAGCAGGGCACAAGACAGGTGCCCCATTGAAAGAATGAATAACTGAAGAAGCCCTGGAAGCAATTACAGTTTTGTCTGATGTGTGATATGTATGAGTGTTTGAGGGGTGCTCCTCTAGCTCCTGAGGCAGCTGCACAGCAGTGGTGCCGTAGAAGGGAACCAAGTCTGGAGATGCACAGCCCTGGGTTTGCGTTCTGATCATTGAAGCTGTTTGGAGGCAGTATTGTTGGAATGAGGGTGGAGCTGCTGGGGTAGGCCAGGAACAGTAGGTTTTGGACAAAATTAGCCCTTTATGGCTTTTGCTGCTAGGGTCTCACTCATCCTGAGTCTCTGTGAAAGCATGGGGGACCCAGCAGGCCCTGGCAATGGTAAGCTGGAAGTGGAGCTGGCATAGGAGTGTTGGAGTTCTTATCATGTGAATATATTAATAAATCTTTCTGGTACTTCTTCTTCTGAGTTAATGAAGCTTCTAGCCAGTGACAATTTTTTCCTGGTGTCCTGGAATTGTGGCCCAAGGCCCAAACTGGGAATTAGAGGCGCTAAGCACTTCTCATTCTAGCTTCAGAGAGCTGCTGGCAGTTGGGGTCAGCCATATGCTGAGGGGGGTTTATGAGAAGGTGCTAATCCAAGAGTCCTGCATCCAACCATGGTCTCCCGGGTAGCTGAGATAGCCTGATCCCTTTTCCTGCCATGCCTCCCCTCCTCACCATCAAAGTGGGTGGCTCTATAAAAAAGAACGAAATAATGCCGTTTGCAGCCAACATGAATGCAACTGGAAATGATTATATCAAGTGAAGTAAGTCAGAAAGACAAAGACAAATGCCACAGGACATCACTTATATGTGGAATCGAAAATATGCCACAAATGAGCCTATCTACGGAATGGAAACAGAACCATGGGCGAGAACAGACTGATGGTTGCCAAGAGGCAGGGGAGTAGGGAAGGGATGGAGCGGGAGGTTGGGGTTAGCAGATGTAAACTTTTATACATGTATATATATAAATATACATACATATGTGTGTGTGTATATATATATATATATATATATATATATAGAGAGAGAGAGAGAGAGAGAGAGAGAGAGAATGGATAAACAACAATGTCCTACTGTATAGCACAGAGAATGATATCCAATATCCTGTGATAAACCACAATGGAAAAGAACATTTAAAAAGAATATATGTAGAAGTATAACCAAATCACTTGGCTGTACTGCAGAAATTAACACAACTTGTAAATCAGCCATACTTCAATTAAAAAAATTGATAAAATTTTTTAAAAAGCAGTTTTTCTTTGGAGAAAAAAATAAAAATACACAAATTAATTAAAACAGCCCCAGGGGGGATTACTATAAAAGAACAGCAGGCCCTGCATAAAGCAAAGGCTGGCATCTTGTTCCCTGGATGAATGCTGTGTAGGCAGTTCGTTAGTGGCCCCCAGGCTACTGACCAGGAGCCCTGGAGACTCACGATGTGGTCGAAAAAGACTAGGCTGGAGGTTCCCCATTCAGGTCCCCCTTTCCAGTTCTTAGTTCCTAAGGGGGTTAGACAACGGATGTGGCAGGTGACCACTAGCCCGAGTGTTAGCCTGAGGGTGGCTGGTGGGGAACACAGCCCAACTCCTCACAAAAAAGTGAAGTCGCTCAGTCCTTTCCGACTCTTTGCGACCCCATGGACTATAGCCTACTAGGCTCCTCCATCCATGGGATTTTCCAGGGAAGAGTACTGGAGTGAGTTGCCATTTCCTCCTCCAGGGGATCTTCTGGAGCCAGGGATCGAACCCGGGTCTCCTGCATTGCAGGTAGACACTTTACCGACTGAGCCACCAGGGAAACCCTGACCTCACAGAAAAGCAGCGTGAAATCCAAGGGCTTAGCGGGTACTGCAGGGTTATAATTTCTGCTCTTGCTGGGGGAGCCTGCTGGAGTCACAGCCATCCTTCAAGGAGCCTGAGACAATGGGTTAGATTAGATCAGCCAAGGAGAGGATGTAACCAGCCCAGTTCAGTTAGGAGAGGACTCCGTTTTCTCTACGTTCTCCCTGCCCTAATGCACTGAAGGGGGAGAGGAGCTATAATGGTAGAGGAAAGAGGAGTGCTTTGCCAAGAGCTGATCATTGAAACTTCCCACTCCCGTCACGAGAAGCTGAGGCTACAGACAAGTCAGCCTACGCCACGGAGCAGGGCAGGGGAAAGAGAACCAGACGTGAGATGGAGATGGGATTTTTTTTTTTTTTTTTTTAATGAATAGGACTGAGCCTAAATACCTGAAATGAGTCTATTCTAATAAGCGAAAGTGACTGCAAATGTAGGGAATCTTGCCAAGATGCTGTCAAAGCGACTACTACAAAGGCTAGAGTAGCATGGTTGCTATGTGGGATTGTAAGGGAAAAAAAAAAAAAACCACTTCACAATTATAAGTCAAGGAGTCAAGACTCCTCAGGAAATCTGGTTACTGAGCCTCATTACAGCTGCTCTGTTAAGGCAACCAGTGCTTTCAGTTGAGCATCTGGACGCCAATCACCATACTAGCATTTCACATAGGTGCTTTCATTGAAAATATCTTGATCATCCATTGAAGTATTATTTGTTGCAGGCTTCCCAGGTGGTGCAAGTGGTAAAGAATCCACCTGCCAACGCAGGAGACATGAGATGTGGGTTCGATCCCTGGGCTGGGAATACCCCGTGGAGGAAAGCATGGCAACCCACTCCAGTATTCTTGCCTGGAGAATCCCACGGTCAGGGGAGCCTGAGGGCCTATAGTACGTGGGATCGCAAAAAGTCGGACACCACTGAATGGAATAAGCATGCATATGTTATTTGTTGCATTGGTTTCCTATTGGTGCTATAACAAGCACCTCAAAGTTGTGGGCTAAAAACAAGGCAAACGTGTTATCTTACACTTCTGGAGGTCAGCAGTGTCACATGGGTGTCCCTCAGTGAATAGTCAGGTGTTGGTAGGGCTGCATCCCTGTCTGGGAGCCCTTGTCGTTGTTGCTGTTCAGTTGCTCCATTGTGTCCAACTTTCAGACTCCATGGATTACAGCATGCCAGGCTCCCCTGTCCTTCACTATCTCCTGGAGTTTGCTCAGAGTCATAAACACTGAGTTGGTGATGCTGTCTAATCATTTCATCCACTGTGCCCCTCTTCTCCTTTTGCCTTCAATCTTTCCCAGCATCAGGATCTTTTCCAATGAATCAGCTCTTCACATCAGGTGGCCAAAGTATTGGAGTTTCAGCTTCAGCATCAGGCCTTCCAATGAATATTCAGGATATTCCTTTAGGAATATCCTTTCCTTTAGGATGACTGGTTTGATTTCCTTGCAGTCCAAGGGACTCTCAAGAGTCTTCTCTAACACTACAATTCAAAAGCATCAATTCATTGGCACTCAGCTTTCTTTACGGTCCAACTCTCACATCTGTACCTAACTATTAGTAAAACCAGAGCTTTGACTATATACATCTTTGTCAGCAAAGTGATGTCTCTGCCTTTCAATATGCTGTCTAGGTCTGTCAGAATTTCCCTTAGAAGGAGCAAGTGTCTTTTAATTTCATGGCTGCAGTCACTGACCACAGTAACTTTGGTGCCCTGGAAGCCCTAGAGCATAGTCCATTCCCATGCCCTTTTTCCCTTCTTATTTAGGATGTCCTTTTCTAAATCCAGGCAGAGGAACCAGAGATCAAATTGCCAACATCCACTGGATCACAGAAAAAGCAAGAGAATTCCAGAAAAACATCTACTTCTGCTTTATTGATTGCTTTATTGACTAACCCTATCCCTAACCCTAATTTTGACCCTAGCAAAGGATCAAAATAATATTTTGTGTGGATCAAAATAAACTGTGGAAAATTCTTCAAGAGATGGGAATACCAGACCATCTGACCTGCCTCTTAAGAAATCTATATGCATGTCAAAAAACAACAGTTAGAACAAGACATGGAACAATGGACTGGTTCCAGACTGGAAAAGGTGTACATCAAGGCTGTATATTGTCACCCTGCTTATTTAACTTATATGCCGAGTACATCATGTGAAATGCCAGGCTGGATGAAGCACAGGCTGGATGAAGCACAAGCTGGAATCAAATGGCTGGGAGAAACGTCAATGACTTTAGATATGCAGATGACACCACCCTTATGGAAGAAAGAGAAGAGGAACTAAAGAGGGTGTTGATGAAAGTGAAAGGGGAGAGTGAAAAAGTTAGCTTAAAACTCCACATTCAGAAAACTAAGATCATGGCATCCAATACCATTACTTCATGGCAAATAGATGGGGAAACAATGGAAACAGTGAGTGACTTTATTTTGGGGGGCTCCAAAATCACTGCAGATGGTGACTGCAGCCATGAAATGAAAAGACGCTTGCTCCTTGGAAGAAAATTTATGACCAACTTAGACATCATATTAAAAAGCAGAGATATTACTTTGCCAAAAAATGTCCGTCTAGTCAAAGCTATGGTTTCTCCAGTAGTCATGTATACATGTGGGAGTTGGACCATAAAGAAAGCAGAACACCGAAGAACTGATGCTTTTGAAATGTGATGAGAGACACTTGAGAGTCCCTTGGACTGCAAGGAAATCAAACCAGTCCATCCTAAAGGAAATTAGTCTTTACTATTCATTGGAAGGACTGATGCTGAAGCTGAAACTTCAATACTTTGGCCACCTGATGTGAAGAACTGACTCATTTGAAAAGACCCTGATGCTGGGAAAGATTGAAGGCAGGAGGAGAAGGGGATAGCAGAGGATGGGATGGTTGGATGGCACCACCAACTCGACGGACATGAGTTTGAACAAGCTCTGAGTTGGTGATGGACAGGGAGGCCTGGCATGCTGCAGTCCATAGAGTTGCAGAATCGGACATGTCTGAGCAACTGAACTGAACTGAACTGATAGGATGTCCACATTCCTTGGCTTGTGGCCCCTTCCTCCATCTTCAAAGCCAGTAATGGGCAGTGGAATCCTCATATCACACATCTTTGAGCTCCTCTTCAGCTCCCTACTTCCACTTCCGAGGATCCATTGTGATTATATTGGGCACCTGGATGATCCAAGGTTTTCCCCCTATTTTAAGGTGAGCCTATTAGTAAACTTAGTTCTACCTGCTATCTTACTTCTCCTTTGCCACATAATGTAGCATATCCACAGGCTCTAGTGATGGTGCTGTGGACGTTTTGGGGGAGCATTATTCTGCATCCCACACTTGTCATTTTCCACAGGAGGCAAAAGGCACAGGGAGGCAGAGGGACTCTTCCAAGTTACCCAGTAGGTAAATGCAGGCCAGTTGGCTTCCCAAAAGCACTGGGTCTGACATGTATCAGTGAAATCAACACTATTCTCCCAACCTTTGGCAGACTTGAGCACGTCCTTTCTCAAAAGTTGTCGTGCAGAAATCGGTATTTTTGATCAACAACTTTAGTCCTTATTGTAACGCAGTGCAAGGTGTTTCTACAACAGAATTGGTTTTTGGTCTTTAATTTAGCCTGGGGCATTTCTGGATTGACAGTATCTTTAATTTATATACAGTCAAACTACATGTACGTAAACAAATCAAACACATAATTTCCATTTTTTTTAGAAATTGCCCTTCAGGCAGATAATTTACAGCCCCTTCTTTAGACGATAAAGAATCTGCCTGCAATGTGGGAGACTTGGGTTCGATCCCTGGGTTGGGGAGATCCCCTGGAGAAGGGAATGGCAATCCACTCCAGTATTCTTGCCTGGAGAATCCCATGGACAGAGGAGCCTAGAGGGCTACAGTCCATAGGGTCGCAGAGTCAGACATGACTGAGCGACTAACACTTTTCTATTTCCTTATTTTCCTTATTACTTAATTTAAATAACCAATTCTTTCATTTGCCTGAATTTATTTAACGCTGGATGGAAGGAGAGGATCTGAATTTCTTTTCTACTCTCTCCCCACAGAAAACAAAAAACTGACAAATGTCCGAGCAGTCTTTAGTTGGCGATGGCATCTGAGCACATGCGACATTTTTATGCAGTGAGGCAGTTTCCGACCTGACTGCCATTTTTCTGTGTTGGACACTGGTACCATACTGTTTTAATTACTGAAGTCATGAAACGTGTTCATATCTGAGAGAACAAGTATCCCACTTACTTAAGAGTTAGCTGCTCTCAGCTATTTATTCTTCCAAGTTGACCTTAGAATCATTTAAAATTGACATTTAATTACAGGAAAATTGACATCTTTATAATATCTAATTTTGTTGTCCAGGAACACTGAGTTTCCCTCCATTTACTTCAGGCTTAATTCCCTCATCATACAAGTCCCGCACCTTTTTTTCAAAAGGTTGCTTCTGGGTGTTCTATTTTGTTGCTATTATAATTGTTACCCTTCTTCTAATATGTTTTCTGATTAATTATTAATGTATATAGGGAAGGTGATGACTATTATATTTTTAACTTAGGTCATTTAAAATTAATCATTATTAATATAAATTTTTCTGTTGATATTCAGGGAGTTGTTTTTCGGGGACATGGTCTCTTAATAATTATATCTCTTAATTTATGATACTAGTGCTGATATCCTAATTTACTGAATGGGGGAGGGTTTCCATAACAAAAATAAATAACAGCAGCCAAAGATCATGGATGTATCTTCATCAGTCTTGGCTTTAATAAATGTTTATTATTAAAGATGATGATACCAATTAAGGTTTATGATAGTGAACCTTGCTCAAATTGAAGAATTTTCCTAAGTTATTATTTTAGATGATGTTTTGAAAAATGTTTGGTGTAATTATATTATAAAGTATTTTTTCTAAATGCTAAACTTGGGAGAAAACAAAAACTTAGTGGTAAATGATTGTTTTACTATGCATTAAATATGGATGCCTAGGGGGACTTCCCTGGTGGCTCAGTGGCTAAGATTCCACACTCCCAATGCAAGGAGCCCAGGTTCAATCCTTGGTCAGGGAACTAGATCTCATGTGCCACAACTAAAAGGTCTCACATGCCGCAACTAAGACCTGGAATAGCCAAATAAATACACAGTTAAAAAAAATATGGATGACCAGGATTCATGGAAGATTTTTCTATGTTTAGAGGTAAGATTGGTGCTGGATTAAGGGACGAGCTAGAAGAGGTTGATGGTTTGGGATGCCTCTGGGTTTGACTTGTGTCATAAGTAGGGGGAAGGGGGAGGTAAGAAAGCATCTCAGAAGAAGTGAGGAGAATGAATGAGGACTTCACCTATTTAGGTTAGCCTCTTGCATTGTGACTTCTCCTGGTCTTCCCAGAAGAATCGAACCCAAGAACCAGTAGCTTCCCTGGAAACCACTGATTATTTCAGGGCCATCTGTTCAGCAAGAGATTCTCTATTAAGTGAGAGGCTGGATATTGTTTTAAGAAAGCTATCCATCATCAAGTTCATTCCTGTAAATGAAAATGACCAGACTGCTCCTAACTCACCATTATATAACACAAGTCTATTATATTTTCATATTAACTTGCCTTATTCTACTCATCAGCCTCTGATGACACAAATATTCTCTTACCGTTAGATGTGAGGGGATTATAATTTCATTCCTTAGGAACCATGTAAAATTCAAATAAGCTTTCCCCAGTGAGTTTAAATTGAGACATTTCACTCTACATTTTTCCTGAATTTATCAGGAGTTACTCTCTGAGTTGTTGTTTTTTTTTAATCACAAGCAAGGAAACATTGTATGATCTCGCTTTTTTTTTTTTTTTTTTACTATACACCCTCTTTGATTTCTGAGGCTTGGAATCTATTTTGTAATGCTACTAGAAGAAAGACAATGGTGGGTGAGAAAATCTTTTTCACAAAAGAGCATATCATGACTAGCACATTACTCACCTACCTCCTACCTGCCCACTTTTCCAGGAAAGCAGAGATGACTGCACTTTTCCAGTGGCTCCTCGGCTTTAATTAATAGGATTGATCTGTGGGTGAGGGTGTATGCGTGCTCAGTCGCTTCAGTCATGTCTGACTCTGTGTGACCCTATGGACTACAGCTCACCAGGCTCCTCCATCCATGGGATTCTCCAGGCAAGAATACCGGAGGGGATTGCTATGCCCTCCTCCGGGGGAGGGAGCCCACACCAAAGCCAGAGACAGTACTCTATCCTGAAACCTTTCCATACAGGGCAATCCCCTGGAGGTTCAAGGACCTTCCTAAGGGAAGAGGCGGTGCCCCACTCTCCTCCCAGCTGGGTCACTTGGCCAGTGGCTCCTGACATTGTTGCCTCCAGCCCGCCCCTCTCATTTTGCCAATCCATTGTCCACACACACTGCCAGAACCAACTACTTAAAAGGGGCTGTTCATCTCTCTAAGGTTTATCCCATTCATACAGCGGTGCCCTAGTAAAATATACTTTTGTATCAATACTTTTCAACATACCTCCCAATGTAGTTTCACACCTCCACGCTTCTCCCATTATATGGAAAGATTTCACTCTGATGCTTTCTAACCTTCTGGCATTTTCCTACACAACTTCCAGGACTTGGGTCACATAGGGAGCCTGAACTCAAGCCAGGTGGACGGCTCTGCTTCCCCACCCTCTTAACATCCCCAATAGGACCCAGCGTGGCACCAACCACATGCCAGAAGAGCCCAGTAACATCCCTGTGCTCCTGAAGAGTACGGACTGCATCTAATTTTTAATTTTTTTAAAAAAGACTGATATTAGGGACTTCCCTGGTGGTCCAGTGGCTAAGACTCCGAGCTCCCAATGCAGGGGGCCAATGTTCCATCCCTGGTCAGGGAACTAGATCCCACATGCTGCAACTAAGAGTTTTCATGCTGCAACTAAAAAGATCCCACATGCTCCAACAAAGATGGAAGATTCCACATGCCACACCTAAGACCTGGTGCAGCTAAACAACTAAATACATATTTTAAAAGACTAACATTAACTCATCTTCGAATCTCTGGTGTCTAGTACAGTTCCGGGTCATTGCAGGTGCCCAATAAACCTTGACTCAGTGAATGAATGAGTCAGTCCTCCTTTTTCAGGTGGGGAAATGCAGCTGGTGAAGTAAAAGAAGCAGGAGATTGGATTCAGGACAGGACAATTCTAATATTGTCAGTGACCCACTTACTCTGCCTAGAAGAGGCCTTTTCTAAAAAGGCAAATATGAGACAATTGACCTGGTTGAGCACGTGGGGCGATGAGGCTCAGATTTGCCACCAGTGTACACTTCGAAGTAGAGAGTACCTGTGGCCTTGGTAGGCTCAGGGGCTGCTGTTTGAAGCTTCACATTTTACTTAGCATGTGTTTATTTATTTCACATTTTATTTATGTGAAATCCACCTTATGCTCCCTAAAATGTCTTATTTTAAAAACTGAAATATGCAACTCAACTCTCCACTGACAGATAAATGGATAAAGAAAAATGAAACATATAGATGCAATGGAATATTATTGAGCCTTTAACAAAGGTCGAAATCCTTTCATATGCAGCAATGTAGATGGACCTGGAAGACACTGTACTAAGTGAAAGATGTCAGTCATCAAAGGACATGTGTTAAATGATTCCGTGGTTAAGAAGTATCTAAAGCAGTCAGACTAACAAAAGCAGAAAATAGATGGAGTTTGCCAGGTATGGGGGAGGAGGCGATGGAAAGCTGCTCCACTGAGATAAAGTCACAGTTACAGAAGATGACTAAGTGCTCGAGATGGGCTTACACTTAGTGCCTGTGGTTAGTGATACACTGTCGTGGGCTTAAACACTGGTTAAGGTGAGCAGATCTCAAGCTAAGTGTTCTAACCACACATAAACACACACAAATCACAAGGGGACCCAAAAAAGTTCTTGGAAGGGATGCATGGGTTCATTACCTGATTGTGGTGATGGTGTAGTGGGTATATGTCTAGCCCAAATTCATCAAACTGTACACATTTTACACATTAAACATGGGGCTTCCCAGGAGGCGCCAGCGGTAAAGAATATACCTGCCAATGCAGGAGGTGCAAGAGGCGCCAGTTCGATCTCTAGGTTGGAGAGATCCCCTGGAGAAGGAAATGGCACTCCACCCCAGTATGCCTGCCTAGAGAATTCCATGGACAGAGGAGCCTGGCAGGCTGCAATCCATGGGGTTGCAAAGAGTCAGACATGACTGAAGTGACTTAACACGCACTCAGTGTAATCACAAGGGTCCTTAAAAAAGTCAGAGAAGGAGATGTGAGAACATAAGCAGAAGCAGACAGAGACTTGAAGATGCCACTCTTCTGTATTTAAAGGCAGAGGAGGGGCCATCAGTCAAGGAAAGCCAACAGCCCCCAGAAGGTAGGAAAAACAAGGAAGTGGATTCTCTACGAGTCTCCAGGAGAAACACAACCCTGCAGACACGCTGATTTTAGCCTAGTGAAACCCATGTCACACATCTGACCATTGGAACTATAAGAATATAAGTCTCTGTTGTTTTAAGCCACTCAGTTGGTAGCAATTTGCTGTAGCAACAAAAGACTGATACACCAGGTGACAACAATCTTGAACACTGACAGTAACAATGACCACCAAACTCTGGTCACTAGGTACGGTGATGACAGCTGGTCCCCCTCACACTTCTCTCATCCCCTCTCCCCACATCCCCTTCCCAGGTTACTGATGCTGTCTGAGGCTGGGAAGGTGCTTCCATACCTGAAAAGGGCCACTGGGAATCATACGTGGTGAGTGTGTGTGTATGTGTGTGTGTATGTAAGCGAAGACATTTTCAAAACTGAAAAAGTATTACACGGTGGGGCAAAAATTCAGCCCTGATCTACTCCAGAATACCTAACCTGGCAAACCAAGGATGAAAGGCAGTTGCCATGGAAACAGCATCCCTTGGCTTCTGCTCGCTGCCTCCTTAGAACAGCTCTGCCGCTGTGCAATCCTGTCACCACCCAGGGCTTGGCAGTTCCTGGTCAAGACAAGGTCTGACTTACCATGAGGCTAGGGCACTTCTGCTCTGCTCCCTCTTTCTAAATTAACTGCAGGATTCCAGAAGCCAGGAAATTTGATTGAGAACATGGTTCTCAATGGATAGGAGGCTGCAAGGAAGAGTGGGCAGAGCACTGGATTCAAGATCTCTTCATTAAGGCCTTTCCTGCATAGCCCGTTTCCTCTTTGGTGTGATGAACAAGCGGTTGCCCAGGAGGGCCCCTGCGAGCCCCTCTAACAACTCTGAGATAAAGTTCACTGGGAGACAGTAAACTTAAACTCAAGACTGAGCTGGAGCTAAAGAAATCAGGTTGATGGCTATTTTTTAGTGTTCCCCAAAACCAACCTTTTCCCTGCGGCAGCGGGGAGAAGAGCCCCAGCTGACAACTGCCAAAAGATGCTACTCACTGTGTTATTCCAAATTCTCATTTTTCTCCAAGGAGTGCCCCATTCTACAGTGGATGAGGTAGGAGAATAGGTGATGGCTCCACCCTCCGGTTGCCATCCACTGGAGGAGCCCCAGAGAGCCTTGCTTCCTGTACTATTTATTCCTCAGAGACCTGTTCCTAATCCTATTCCTCAGGCATAGTTCTTAAGCCCCACCCCTGACCAGGATGTACTCCCAGACCCTGTTAATACAAAGCAGGAGAAACTCCTCCAACCAATCTGATCTACCAGGTAACTTTTCTAAGGATGCTCAACTAGTTCCCAACATCCAGGAGCTGTAGTCAAGCCAGTTGAGACATACACACAAGTAACTGTAATTCAGGGTTGATATGGCTCACCTTGACCAAGGTTGCATTTAGAAAGCAAATTCACTTTGCTCTGTCAGCTCATGCCACCTAAAACTGCAGCGCCCATCAGCATGGGGTATTCGGAGTAGTTTATTCTGTCCTTCTTCATCTTCGTGGACTTGCTAGAGTGCTGCAGAGAGCATCCAGGGAGCTAGCAGCAGTCATGGGACAAGGCTACACTGTGCCACTTCATAACACTTCATAATAAATAAATAGGACTTCATTAATTAACCATGAGAGCCCAACAGGAGCCCAGAGCTGGCTGCAGGGCCACCCGGAGTCAAGAATCAGTGTGTGGCAGCTGGGCTTCTCTCTGTGATGATGTTCACCGTCTGTGAGTGCCTTGTTCCCTTCACCATGACCTCCCAAGGGAACCTGTCATAGCCAAGAGAACAGTGGAGTACAGGGATGGAGGTGCCCCGTGGAGGCTTGTTTGATGACAGTAAGCTGTCTGTGTTAGCTGGTGCTTGGACTGACTCCATGAGAAAGAAAAGTCACCAGGCTGTCCAGCAGATAGTTTACGTCACCTCCTACTTGCCCTTCCCCATGCTTGACTGCTAAGTCACTTCAGCGCTTCAGTAGTGTCTGACTCTTTTGTAACCCTGTGGACCATGGCCCGCCAGGTTCCTCTTACCCATGAGATTCTCTGGGCAAGAATACTGGAGCAGATTGCTATGCCCTCCCCCAGAGGATCTTCTTGACCCAGGGATCAAACGTGCATCTCCTGTATTGAAAGGCGGGTTCTTTACCACTAGCACCACCTAGGAAACCCAAAGTCCTTGGGTCCGCTGTCTCACCAACAAGCAGGTTTGCATTTTTCCATTTTCCTTCATAACTGCCCATGTGTTTCATGCTTCCAGATGCAAATATGTCTGGATGGCTTTGATGGGACATAATGCAAAGTGAGCACCCAGGGAGCTTCCTCCTGGTGGATTCTGCTGAGAAGCAAAATGCTCTGAACCTGATCCTGAAGGTCAATGCCCCCTTGGGTGCTGGCCAAAGCTGAGTAAGTAAGGCAGGTACCAACTGGCATGGGTTTGGAGGGAAAGGACAAGAGGAGAAAGCCACAGAAAGTGCTGTGTGGAGCCCATCAGACTGGTTTCCCTTCTGACTGTTAAGCAAAGCTCTTGGGAAAAGTGACAACTGGCAAAACTCATAGTGAGGGATAATTATGCTGTCAGAGGCACTCCTTAGTGCTCAGGGCTGGCAAAATCTGCCAACGGGATTCATTGTGAATATGCAGTTTGCTGAACATCGTTAAGCCAATGCTTTCCCCACCTGGGAAGTCTGACAACAGGAAGTGCTGTTTCAGTGCCCTCTCTTCTGCTGCCACAAAAGGAAAGGTGGCAGGAGAGGCCTCAGGTAGACTGCAGGGGGCTTTGCCCACACAAAAGCAATGCCTGTTGCAATGCCTTCCCCACTAAGGTCCTGGAGAATTCTACCCTGGTTCAGAGCCCAGCTCTAATACAACCTCTTCCATGAGCTCTCTTCTGATGGCCCCTCCTCAGCATGTTTCCCTCCCAGCCTCCTTTCCAAACCTTTGTGACTTCCCTGTTGAAGGCAGCTGAGCACGTTTCGCTTTATAGAGTTAACAGTTCATCCCTCACACCTGGACCGGGAGCTCTTTATGGGGCGGGATCGTGTCTGGTGGATTTTTCTCTTGATCACCCTATAAAGAGCTCTGTAACTGACACATGCTACTTATGTTTTGGTGGAATAAATGAATGAATAACTGGTGGGAAAGATGTATCCTTTGGTTCTAGGCAACTGTATGAAAAGTGAGGTGAGCCAGTGAGCTTTGGACCAGTAGCTCAGTTCAGCTCAGGGGAAAATGAGCATTCTCCAGCATAGGGCCCCACCTTCTGCCTGGCTGCGGGTGGAGGGCAACCATGAGCAGAGAAGGGAGTTTAACATGAAAGAAACACTGGGGTGACTGTCCCAAGAAGGAGAGTCCTTAGAGGTTATTTAGTCCCCACACTTTTCATGAGGAGAGAATAAACCCAGGGACGAGGTTTGTCTGGTCTGGGATCTCATGGGGGTCAGTTGGAGCCACCCCTGTTCTCTTCAGAATAGCCTTCCAAACCTCATCCTAACCTGAAAAAAAATCTACCCTTTGGCCCAGGTCAAGCCCCACTTTCTGGATAAAGCCAACCCCAGAGCCATCATACCTGAGGGTTCCACCGTGTATTTGTCATAGGCATGGTTACCCTTCATCTGTATCTATACGAGCATGGTATCTCAACATAACGACTGAGCTGGGTATGAAGCGTTGCTGTCTCCATCACTGAGATGGAGAAACTGGGGCCCAGAGAGTTTTTGTAATTTGTCCGTGGTCATACAGTAAAGGCCAGAGCTGGGGGTTCCAAAGTTGAAATCTGTGTACAGTTCAGGCGTTCAGCATTTGTGTGACCTTAGACACATTACAGTTCTGTTTGTGCTCAGCTGCGTTATCTGCAAAATGGAGACAGTAACGGTACCCAGTACAAAAGGCTGTTGTATGAATTAAGTGAATTAAGACATAGAACATACATAGTACAATGCCTGGCATATAATACATAAGTGTTTGCTATTATTATTGCTCCTGTCCTTTTTATTGTAACTATTCACTAATTTTCCAAGGTGATTCTATCTCCGTGGTTTCTCTCATAGCATCTACTGGACACACAGTAGGAACTTGGTAAATATTAGCTCCCTTTCCCCTGTCTTTTCTCTTTCTTAAAACTGCCATCAGGAATAGAAAAGGGACATAATTGCTTGTTTAATGGAACAAAGATCTTCATGTTCCCCAGGAGAAAAAGCCAACAGAGGCACTACTGGATCAAAGCAAGCAAGGTTCAGGGCTTTGGGCTCTGCCCTTGCTTGGCTAGAGTTCAGAGGAAGATTCCTTGGAAACACACAGTGGAGACGGACAGCCAAGGCCCCATCACCCGGATGTTTCCAGTCCCCTATCACTGACACGTTGCAATCCAACGTCATGTTTTTGGTCCTCGACAGGGCTCTTCTGATAAAAGGCTGACTAATGGGCAGGAAGGGGAACATTCTGCCAGCGTGCTTGTTTCCATTAGATTATGGATGTATTTTTAGTGTGGCTGAGAAATATCTAAGATCTTGCCTTGCAAGATGATTGTGTGGACTAGGACTAGGAAGAAATAAATCTCAGCCAAAAAAGAAAAGGATTGCAAATGCGTGCTGCTGTCAACAGCTCTTTCTTTTCATTGCCAACTGGCTCAATGTGTTAAGATTTGGCTCAAGTATTATTTCTTCTGGGAAGCCCCCTCCTTCCACCCCAAATCTCTTCCCAGAACTACCTGCTTTTCACTGCTTCTAGTTCATTTACCTCTTTGCATCATCAATGCCAGCTTCCCAGGTGGCTCAGTGATAAAGAAACTGCCTGCCAATGCAGGAGACGTGAGTTCAGTCCCTGGGTGGAAGACCCCTTGCAGAAGGTAATGGCAACTGACTCCAGTATTCTTGCCTGGAGAAATCCCATGAACAGAGGAGCCTGGCGGGCTACAGTCCACAGGGTCGCAAAGAGTCGGACATGACTTAGCAACTAAACAACAACAATAATCATCAGTGTCAGTTTACTTGACACTCTCTCCCATTGACTGAGCTCATTGAGGACAGGAACTCATGGATCATGGCTATTGATTCATTTCAATATCCTCAGCTCTTAATTTGGGACTTTTGTAGGGCATCTTAATGAATAAATGGATGGAGGGATAGATGGATGGATGGATAGATGGACAGATGGATGGACAGATAGATGGGTAGATGGGTGCATGAACTGGTGAATGGACAGATGGGTGGATAGATGAATGGATACATGGGAGGAATTCAAAGACTAAACAGTCATTCTGCATCAATAACACTCATGATGAATGTGATTACAGGCCCTGTGTCTCAGTATCTCTCACCTATTGTTAGGTGTTTGTCCCTCATGTGATGGTGCATTTGCCTAATGCCCCCCAGAAGCCTGCTGTTCACGTGATGTTCAAGTCACTGAGCAAATAAACACCTCTGCTACCAAACTGACACAAGGAGAGAGACGCAAGCACTAAATCGTGGTCCTCCAGTCCCGTGCTGCACCCTGCAGAGGCAGCCCTGTGGGGATTAAAGATCCAGAAAGCAGGCCCAGGAAAAGGGTAGAAGTGACAGGGGCTTCTTGTGTTAGCAAATTACGGACAGCAGTTTTTCATGCTTCAAAAAGGAACGCCACTGCCTGCAGCATATGGAGTGACCACTGTTGGTACATTTCTGGCCACATCCATTTGGATGAAGTTTCCATCAAGCCCCAGCACATCAGACGGAGCAAAACCTGGGAGAGGTAGTGAAGCCCAGTCCAGGCAGAATGGGTAACTTGGCATTGCACACTTTGGTAAAACAAAAGCACACACAGAGTGAGTCCATTTCTGCTTGTCATGCCTCAAATCTCAACCACAGAGATGCTCAAACAATTGAATGTCAGTTTCAACTGAAGAGAGGCTGGTGACAGACTGCTAGGATTCCCCTTTTTTAAGTCTTCTCTCCTTCCAGGATGAGTGACTTATAAGCTGGGCATGTGGCCATCCAAAATTAAGGTTACTTTCCCAGTGTCCTTTGTGACTAGGTATTGCCATGAGACTAAGCTCTGCATATGTGCAAGTTTGGGGTCTTGCCTTTAAAAGGAAGGGTATGTTCCCCCATCTCTTCTGACTTCTCTTTCCACTAGCTAGAATGTGATGCCATGGGGAGCCACTTGGGGTTGTTTGAATCAGAGCAACACCCCAGGAAAGTGCACCAGGAGAGAAGAGGACTGAGTCCCTGACGGCTTGCACAGTGGAGTGGCCAGGCCAGCTTGGACTTGCCATAAGAGAAAAATAACTTTCAGTCATGTTGAAATGAGATGAACCTCTGTTACACTCAGTTTCATCTAAATTAAGGCACACATGTAACCAAATACATGTATATGTGTGTAAACTGGACATGTAGATGTGTGTGTGTATGTATAAAATCTTTCTCTCTCTCACAAGACACCCATATAAACAAATATATTTTTATGTGTGTAAATTGAACACATATGTGTGTGTGTGTGTGTGTGTGGCTCAGATGGTAAAGAATCTGCCTGCAATGAAGGAGACCTAGATTCGATTCCTGGGTTGGGAAGATCCCCTGGAGAAGGGAATGGCAACGCACACCAGTATTCTTGCCTGGAAAATTCCATGGATAGAGGAGCCTTGCAGGCTACAGTTCATGGGGTTGCAGAGTCAGACACGACTGAGCAACTAAAACACTGTATCTGGACAGTGTGTGTGTGTGTGTGTGTGTGTGTATCAAATCTCTTTCTCACACACACACACACACATACACACTCAGCATTATCTTTATGTCTCCTCCATTGACAGTTACAAATTCAACTGAATCTTGGTCCTTCAAGGGAGTCATTCATCCATTTGAACAAGAAACACATATAAACACAAAATAAGAGGGCATCTTCTTCAATATCTCTGACATCTTAAAAGAAAATGGTGAAACTGATTCTTAGGGAAATGGTCATCCTTGCTTTTATATGTTATATTAATTCTCTACCAGCTGGAACCCTCAGTTACCCAGAGCTTTCTTCATCAGCCTGTTCCCTAAGATATTCCATTTAGGTGGCCAATCCAGGTGTCTAACGCTGTCCACTTCCAAATGTCCCCACCTTGATCTATGTCCTCCTGAAGGCAGAAGGAGCTCTTTTCATCCCTTGACTCCAGGACTTCCCTTAGCTCTTCCTAGTGGGTCTTGTCTTATGTAATCTCTCCCCAAACCAGCCCCATCCTCATCCAGTGAGTTACCCTGGCAACCCAGCTGTGTCATCTTGAAAGATGTCTCCAGGTCCCTGCTTCTGAGTCTGCAAGAGACTTTACTGGGCTGATCTGTGAAGCCACAACATATTAGCTTTAAACAGTGTCATCATTTATTGTGCTCTCAGAAGACACATCACATTTTTTAAAAGAACATGGATAAAAATAAGTCCTACCTTGACTATGCAGAGAGATTTACTTAGAAAGCAGACAGTCATCTATTTTCAGAGACCATCTATGTTTTTAATGGTCTCCTTCGCATCTCTTCTAAAAGAAAATCCTTTCAGTTCTCACAGCTTTTTTTCTTTGACAATCTCATTACAAACTCAAACGTAAGCAGCCTAATTTTCAAGTCATTACACAGCTTTTTCATATGAGACATCTCAACTTTACATTATACTCCTTCATTTCCTCTTTGGGAAAAATAGTACTTCAGGAAGTTCATGATGACTCTCTTTTGCTGGCAAATATTTGTAAGAAAATGAGCCACCTGAATCTGAGAATGGGGATATAAAGCTATACCATCCTGTTACCTGTCGTTGCATCCTGTTTACTTAAACGTACTATATGCAATGGTTCCTTACGAATCTCTGTAGGTTTATTATTCTGGATTACACACTGGAAAATGTTTCATTCATTTATTTTTCAAACACTTCAGGTAACCTGTAAGACAGAGTCCTTTATTCATTAATTAACTTGTCCTATTAACTAATTAGTTTTTGTTACTGGGTACTGGGGAGACAGTAATGAGTAAGACAGGCCCCGCCCCTGAGGGTGAAATGAAAGTGAAGTTGCTCAGTCATGGCCAACTCTTTGCGACCCCGTGGACTGTAGCCCACCAGGCTCCTCTGTCCATGGGATTGTCCAGGCAAGAATACTGGAGTAGGTTGCCATTTCCTTCTCCAGGGGATCTTCCCAACCCAGGGATCGAACCCAGGTCTCCTGCATTGCAGGAAGATGTTTTAACCTCTGAGCCACCAGGGAAGCCATCGCCCCTGAGGGTAGTTGGGCAGAAAAACTGCTGATGCCAAGTGACATGTGGTACTGAGACATTCACATCTAGCAGAGACCTAGTGACAGCTCTGCTTGGCTTCCAGAACCTTGGTATTGGAGAAGAAATTAAGAGGTCATATGGTTCTCTCCATCGTTTTAGAGAGGTGGAAACTGGGGCTGTGCTTACCTCTTCCACCTCCCGTCTTCTGCCTCTGGTCCCTCCATCTCCGGTGCTCAGTCATGTTGAACTCCTTTCTTCTGTCCATGGAACATGGAGTTTGCCTCCATATTTATCTTTTAAAATTCATTTTTCCCATTCATTTTTAAATTTCATTTATTCATTCGTTTTTATCCATACCCTATTTTATTCATTTCTATTGGGTAGACCAAAACGTTCATTGAAACCCAAATGAACTTTTTGGCCAAGCCAATGTATCTTCAGAACAAAGTAGGAGGTAGGGCTAAAAAAGTTTCATGTGGTCTCACAAGTGTTCTGAGAAGGAGGTAAAGCAAGGGTTACTAGCCTCTTTAATAAATTAAGGGACTTCCCTGGCGGTCCAGTGGTTAAGACTAAATGTTTCCATTGTAGGGGGGATGGGTTTGATCCCTGATCAAGGAACTAAAATCTCGCATGCTGCAAGGTGCATCTGAAAAGGTTAAATTAATTTAAAAAAAAAAAAGTATAATATAAAAGTAAATAATTAAATAAATAAATCGAGACTATGCCTCGGAGACGTTGGTAACTGGCCCAGAGTCAGACAACTTCTTAGCAGCAGAGTCCTGACCAGAACCAAGGGCTTCTAGCTCTCAGTTTCAATCTCCTATGATGCTTTCTTCTGCAAGGAACAGACCAATCAAAGATGGCCCACATCACAGAGGGTTAATTATCCCATACAACACACGGTCCAGACACTGTTTTAGGATCAAGTCAGCAGCTCAGGGATATCAGCAAGGATCCAGGCTCCTTCTGTCTTTCCATTTTGCCATGTTCAGCTTGGAATCAGCATCTTCCTTCACCTCTGAGAGTTAATCATAGCAATTCCAGAAATCACTTGCAGGCACTATACAAACATTACTACACTGGTCCTTCTAAAATGAAGAAATCCTTTTTCAGTACCAGCCCCAGCTTCCAGCACAGCTTTTCTCAGATACGTTTAGACCAGGCTTGGGTGACATGTGCACATCTCAAATGCAAGATGGACCTGGGTTTTTAGCCTCTGCCATGGGAGGTAGGCCATGGGCAGAGGAGAAATGGTGAGGCGAGGACCATGCCACTGGGTATACAGCCCACAATGTCTAGCACCTCATTTCATCAAGCCACGCCTGTGTCTCCCCTGGTCAGTGCCTGGCAGTAGGCAGCCTGGTCCCATAATCTGTAGTCATTAAGCTTGAGAAGGAAGCTGTAACCCTCATATACATAGTCAGCTCTCCTTGGTTTTCTGCTGAGCCAACTCTAACACTGCTGGCAAGGAGCTCTCGCACTTGCCAGGCACCGTCAGGCACCGTCAGACCTCTGCCTCGTTGGCCTTCACAAGGACCCTGGCCTTTTCCTTGTCTGGTGAAAAAACGTAGACTCTAGAGTGAAGAACTTGCCTCAGTCCGACAGACTCCTGGGCTCCAGGCCCCTCACTGCTTCCACCTGTCTGTACTCCAGACCCACATCAGTTGTTCGTTTGGATGTTTTAAATTAAAGACTGTGGGAAGGTAAACGATACAAACTACCCTTTTTAGTAGGGATCAGGTCCTCTGAGATTTCTATTAGGGATACATCCACCCAGTAAAGAGCACTAGCAATGGGGCCCAGCGGCCTGGGTGTGAATGTCACGTGACCCTGGGAAAGTTGTCAATTATCTTCTGCCTCAGTTTCCTCATCTGTAAAGTGGGGGGATACCAATGTTTACTTCATATACCCTTCTGAGGACCAAATGAGTGAACATACACAAAATGATATGTTTGGAATAGTACCTGACTCTTGATAAGCATTCAGTTAATGTTGCCTATTGTCACCTCTCATTCATCTCTGCACCTAGTCACAGTTTGATTTGTCCTAGAAAGAACCTTGAGGTACTCCCTTGCCAGTTTTGGACCAGTCCATGCCTGATTCTAACCGTTGCTTCTTGACCTGCATGCAGGTTTTGCAGGAGACAGGTCAGGTGGTCTGGTATTCCCATCTCTTTAAGAATTTTTAACAGCTTGCTGTGATCCACACAGTCAAAGGCTTTAGCATAGTCAATGAGGTCAAAGTAGATGTTTTTTGGAATTCTCTTGCTTTTTCTATGATCCAACAGATGTGGGCAATTTGATTCTCGGCCTTTTCTAAATCCAGATTGTACATCTAGTTCTCGAGTCATGTGCTGCTGAAGCCTAGCTTGAAGGATTTTGAGCATGTCCTTGCTAGCATGTGAAGTGAGTGCAGTTGTCCGGTAGTTTGAACATTCTTTGGTATTGCCTTTCTTTGGGATTGGAGGTCAAACCGGTCAATCCAAAAGGAAATCAACCCTGAATATACATTGGAAGTATGGATGCTGAAGCTGACGCTTCAATACTTGGGCCACCTGATGCCAAGAGCTGACTTATAGGAAAAGACTCTGATGCTGGGAAAGACTGAGGGCAAGAGAAGAAGAGGGTGGCAGAGGGTGAGATGGTTGGATGGCATCACTGACTCAGTGAACACAAGTCTGGGCAAACTCCGAGAGATGGTGAAGGATAGGGAAGCATGGTGTGCTGCAGTTCACGGGATCACAAAGAGTTGGACATGACTGAGTGACTGAAGAGCAAAACAGAAAGGACTTAAAGCGTGTGGTTTCTACTGTATTTTTTGTTATAATGACAACCTGCCCCCTCTCTACTCACCTCCAGGGTGTGACAGTGCCCTGGAGCAGACAGCATACTTACAAACTGCACGAGGATAACAGGAACCTTCCCGGCCACTGACCTCCATCCCTAGTGTGAGGATGCTTTGCCTCAAATGGGATTCTGCTCCTCCCCTTCAGCCCTCCGAGGGGCCTGTACCCGTGTCCCAAGTGTGCTACCTGGGCTTCCCGTCCAGGGGAAGTCACTTCCTCCCAAAGCTCTTCTCTGGAGTCAGGGTAACACCTCCGAGGCTGTTACTATCTGTAGCAGAGACGCACAGGGAAGGGGAGAATTTTCTGTCTGCTAGATTCCCTCCCTAACTGCTGGGAGAATTTGAGCTGGCATCTGTGCCTGGAACAATCTCTTCTCTTCCCCTCTTTCCCCACAGGGGTGGGATGGCTGGTCCCCGGGGAAGCCTGATTCACAGGATGTGAGGCAAGACAGCACTCCCCACCAAAGAGACGGACAAGGCCCTGGGGCAAAGGGTGATGTGAGGCTGCTAAGAGGCCAACAGAAGGATCTCTCCCACACTGTGAGGCCAGCCTCCTCACCCCTGCACCCCTGTCATCAGTCCTCAGGGCCAAAGTGACTGGGGTATTAATTGAGCACCTTTAGCGGAAGCACTTGTAAGGGAGAGAGGGAGAAGCAGTTAACGGTGGCAGAAGCGAAGAGAAGAGAAGGACCATGTCCAAGAACTCGCAGATCTTAGGGGCAGAACCTGGGTTCAAACTGTGGTGTTGGCTCCAGCATTGTTCTTTACACACAAATAGGCTGCCTTTTCAGCTCTTACTTATTTAACACATATTCTGAGCTGCTCTCTGCGTCTCTGATAGAGGGATCCAAGCCCCAAATAATCTTAATAATATCCATTATTTTACCTCCCATCATTGCACCCTTTAGCAAAAAATACATACACAAAACAGAGGACTGCATCTGTCTTATACTTTTTGCTGAACCCATCCTGCACTAGGCTAAGAAAATAATCCAATTTGTCTTTCTTGTTTTTTTTTTTTAATGTGGACCATTTTAAAAGTATTTTATTGTATATTGTCACCCTGTTTATTTAACTTATATGCAGAGTACATCATGCGAAATTCTGGCGTGGATGAAGCACAAGCTGGAATCAAGATTGCCGGGAGAAATATCAATAACCTCAGATACGCAGATGATACCACCCTCATGGCAGAAAGAGAAAAGGAACTGAAGAGTCTCTTGACAAAAGTGAAAGAAGAGAGTGAAAAACCTGGCTTGAAATTCAACATTAAAAAAACTAAGATCATGGCATCTGGTCCCATCACTTCATGGGAAATAGATGGGGAAACAATGGAAATGGTGACAGATTTTATTTTTTTGGCTCCCAAATCACCACAGATTGTGACTGCAGCCATGAAATTAAAAGACACTTGCTCCTTGGAAGAAAAGCTATGACAAACCTAGACAGCATATCAAAAAGCAGAGACATTACTGTGTTGACAAAGTCCATCTAGTCCAAGCTATGGTTTTTCCGGTAGTCATGTATGGATGTGAGAACTGGACCATAAAGAAAGCTGAGCACCAAAGAATTGATGCTTCTGAACTGTGGTGTTAGAGAGTTTTCTTGAGAGTCCCTTGGACTACAAGGAGATCCAACCAGTCCATCCTAAAGGAAACCAGTCCTGAATATTCATTGGAAGGACTGATGCTGAAGCTGAAACTCCAATACTTTTGCCACCTTATGCGAAAAACACCCTGACTCATTTGAAAAGACCCTGATGGTGGGAAAGATTGAAGGTAGGAGAAGGGGATAACAAAAGATAAGATGGTTGGATGGCATCACTGACTCAATGGACATGAGTTGGAGCAAACTTCGGGAGTTGGTGATAGACAGGGAAGCCTGGTGTGCTGCAGTCCATGGGGTTGCAAAGAGTTGGACACAACTGAGCGACTGAACTAAACTGAACTGATTTAATTTGTTACAGTATTGCTTCTGTTTCATCTTTTGGTTTTTCAGTCGTAAGGCACATGGGATCTTAGCTCCCCAACCAGAAATCAAACCCTCACCGCCTGCATTGGCAGGTGAAGTCTTAACCACTGGATAGCCAGGGAAGTCTCACTATTTCTCTTTCATTTCAAATCAGAACACACTGAGTTTGCTCCTTGACTTCAGAGAGGAGGAATTTCATCTACAGAAGACAGGGGTGTGGGATCTGAAGTCACGGATGCTGCCTGTAACAGCCAGACCCAGAGGGTCTTTCTGGAACACCCAGAGTCACTGTCTTCACCCTGAAAGTTTTGACGAATTCACTTTCTTTCTCAGCAAGCATAGGGCTAGAAGCAGGCAGCTCTGCCTGGGAACTGGGCCAGGATGACAGGACAGGACTAGTCTTGTGGGGTGAGGTCAGCCTCCACTGCTAAAGGGAGGAGGCAGCAAGGCTGCCTGGGCAAACAGACAACGGGAAGGACGTTCCAAATGCCCCTGAGCATTCCAGAAGGCACCAGCCATTCCAAGAGCAGGGCTTTACCCACCTACTGCTCACCACCTGTGCTGAGGAGGCAATATGCTTTTTCCCCACTTTGTCTCTTGCTTGGGACCCAGCCCCCAGCTCCCACACTGGCCCTGTACCCTCTGCCCAGGAAGCCTTACCGGCCCCTCCCTGGTCCTCTCTTTCCCGTCTCCTCACCTGAGCTCACAAAGCTCTGACTGACCCATAACCTCACTGAGCTCTTAGGTTGTCCCCGCACTTGTCTGCTTGGAAGGCTTCACCTCCCCCAGATGACTGGGCTCTTCCATGGGAGTCCTACCTCCTGCTCCCCTCAGGGTTTAGTGCGCACAGACAAGGTACAGCTGGTATGTACTTGATGAATAACTCCGTCAAGTTTGACGTAAGTCATTTGCTGGAGGGCACACCGCAAGCTCCTGCAGCCTCACCCACAGGGTAACTGGGGCCATTTAAAAAGGAAATGAAAAATAATTCTTCCTTCCCAGTCCCTCATTATGCTGTTTTAAGAGGAAGACAACACCAGGTCACCAGTATTTCCTGGCTCCTCAAACACATTCCAGCAGGAAGCCGTCTCTTTACCTCGCCACAGCATTTAGGACTTCAGAGCTTTTTCTGGCAGTCTGAGCTCTCTGCGATTGAACCCCACTCACATCTCCAACCTCACTTTTCCCTGATACCTCTTTGGTGAGACAACATTTTAGCCAACACAGTGGCTTACTGTTGTTCGCCATACCTCCCCCGCCCCCTATACAGCTGCCAGTCTGACCTATATTTCAAAGTACCATGAAATCTTCAGTGAAGACTTTTTTTTTTTTTTTTTGCCCACACCATGCAGCAGGTGTGATCTTAGTTCCCCAAACAGGGATTGAACCCATGTCTCCTGCATTGGAAGCATGGAGTCTTAACCACTGGACCACCGGGCAAGTCCCTTTAGTGAAGAGAATTATCTAGAGATTCACTATGCTAGAACATCTACATGGGTTTTGCACAGATATCACTTTCTCTATGATCTTTGCGCTCTCTACATGGATTGTTCAACTAGGGTGCAAGCTCTTTAAAGGAGTGAGGGAGTCTGGCTCAAACTGTATCCTCCAGGGCTCTTGGTTACAGACTTGTTATACATACAGCCCAGTAGTGCTTGGCAAAGGTGGGTGATTGGTAGAAGCTGCTATGGGTGATTATCTACAACAGGATTCCCCTAAGAGAGTGAAGGGTGCCTTTGGGCATTTCATAGATGGCAAGGCCTGTTTCATGGCTGAACCTCCCCCCTACTTTGCTGCATTCTCTCCACAGTAATGACAGGAGCACACTGATTGCAGATGCAGGAGGAGAAGCTGTCTTAGAGCTCAGCTGCTTATGATACCCTGCAACACAAGCGCTGTCACAGGGAGGGGACCCCAAGTTCCATCAAAACCTCAGAAGGACAGATGAGGGTCCAAGAACCATTCCATTGGAGACACAGAGGTACGTAATCAATAAGACAGACAGCTTTCTTCTAGCAGGTGTTGAACAGGCCACAGGAGGAGAGGAAATGATTTCTAAGATGGGTCAATGATATAGGATCCCAGTACCTTTCATCCTTTCAAAAAGTCAGAAAAATCCAATGATGTAAAACAGCTTCACACCGAGAGATCCAAATATAATTTTTTATATTTAAGTCCAACCCTGTAATAGGAATGGGCTGTTTCTTCTTCTTTGGCTCTGTTTCCAATTAGAAATGTATTGTCCTTTAATAATTAACTGAGGAACCAGAGATCAAATGGCCAACATCCATTGGATCATCAAAAAAGCTAGAGAGTTCCAGAAAAACATCTACTTCTGCTTTATTGACTATGCCAAAGCCTTTGACTGTGTGGATCACAACAAACTGGAAAATTCTTCAAGAGATGGGAATACCAGATCACCTGACCTGCCTCTTGAGAAATCTGTATGCAGGTCAAGAAGCAACAGTTAGAACTGGACATGGAACAAAAGACTGGTTCCAAATAGGAAAAGGAGTATGTCAAGGCTGTATATTGTCACCCTGCTTATCTAACTTATATGCAGAGTACATTATGAGAAATGCTGGGCTGGAGGAAACACAAGCTGGAATCAAGATTGCCGGGAGAAATATCCGTAACCTCAGATATGCAGATGACACCACCTTTATGGCACAAAGTGAAGAAGGACTAAAGAGCCTCATGATGAAAGTGAAAGAGGAGAGTGAAAATGTAGGCTTAAAGCTCAACATTCAGAAAACAAAGATCATGGCATCTGGTCCCATCACTTCATGGCAAATAGATGGAAAACAATGGAAACAGTGACGCTTTTTGGGGGGGTGGGGCTTTAAAATCACTGCAGATGGTGATTACAGCCATGAAATTAAAAGACGCTTGTTCCTTGGAAGGAAAGTTATGACCAACCTAGACAGCATATCAAAAAGCAGACATATGACTTTGCCAACAAAGGTCGGTCTAGTCAAAGCTATGGTTTTTCCAGTGGTCATGTGTGGATGTGAGAGTTGGACTATAAAGAAAGCTGAGTGCCGAAGAATTGATGCTTTTGAACTGTGGTGTTGGAGAAGACCCCTTGGACTTCATGGAGATCCGACCAGTCCATCCTAAAGGAAATCAATCCTGAATATTCATTGGAAGGACTGATGCTGAAGCTGAAACTCCAATACTTTGGCCACTTGATGAGAAGAGCTGACTCATTTGACAAGACCCTGATGCTCAGAAAGATTGAAGGCAGGAGAAGGGGACAACAGAGTATGAGATGGTTGGATGGTATCACCGACTCTATGCACATGAATTTGAGTGAACTCTAGGAGTTGGTGATGGACAAGGAGGCATGGCGTGCTGCAGTCCATGGGGTCGCCAAGAGTTAGAAATGACTGAGCAACTGAAAGGAATTAACTGAAGAGAATAGCTAACAGGAGAGTAGGTTCTTCTGGCTTTAAACCCTCATACAGAAGCTGGAGTTGAGGCATGTCCTTTTAGATGTTAATTGGAGAGATTAGGAAACAGCTCCTTGGAAAGCCCTCCCCCCAGCCCCTAGGGTGTCTGTTTCCTCTTTTGTAAAACGGGGAAAGGGTGGACTCTTTCCAACCTTAACCTGAGGCTGCAGAAGTTGAGGTATTCTCTAAGAGCATTCCTTTGGATGGCACGGCTGCAATGATCATTGCTATCTCTCTAACTGACACCTACCCTATCATGGGAAAGTAAAGTCCCAAGGTGTGGAAGCCATTCAACATAGTTTCACACCCTTTGAGACAGAAGAAGGTTATCACTTCCACCCTTCTGGGATAAATGCTCCCTCTAATGCAAGACGTGCAGGAAATAGCCAGCTATTCCCTGAGACAGTCTCACCGTGATAAAGTATCTTTGCAGTCTTACATGGGACCTTGTTTTCCCAGAACTGTAACTTTCTTGTCATCTCTTCCTTGAGATTTCAGACCCCAGCTCTTGTTTTCCATATTAATTCAAGTTGAAGTGTAGCCTGGATCATGTTGGCAAACATTCCAAGTGGAAATGGATTTCCAGGTTCTCACTAAAAATTACCACGTTCTCACCAGCTCAATCTGGATAACATTTTGTGCCTTATGTAATGTCTATTTCCCAAAGGAATTAAAATGCTTCTGTATATCGCTCTGCCCAACAAATTTTTAATAAGGACTGCTCCTAATTACCTCTTATGAGCAAGCAGAATCTGAATCCCCAAAAACCGATTACCCAAAAATCTTTTCTTGAGCTAAGAGTATTATTTTCAAAATGGATTGAATCCAGTGTTGAGAAGCAATGCTACATTTTATTTTGATAGATATCTGATAGGGGAGCCAGCTCTTGATGCCACAGCCCAAAAGACTGGCTACTGGGCATCTGGAAGCCTTCCCACGCTCAGGTGCCTAAGATCAAGTCCTGATCAGTCTTACCTGGGCAAGGATAGTCACTGTTTATAAAGTGCTTTGGTTGGCTCTCACATGATATACGAAGGCTTCGAGTAATTCTCTCCATCCGAAAGATGAGGAGTCTGAGGGTCAGAGTAGTTTGTTGACTTAACAACATTTAAGCATAAGACATTCCCAAGTTCACAAGACCAGCTAAGGGAAGAGCCAGGTACACTTCTAGCCTTCTCATCAAACCACATCACACTGAAGTGTGTATTCTGGCAAAACACTGACAGCAGCATAGGCTCTGAAGAATGAAGAAAGCTTCTATTTAGAGAGAAGGTGAAAAAAGCTTACAGAATTTTGTTGCAAAACCATAATGTCTTGAGCTGGATGCAGGTGAATCAAAGTCAAAGGAACTCAGTGGAGAAAGATTCTTCTGGCTTTGAGGGCAAGGAGATCAAAGGAGACTCTTTCAGGGCGAGACTGAAGGAGGAAATAGAACAGGCTCTATCTTGAAAGCAGGACTCCATCTTGGGCCAGACTGTGGACTTTGAGCTATATGCCCAGTATCCATGGAAACGACATACCAACGGAAAACCAGGGCCCCATTGCCTAAAAGAATACCCTTATTATCTGTGTAACCAAATAGAATCATACATTCTATTATGCTTATTGAGGTATGACCACAAGCCTATTGATGATTGTCCACTGTTACCTAGGCTTAAGGCTTATGAATCAGGGGTTAACTTTGATTGTATCTTTCTTTTTCCTTTGTTCAGACTAGTTTCAGGGAATTTTGGGGAGGTGGGTTTGGACACGTACGCTTAGGGAATATAAGGTTTTTCCAAAAACTGGTCGGGGTCCTTGGCTAAGAGGAGACTGACTCTACCTTGGGCCCGCTGGTGTAATAAACTGCACTCTACTATCTGCATTGTCCTTCTGAGTGAGTTTGTTTCCCGGAACGCGTGGCTACAACCAGACTTCTGAGCTGGTCCTAGAAGGATGGCTGGGTGTGGCGCACATGGCTCACAACGAAGTAGACAGAGAAACTCCCAGTGCTTGTTCCTGACTGTGACCCAGAGGACACAGGAAGCACTGCAAGGAGGGGAGAATGCTGCTTGCAAGGTGGCTCACGTGTTTGACTCTGCTGGCCCCTCTGCAGGTCAGGTCTCCTGACTTTCCAACTCCTATGGCTTCAAGTGAGGAAACACTATGTCCAAAGTCTGGCTCCTCGGTCATGGAGAATCAGGAGAGCTACCAGGCAGATGGAAGCACTTTAGAGTGATCACAAAGGAAGGGAAGACAGGGAGGGAGGGAGAAGAGGGGGAAGACACCAGAGAGGAGGCCTCTGGTGGAGTCCTGGTGGGTATGAGCTTTATCTTCAACAGGCGGTTTTCCAGATTATCTCAGCAAGCTTCTGCCGAGAGGTTTTGGTGAGTGAGTTTATTGTGTTTTGTTTCATTGTACTTTTGTTTCAAGCTAATATGCTCAATCAGAAGGGCCTCCTGCCAGCATTATGCAAAGGAGCTCTCAAACACAATAGTTTTTTTTTTTTTTTTTTTTGAATTTTAGCTTTTGTGATTCTGGTCACTGGGATTTTGGAGTTTCTAGACAGACTGACAGCTCCTGTCCAAATCACTTCTCTTTTGAGGCTCAGCTTTAATATCTCCTTTTCCACCAGCCCTCCCCGGGCCTTCATGTCCTTCCTTGTCTTTCATGATCTTGATAACAATAGCCCCTGTATCATAGGTGTGTGTATGTTTGTATATAAAAAAACACATACTTATATATATATCATACACACACACACACACATATATATGTATGTATGTATATATACCAGAGAAGGCAATGGCACCCCACTCCAGTACTCTTGCCTGGGAAATCCCCTGGACGGAGGAGCCTGGTGGCTGCAGTCCATGGGGTTGCTAAGAGTCAGACACAACTGAGCGACTTCACTTTCACTCCTCATGGATTGGAGAAGGAAATGGCAACCCACTCCAGTGTTCTTGCCTGGAGAATCCCAGGGACGGGGGAGTCTGGTGGGCTGCCATCTGTGGGGTCGCACAGAGTTGGACACAACTGAAGAGACTTAGCAGCAGCAGCAGCAGCAGCAGCAGCAGCAGCAGCATGTATATATATACCTACTCATTTATAGGGGTTTCCCGGGTGGTGTTAATGGCAAAGAATCCACCTGCCAATGCAGGAGACTCAAGAGATGGGGGTTTGACCCCTGGGTTAGGAGGATTCCCTGGAGAAGGAAATGGCAACCACTCTAGTATTCTTGCTTGGGAAATCCATGGAGTTGCAAAGAGTCAGACATGATTGAGGAACTGAACACACACACACACACACACACACACACACACACATACCTCATACACTCAACCTATAGACTTCTTAATAGGACCAGATCATAGCCACTTGAGGTCAAGGATCTGTGATGTGTTCTGTAGACCCAGAGCCTACACAGCATCTGGCACATAGGTACTTAGGAGAATGAATGGCAAACAGATACATTTCATCCCCGTGGGGCCTTCCCATTTTCATGGGGCTCTGGACAAAATACAGCTTAAATAATGGGCCCTGAATGAATCAGGAAAGCATCCCCAACAAACTGAAAACAATTTCACAGAGTGCAGTCTAGAAGCTTTTGTTCTTTTATTGCCTACAAAGTTTATTTGAAAGTCTAGTATAGAAGGGAGATCTTCCCCATTTGTCTCATGTCAGTTGACAACCCGTAACTCTGCTCTTACGGAAATTCGAATGTTCAGCCTGTTAATGATACAAGTATCTTTGGTGGTCCTTAACATTTTCAGACCCTGATGGAAAAGACCCTAATGCTGGGAAAGACTGAAGGCAGGAGGAGAAGGGGATGATGAAGGATGAGATGGTTGGATGGCATCACTGACTCAATGGACATGAGTTTGAGTAAGCTCCAGAAGTTGGTGATGGACAGGGAAGCCTGGCATGCTGCAGTCCATGGGGTTGCAAAGAGGTGGGCATGACTGAGCGACTGAACAACAACAACAACATTTTGAGAGCTTGCAAAGAACCCTTTATAAATCTGAGGAAGGGAATTCTCTGGTGGTCCAGTGATTAAGAATCCACCCACCAATGCTGGGGATGTGGGTTCGATTCCTGCCCTGAGAGGGTTCCACACGTCACAGAGCCACCCAACCTGTGTGCCCCCACAACTACTGAGCCTGTGAACCTAGGGTCCAGGAACCACGACAACAGAAGCCACTGAAATGAGAAGCGCGTTGACTGCAACTAGGGAGTGGCCCCTGCTGGCTATAACGAAAGCCTGCACATCAACGGGAGATCCCGCACAGCCAAAACTAACTAAATAAAATAAAGCAAATCTGAGGAAGTTATCCCAAGAGGGTAGATACAAAATTTTACATTACAGGCCAGTGTCTCTCAAAATATCATTCATGGGTTTTCTCTGTTAGGACTATCTTTGAGGTCATATTTCCTTCTAATAGTAGATTTTTAAACATAAGAGCACAATTTCAGAGTAAACTGCTAAAGCCATAAAGCGAGTTAGGCGTAATGTGTGTCATGTTAGTCGATCAGTAGTGTCAGACTTTGTGACTCCTTAGACTGGCCTGCCAGGCTCCTCTGTCCACGGAATTCTCCAGGCAAGAGTACTGGAGTGGGTTGCCATGCCCTTCTCCAGGAGATCTTCCCAACCCAGTGATCAAGTCCAGGTCTCCCACATTGCAGGCAGATTCTTTACCATTTGAGCTACCCAGGGAGCCCTTCAGCGAATTAGCGTTATTATCTGGGAAATCTCTCTTGTTCTATTAAAATGTCTTCATCATCAAATGTTTAGATGCTCCTGATTCTATGATAGCATTTTTTAAAAAATTTTGTTTTAATCCTTGTCTCTGGGTAGTTATATCATCAGAATTTGGGGGGTCGAGATTTGTATTTCTTAAGTTTTAGGCCCCGACAATTGCTCATTGAATGGAATTCCAATTATATTTTATTGCAAAATAAACATAGTTTTGTGAAGTGAAAAGCATTATACAAAAAAAAAAAAAAAAAAAAAAAGATATTCCAGCTCTACCAGGTTCTGAGATTACCAAGGGCAAGTCCTAAGACAGAGAACATGTTACAGAAAGCATAAAGGAAATGGGCCTTGAATGACTAAATGAATGGATAAACCCAGTCTTTGAAGGATAAGCTGCAAGAGTATTTTCTAATAACCAAATTACAGGAGCTCTTCAGGAAACGACTGCTTGGATGGACACATGGAGTCACTAGGCAAGAACTCTTCTGTTATATTCAAACTGTTGGATTAGAGATGATTCAAAGGCACTCTCGGGCCCTCCCACCTGCCTCGGTTGCCTAACGCTTAACACTCTTGAGGAGAAAATTTGGTGCAATTGTTTTTGCTTGGTGGAAAAACAGTGGCTCGGTGACCTCAGGTGGCACTAATGGTGAAGAATTCGCGGGCTGATGCAGGACATGCAAGAGATGCAGGTTCAATCCCTGGATCAGGAAGACCAACTGGGGAAGGAATAGCACTTCATTCCAGTATTCTTGCCTAGAAAATTCCATGAACAGAGGAGCCAGGCCGGCTACAGTCCATGAGATCACAAAGAGTTGGACACGACTGAGCGACTGAGCACAGAACAGAACCAGAAGAACAATCCTTGGCTATTTAGTTAACCTCTGAGAAATTATCTCTTTCTTCATCTGCAAAATGATATGCAGGAGAGACTGAGCAGGTAGGAGCAGGTAGAGGGGTGTTGGGGACAGGACACCAAGTGGTTGGTGGGACTGAATACAGAAGGTCTGGAACACCACACCTTATTCTGCCTGGTAGCAGGGAGCTGGCAGAGGCCACTGTGCTGGAGAAAACACAGAACTCAGTGGCTAAGAATCTCAGGGCTGGGGATGTAGCCTCGCGGTGGATCCTGCTACCCTGGAAACATGGTAGACAACACTATTTGATTCAGGCTCATTTTCCTATTGAACCTCCGCAGAACCTCACTTCCCCCTCTATAGACCGGTCTATGCTGCCACTGCCTTTGGCACAAGAAATAAAACCTATTTTCCACCTTGGTTCTCTGAGAGTAAATGAGCGGATCACCTGTCATGATGGCAAAAACATCTTGTTGTAGGTTGCAAGTCATTTTCACTTCCTTTCTTTCCTTTGGGACTCCACCGCTGAGGTGACAGGCCGAAGCTTATTATTTCCATCAGGTAGATAAGGAAAACAGATTCAGAGAGGCAGAGTTCTGGAAAATGTAGCACAGCTAGGATTGAATCTCAGGTCTGCCAGATTCTAAATCCCATGATTTTTTTAAACTTACTCTCTTTTTTTTAAAAAAAGTTGGAGTATAGTTGCTTTATAATGTTGTGTTAGTTTCTGCTGTATAATGAAATGCATCACTTATGTGTATGCATATATCTCTTCCCTCTTGGACCTCCCTCTCAGCCCCTGCCCTATCCCATCCATCTACGTCATCACAGAGCACTGAGCTGAGCTCCTTGCGCTATATAGCAGGTTTCCACTATCTGTTTTACACGTGGCAGTGCGCATATGTCAAATACTGTGTATTAATGCACGTGAATTGTGGAGCTGGAGAAGACTCTTGAGAGTCCCCTGAACTGCAGGGAGATCAAACCAGTCAATCCTAAAGGAAATCAACCATGAATATTCATTGCTGATATGACTGATGCTGAAGCTGAAGCTTCAATACTTGGGCCACTGACAGGAAGAGCTGACTTATTGGAAAAGACCCTGATGCTGGGAAAGACTGAGGGCAGGAGGAGAAGGGGACGACAGAGGACGAGATGGTTAGATAGCATCACCAATGCAACGGACATGAATTTTGAGCAAACTCTGGGAGATATTGGAGGATAGAGGAGCCTGGCATGCTATATAGTCATGGGGTCACAAAGAGATGACTTAGTGACTGAACAAGTGGAATCTAGAAAAATGGTACAGATAAAGCTATTTGCATTGCATTAATTAACTTCTTACTTTAATTTGCCATCATGAAATTACATCTACCTTCCGCTTGTGCCCCAACGACATGCATCAGTGTCATTCTGCCTTGGCTTGTGGTTAACTGTGTCTCTACAATTAGCTTCTGAGTTCCTGAAGAGCAGGCAGGACTATCCTTTAGCCGCTTCTCTATGCCTCCACCACAAGGCTTCTCGAAAAGGAGATACACAGCCAGCGTTTATTATTTATAGGTCACTCACCAAACACTGATGCTTGCTCTGTGGCAGGCCCTGTGCTAGCCACCAGGTTTTATGTTAATGGAAGTGAGCTGAATGTCCTCTATAACAGTGGTCCCCAACTTTTTTGGCACCAGTGACAGTTTTTGTGGAAGACAATATTTCCATGGACTGGGGGTGGGGGTGGGGTGGGATTATTTCAGGATGATTTAAGTGCATTACATTTATTGTGCACTTTATTTCTGTTGTTAATACTTCTTGTTGTTATTACAGCAGCTCCATCGCAGATCATTAGGCATTAAATCCTAGAGACTAGGGACTCCTGCTCTACAGGACTGATGAATGAAACCTGCAAAACTGTGCCCCATAGGGTTAACAGAAATCCTTGACTTCTGCAGAACAGCAGATAAGGGAACAGATTGTTAAAAAAACAAAAACAACAACAAAAAAAACCACCCTGCTTGTAACCTGCCTTTACTGATTAAGCTTGCTTTAGTGTTTTTTTTTTTCTTCTTTAATTGCATTCCCTCCAAGTTTCACATAGCGAGGTAATAATATCACAACACTTCTTAACCACTCTTATAGATAACTCCTCTGACTAGAATCACTATAGGATCAACGGGCACTTAAGCTGTTTTCCAGAAACCTGGTGTCAACTCCTGTCTATTCAGGCTGACTAAAGCAGGTAGGGACCACTGACGCTAAAACTGGGCCTGCACAGTTGTCTGATGAGTGACTTTTTGATGTCAGAGGGCCAAAACACCTATCCTCAGATCTTGCTAAAGCACCTCCATTCCTGAACATGCATCCCATGAAAAAGCATGTAACCGGGACACACCTGCACAGAATGCTGATAACTCACCTTTTCTCTACCTCCCATCACCTTGCCCCAGGCCTCAGACAATCTCGCTTCTTTATATATAAATATCTCACGCCCTTTGCTTTCAAGGCAGTGGATCTGAGACTCCTTCTCCTGCATGTTTTGTCAATCAGCTTGGCTGTTTTGTCAATCAGCTCCTTGGTTGGCTGTCTTGAGTCAGCTCTTTCCCTGCCACAAACCTCAGCATCTCAGCATTTGGCTTGCCGTGCATCAGGCAAATGAGCCTGGTTCGGTTAACACCAGCCGCAAACCAGGAAGGACCATGCCCAGCCCCGTGTTTTTCAAATCACACTCCAGCAGCTTGTACAGTGGATGGGCTTGGAGGGAGGGTGATGAGAGGCTGCCAAGAGAATCCAGGGGACAGGCAGGGCCATGTGCTGCTGGGCGAGTCAGGGACCCCATCTTTAATGTCCATCCTGATCGCCACTTTTCTTGTGACATTGGGAAAATTATCTACGTTTTCTGAATTTCAGTTTTGAACAGTTCCAAAGAGAGACTGGATGGAATTTCTTTATATTTTGCATACAAAGTCTTTTGAAGTTGAGGGTTTGTGGTTTCTGGCCTTGCAGGGGGCAGGTGGGGAGGCCTCTCTGGTTACCCTGCTCCACCCCACACTCTCATCACAGCTGACTCTACAGCAGTGAGGTGACTCTCCTGAAGCCTAAAAGGGGTCAGGTCAGCAACAGTAAAGGTGCCAGGCTGACCTCACAGATAGAGGGCAGAGGCCACCGGCAGCTTTGCTCACTCAGCTGGATTCCAGGATGTCTTACTGTTCAGCCTGAGACAGAAGGAACTACTGAAAAAATGCCTATTCACCAAGATAAGGACTGTGCCTCGGTGAATGTTTGTACTTTTAAGCAGCATTAAAGGAAGTGAAAAGCAAAGGAGAAAAGGAAAGATATAAGCATCTGAATGCAGAGTTCCAAAGAATAGCAAGGAGAGATAAGAAAGCCTTCCTTACCGGTCAATGCACAGAAACAGAGGAAAACAACAGAATGGAAAAGACTAGAGAGCTCTTCAAGAAAATTAGAGATACCAAGGGAACGTTTCATGCAAAGATGGGCTCGATAAAGAACAGAAATGGTATGGACCTAACAGAAGCAGAAGAGATTAAAAAGAGGTGGCAAGAATACACAGAAGAACTGTACAAAAAAGATCTTCACGACCAAAATAATCATGATGGTGTGATCACTCACCTAGAGCCAGACATCCTGGAATGGGAAGTCAAGTGGGCCTTAGAAAGCATCACTACAAACAAAGCTAGTGGAGGTGATGGGTTGAGCTATTTCAAATCCTGAAAGATGATGCTGTAAAAGTGCTGCACTCATTATGCCAGCAAATTTGGAAAACTCAGCAGTGGCCACAGGACTGGAAAAGGTCAGTTTTCATTCCAATCACAAAGAAAGGCAATGCCAAAGAATGCTCAAACTACTGCACAATTGCACTCATCTCACACGCTAGTAAAGTCATGCTCAAAATTCTCCAACCCAGGCTTTAGTAATACGTGAACAGTGAACTTCCAAATGTTCAAGCTGGTTTTAGAAAAGACAGAGGAAACAGAGATCAAATTGCCAACATCTGCTGGATCATGGAAAAAGCAAGAGAGTTCCAGAAAAACATCTATTTCTGCTTTATTGGCTATGCCAAAGCCTTTGACTGTGTGGATCACAATAAACTGTGGAAAATTCTGAAAGAGATGGGAATACCAGACCACCTGACCTGCCTCCTGAGAAACCTGTATGTAGGCCAGGAAGCAATAGTTAGAACTGGACATGAAAAAACAGCCTGGTTCCAAATAGGAAAAGGAGTACGTCAAGGCTATATATTGTCACCTTGCTTATTTAACTTCTATGCAGAGTACATCATGAGAAACGCTGGGCTGGAAGAAGCACAAGCTGGAATCAAGATTGCCAGGAGAAATATCAATAACCTCAGATATGCAGATGACACCGCCCTTATGGAGAAAGTGAAGAGGAACTAAAAAGCCTCTTGATGAAAGTGAAAGAGAAGAGTGAAAAAGTTGGCTTAAAGCTCAACATTCAGAAAATGAAGATCATGGCATCTGGTCCCATCACTTCATGGGAAATAGATGGGGAAACAGGGGAAACAGTGTCAGACTTTATTTTTTGGGGCTCCAAAATCACTGCAGATGGTGATTGCAGCCATGAAATTAAAAGACACTTACTCCTTGGAAGAAAAGTTATGACCAACCTAGATAGCATATTCAAAAGCAGAGACATTACTTTGCCAACAAATGTCCATCTAGTCAAGGCTATGGTTTTTCCTGTGGTCATATATGGATGTGAGAGTTGGACTGTGAAGAAAGCTGACAGCCGAAGAGTTGATGCTTTTGAACTGTGGTGTTGGAGAAGACTCTTGAGGGTCCCTTGGACTGCAAGGAGATCCAACCAGTCCATTCTAAAGGAGATCAGCCCTGGGTGTTCTTTGGAAGGAGTGATGCTAAAGCTGAAACTCCAGTACTCTGGTCACCTTATGAGAAGAGTTGTCTCATTGGAAAAGACTCTGATACTGGGAGGGATTGGGGGCAGGAGGAGAAGGGGATGACAGAGGATGAGATGGCTGGATGGCGTCACCGACTCGATGGATGTGAGTCTGAGTGAACTCCGGGAGCTGGTGATGGACAGGGAGGCCTGGTGTGCTGCGATTCATGGGGTCGCAGAGTTGGACACAACTGAGCGACTGAACTGACTGAAAGGAAGCATTTTCTTCCCAGCCCTTCTCCTGGGCCTTCATTACATAAACCACATCTTTCTCTGTTACTCTCCCTCCTAACCTATCAGACCTGTCTTTCTTTCTTTTATTCTTTTCCCCTGTGGAAGGAAGTGGCATATTTCCTCTGTGATTCTTTTTTGTATTTTGTCCTTGGACAACTCTCAAAGGAGAGGAAGACTTTGCCTACTTTCTGACTACTTGATAACCAGAGCAGCGGCTGAGTTTAAATAACGGTTGTTAAGAGCTTGCCAAGAATCTAAACTTCATCTACCAGGATAAAACCTCACCTTCTTGGAAAAGAGTCTGCTCTGAGGTGGACTGGGGAAGGTAGAAACTGGGGCTGATGTTGGTCCATATACATCAATTGTACCATAAAACACTGAGGGATATTTAATGTTTATACACACTCCTCCCTTGTCTTGAGGTGGATTTTATTTTCATTGTGGAGTCCCTCCAGCGTGTAAATAAAATACTTCATTTCCTGCATTTGAACTATTTCCTCAAAGGCAAAATTGCTCTCACTGTAAACAAATAGTGAGAAACACACAGCTCTCTTAAACACAGAGTGATAGCCTGCATGACCTTTCCTGATAGGAAAGTGGCTTTGACAAATCTCATTTATTTGTACTTGCCTTGGGGCTGAGGGAAGACAATGAGGAGGCACAGGCTCAGTCCTGGGTAATAAAACGATAGAAGATGTGACTTTGAAAGCTATGGAGAGTGGTATAAAAATTTAGGAAAATGACCATCCCACTTCTGTGCAAAAGGAATTTATGTCTATTTATGTCAATGATAAATGCATTTCTCAGTGCTTCCATATAGAAGATCTCTACACACTAAAACCAGTGGCTCAGATCATCTTAGAAATGTCACAGTGATCTTATAACATGCACACCTGCCACTTTTTGTCCTTTCTACACACACGCAAAGAGAGAATTTTATAGATACCTCGAGCTCTCAGGGGGTCAGCTCTGGATTCATGATAATCATGGATTCTTGACATTCACTAGTATCCCACACTTATTGCATTAACAAAATTAATAATTTTATAAGTACCTGCAAACCCAGCCCCCAAAGCTGTGGCTAAGACTTTGACACAATCTGTATCTAACCATGTGGCTAAACTTCTGTCTCACCCTTTGCCTCTTATGCATGGGAGGCAACCATCAATTTCAATCCTGTCTTCATCACTCTTTTCTTTCTTTTTTGTGTGATTTTATTGCTTTTATTTGTAGTTCTATAAAATATATTTTTATCTTATCTGTGTTTAATTTAAGGTATTTTGAGACTGACTTTTAGCACTTAATGTTTCAGTGTTGCTGAAGTTCAACTGTTTGGATGACTGTGTGAGTATACCACAGTTTATTTTCCACTCTCGTTGTGATGGGCATTTGGGTTGTTTCCCAGTTTTGCTATTGTGAATGGTACAGCATATCTTTTTTATACGCACAGGAAGGTATTGCTGGAGCAAAGGCTATGTGAGATGTTCAACTTCAGGAGAGAATGACAATGTTTAATATTTTATATGATCATCCCAACACACATACATGCATGTGGATGGTTTATATTGCTCAAATTGGTATTCACTGCATTTAAATGATAACAGTACTATTATATATTTGGTATTTTAGTCAGAAAAAACTAAAAGAAAAACAAAAAAAATGCAGTTCTTCCAAAGCCTCAAATTATCCAAGTATAAAGAAAAAGGAATGTCTCAGATCATGCCAAATCTAGAACCAATACAACTGATAAACTCAGAAAAACTGAAACAACATCACTGCAGAACAAATCCTTTCATGAAACGGTTTTATCTAATGCCCATGGCTTCTCTGGTGGCTCAGTGGTAAAGACTCTGCCTGCCAATGCGGGAGACACAAGTTGGATCCCTGGGTTGGGAAGATCCCCTAGAGAAGGAAATGGCAACCCTCTCCAGTATTCTTGCCTGGGAAATCCCAAGGACAGAGGAGCCTAGCAGGCAACAGTCCATGGGGTTGCAAAAGAGCTGGACTCGATTTAGTCACTAAACAACAATGGGGGAATTTCAACTTCTAAACAGTAGAAAATGCTGGGGAGAATTCATATTTTAGAACTTGATACAATGATAGAATACCATCCATGCTGACCTTAATATACATCAGAACTCCCTACTTCCTTTTAAATTCAAAGCTTTGGAGATCTATATATTTTTCTTATCTGCAAATAAAGGAACCTTTGTTGCAAAAGCCCTCCCATGCACTTCCTCTTTAACTGAGGTGTGCTGTGCTGGGGTTAGTCACTTAGTCATGTCCGACTTTTTGCGACCCCATGGACTGCAGCCCGCCAGGCTCCTCTGTCCATGGGGATCCCCCAGGCAAGAATACTGGAGTGGGTTGCCATGCCCTCCTCCAGGGGATCTTCTGAACCCAGAAATCAAACCGGGGTCTCCTGCATTGAAAGCGGATTCTTTACCAGCTAAGCTACCAGGGAAGCCGGAGAAACGTATAGATACCTTTAACAAGCCAAACGATACAAAACAATGCTTGTCCATAATCATCAAGAAACACTATTATCTGGGATTTTTACTCTTCTTTACCAGATACTATCAAAGTCTGAACTCTGTTCGGTGTTTTGATTGAACAATTACTCTTCTTGTTCAGAAATTGCTTGACTTATCTCTGGAACAAAACACATTCCTTCACATTTTTAAAAAAATGACCATTTTTCTTTTGGGGTAGAAAACCACCGGAGTTGAACCAAACTGGCTACTTGGAGTTATAATTCCATGTGAAGCTATAGTTGATAAAGACAAGGTTTTCTGGCCTGAAAAAATTTTTTAAAGGTTGAAAAATATCTTACCTTCACATAGAGTTGCTGAAATTCCTCAAGATTCAGTCTCCCGCTTGGACAGTCCTTGAGAAATCCTTTGTACCACTGCTTGAGTTCATGCTCATTAAACTCTGTGCTCTTCACCAGGTCCTCCATCACTTCAGGGGCCAGTTTGCTATTCTGTTTCCCCATTCTGCCTGAAGAAAAGCAAATTAATGCAATTAGTGCTGTGGCTGTGATCATTTCAAGCTTGATTAGGAGCCAAGCTAGAGTTCTGAGCAGTCCCTTGGTTGGCAGTCCCTCCAGTGTGTCTGATCAGTTTCCCCAAGTCTGTTTCCTTCTATTTGATATTCTAGAAAAGAGACGCATGAAAAAATTTTTCTCAAAAGGCTATTGACTTCATCTTCCTTGATCACGTGTCATCTTTTACACACATTGACTCCCACAAGGAAAGCCAATCATCTCCTTTTATGCTATTCAGGTAAAGTATATGGAAACTGTTTATAATCTCATTTTATGAATTATGATTTCTTAGCACTTACTGCCTAGAGACCTAATTCTGCATTTAGTTTGCAGGGTTACTAAGTGGGGCTACTGACAAGAACAATAAGAAGGCTTTATAGGCAAATCATCAAAAAATTGGCTTTGAAAACATGATCAGCAATGGTGGGTATTCTAATTCTAAAGTTTCTGCTGTTTTTTCTTTTTCAAATGGAAACAGCTCATTTTTACTGGTCACATTAGCTCTCTATTTCTCTTCTCATTTTCAGAGACTTCTACAACATTGCCTTCAGTGTTGACAACCTCTGGGTGGCTTTCTTTTTTTTTTTAAAGATTGGTTAGTGAATTTCAGTTGGTATAATTTCATTCTTTTATTATTACTGCTGCTGCTGCTGCTGCTAAGTCACTTCAGTCGTGTCCAAATCTGTGCGACCCCATAGACAGCAGCCCACCAAGCTCCCCCATCCCTGGGATTCTCCAGGCAAGAACACTGGAGTGGGTTGCCATTTCCTTCTCCAATGCATGAAAGTGAAGAGTGAAAGTGAAGTCGCTCAGTCATGTCCAACTCTTAGCGACCCCATGGACTGCAGCCTACCAGGCTCCTCCGTCCATGGGATTTTCCAGGCAAGAGTACTGGAGTGGGGTGCCATTATTACTGCTAGTAAGTAAAATTAATAGTGCATAAAATAAAATATAAAATATATCAATCATGTGCCAGGTTGTGTGACCAACATCACTCTCAAGTGTAGGTGGGCAGAGCATAGGTTTAGAGTTATCCCTGATTTGGCCATTTATCTTGTGTGCTGCTTGCTGCTGCTGCTAAGTCACTTCAGTCGTGTCTGACTCTGTGCGATCCCATAGACGGCAGCCCACCAAGCTCCCCCATCCCTGGGATTCTCCAGGCAAGAACACTGGAGTGGGTTGCCATTTCCTTCTCCAATGCATCAAAGTGAAAAGTGAAAGCGAAGTCGCTCAGTTGTGTCTGACTCTTAGCGACCCCATGGATTGCAGCCTACCAGGCTCCTCCTTAGAGAAATATTAATTATCTGCTTTGTCTTCAATTTCCTTCCCCAAAAAGCACACATTAAAAAAAAACAAAACACAAAAAACTCTATCAGATTTACTGTGATGGCTAATTAAGAAATAAGTAGGTAAACAAAGACCAAAAATTATTCCAAAATTAGTGAAGGGAAATTAAAGATGATTTAAATTTTTCCCCTTTAATAATGTTGTTTTGTAACAAAAAAGAATGAAAACAAAACAAATTAACCACAGGGTGATTTAAAAATCAAGTTAGACTTGAAAATACGAGGGGTCACCAGAACAAGAAAGGTATCACAAGATCTTTAAAGTCCTGTTAGAGGAGATAAAAGGTTTAGAAGAATTTACCTAAGCAGATCTAGCCCTTTGACGTGCTGGATACAAATTCTCTACCAGGCCTTCAGCAGGCCTACACTTGCAAAAGCCCAAGAGGGGTAATCTTACCACATACCTTGTTAGTTTTTTTACCTTCTTCTAAAACAGATTCCACACCTATTGTCAGTCACCTGCCCTAACACTGCACAATTCTTTCATTGTAATGAAACCAAACCACTCTTGCTGCTTTCAGGAGAAGATTTCCTCTTGGGAAGAATACAACACGGTAAAAAAAATGCCGTTAAGATGGCCTTTTGCTTTCAAATGCTTCTGTTTGAGAAAAGGACCTGAGGATCAGCAACAATGACCTCCGGAGTTTCTCTACTTCTTTTTGCTGTTAATTTCAAGTTCCAAGTCTCTTATTAGCAACTGTCTCTTAATTATAAGTTTCTGTGGGATTCCACAGCTGGATATGGAAATCAAGTGGGTACTCAGGTGTCAGATTTAATTAATCTGGGTAAGAAAACTGTAATTCATGGTTTTCTTGATAATCAAAAGATATGTTACCCAACTTTTCAGTACTTCTCTTTGCTCTTTTCAGTAGAGAAGTACAAACTGTCATTTTTGAATTAGAATCTCACCTAATAATAGCTACTGAACCCTGACAGTGGCTGGGGGTAGACAGTATGTTGAACACTTCATAAACTTGACCTCTAGCCCCATGACAACTGAACAAGTGATTAGAGTGGCTTTCTTCTATAAGTCATACAACCAGAGCTAGAGTTTGAACCTGGAACTGTAAGGAAGATATCAGTGCACAACTACCAAGAGATAGGTGGTTGGAAGATATTTCTGGAGAAGGAACAGGAGCAGAAGCAGGAAGGTTTGAGACACTGAATCAGTGTCCTTTGGCGCTGAAAGAAGGGATGAGAGAGGAATCACTTTGCCAGGCTCTTGTTTGGAAAAGCCTGTTAGATTTGCCAAAACCACAATTTCAGAAGTGAGTTTATGTGAATGATGGGAAAATGGATTAAGCGTTATTAAAAACCTCCCCTCCCAAGGGCCATTAGAAGGTCAACAGTGTGTCAGCTTCTCTCTTGAGCAGGGAAACTTGGATTCTCCAAGGATCACTGTGATGCCTTAAACTGTTCAGTTGACCCAGGAGAGAATGGCCTCTTACACATAAGAGGAACACCATTAGCACCATGAATCACAGTTTTGGAGACTCAAACGTATAATCTCATGCAACTTGGTTATGGGTCATGGTCAGTATCATCACTCAGGTGAGCCAGGAAATGAGTGAATCATACAGAAAATCAAGTTCTGGCCTGGATCTGCGCAGCCTGCCACTGCCCTTCTTAGGTTTTGCCTGGATTAGTAATCCTCACTGGGTTCTCTAACTGTAACCTGGCTTCTGCATGGCTGCTTGACAGCATTTCTGAAATGCAAACCTCAACATCTGATCTTCTCCCTAAAACCCTCAGCAGCTCTCCACTGCCTACAGGATGTAGCCCCGGTTTGCTGGCACGGCACAGTCCTGCCTATTCATAAACTCATTTTCTGCCAACCTGTCTTTTCATTTCACACGCCAGCAATAATCAACTGTTACAGGTCCCAGGACTTGCATGCTTCCACACATTCATGCTTGCCATGGGCTCTTCCTTTTCCTGGGATATCATCCTCCTTTGTTTGCTCAGCATACTTCTTTGAGTAGTCTCAGTTTCACATACCTCCTCATCTGTGAAATCTTTGTGGACTTTCCAAGGCTTTCCAAAGGATTTTCTTTTGTCCTAGGCATCTCCCTTCCCTTATAAAATCTTCCATGATCATTATTTCTCTACTGGATTGTTAGTTGCTTGAGAGGACTGCTTTATTTATTTATTTATTTATTTTTAATCTTTGCAGCCTGGTACCTCATACTAGATGCTCAACAAATATTTTTTGAGGGAATGAATGAAGGATACATGAGCCACTATAAAGGAGCTGGTCACTGGTCTTCATTAAGTTATGGGATTTGGTATGTTTCTTTCTGGGAAAATCAGCCTCATAATAATTATACATGAGGAAAGTTAGTGCAACCATAAGTATAAACATAGGGTGCAGATGGCCGATGGGAGGAATATTTCATTTAACTGTATAGAAAACAGCCTGCTCTTCTAAGAGATTGTTTCCTTGCCTGTCTTCATCATTACATTCTACATAGCTTGAAGTCAGGGCCTGTGCCTTTGTCTTATCATCCTCAGTATTAGGTACAAAGGTGGTGCTTAGTTATATGGTTTTCCCAGTAGTCATGTTTGGATGTGAGAGTTGGACCATAAACAAGGCTGAGCATCAAAGAATTGATGCTTTCGAATTGTGGTCCTGGAGAAGAATCTTAAGAGTCCTTTGGACTGCAAGGAGATCCAACTAGTCAATACTAGAGGAAATCAATCCTGAATATTCATTGGAAGGACTGATGCTGAAGCTGAAGCTCTGATACTTTGTCCACATGATACAAAGAGCTGACTTATTGGAAAAGACCCTGACGCTGGGAAAGATTGAAGGCAAAAGGAGAACGGGGTGGCAGAGGATGAGATAGTTAGACAGCATCACCAACTCAATGGGCATTAGTCTGAGCAAACTCCAGGAGATAGCGAGGACAGGGAAGCATGGTGAGTTGTAGTTCATGGGGTCTGAAAGAGTTGGACATGACTTAGCCACTGAACAACAACCACCATACTGGAGTTGCAATGATGTGGGCCAAGTAGTCTTCATTATGAGACTGGGATGAAAGGAAGGGTAAAAATGACAGTAAAGCTTAACATGTTCCCTAAAGCTTCCATGACATAGTGGGGAGCTATTTATCCTCGCTCTGTTTCTAGTTAAATCTGTGATCTTGGGCAAGATCCTTTCCTCCTCTGTTGCTCAGTTCTCCAACTGAAAAATGAGTGAGTTGGACAAGATAATCTTAAAGGTCCTTTTAACCCCACCATTCACTGATTGCAACATAAGTTTTTGAAGTACGAAAAAACGAGTCACAGACTTCCATGTGGCTTGTCTCTAAGGAGTCAGGGCATGTTGGCTCTGTGGATTCTTTCCCTGAAAGGCAGTTGGTATTTGAGAGTCTGTTACTTAAGAAGAGAGGGAACAGAAACAGGAGTGTATTATTTTTAGGCTAGGGCTCCAGGCTATAAGATAAAGGGCAGCCCAGGGCCAAATCAAATCACTCCTCATGGTTTGAGTTATCATAGAGAGAGTTTTGGCACTAGGCACAAAATGGGACTGGTGGAAGGGTTCTGATGGGCAAGAGGAGACCACCAGGAACAGACCTGTGGGCGAGGCACCAAAGTGCAAATGATAATCAGAAAAGACCACATTTTTATACACTACAGCTTGCAAAAGGCTTTTGTGTAACAATATTTACCCATATAACAATTCTGTTGGCCACCTCATGCGAAGAGTTGACTCATTGGAAAAGACTCTGATGCTGGGAAGGATTTGGGGGCAGGAGGAGAAGGGGACGACAGAGGATGAGATGGCTGGATGGCATCATGGACTCGATGAACGCGAGTCTGAGTAAACTCCGGGAGTTGGTGATGGACAGGGAGGCCTGGCGTGCTGCGATTCATGGGGTCACAAAGAGTCGGACACGACTGAGCGATTGAACTGAACTGAACTCGCTTCAGTCGTGTCCGACTCTGTGCAACCCCAGAGACGGCAGCCCACCAGGCTTCCCGTCCCTAGGATTCTCCAGGCAAGAACACTGGAGTGGGTTGCCATTTCCTTCTCCAATGCAGGAAAGTGAAAAGTGAAAGTGAAGTCGCTCAGTTGTGTCTGACTCCTAGCGACCCCATGGACTGCAGCCTACCAGGCTTCTCCATCCATGGGATTTTCCAGGCAAGAGTACTGGAGTGGGTTGCCATTGCCTTCTCCAACAATTCTGTTAGGAAGAGATAATTATCATCCCTTTTATTAGTGGGGAGTTTGAAGCTCCTCAGAAAGATGAAGTAATTTACCTTAGCTCCACAGCTAGTAGAAAGCTTGAAAAGTGAAAGTCGCTCCATCCTGTCTGACTCTTCGCGACCCCATGGACTATATAGTCCATGGAATTCTCCAGGCCAGAACACTGCCTTTCCCTTCTCCAGGAGATATTCCCAACCCAGGGATCAAACCCAGGTGTCCCGCATTGCAGGTAGATTCTTTACCAGCTGAGCCACAAGTACAGAGTAAATGGGTTGTCTCAAACCCCACTGATTTCCAGACTGTCATCTCTTACCTGGATACTGCAATCACCTCTTTATTGGTCTTCCTGTCTTGTGTTTGGCCACTTCCCATCCATTTCCTGCCCTGTCTGGATAACAGGTTTCTAGCACAGAAGAGGCGACACATGTAAGAATGCTCTAAGGAGAGAACTAGGAAACTTCTTAGAAGGGGGAAGAGACCCCCTAGAAGGCCTGAGAATCTCCCACGACCATCTTTCCTCCACGGACCCTTTCGGTCTTGCAGAGGATTCAAATTAAATATATTTTTGTATGGTGTGTGTGTGTATTGCCCTGAATCTGTCCCCTGCCTACTCTGACATCTAAGCCCAGCTTCTCAGGTCACACCAAGGCTGGCTGTGTGCATTGAGACACTCAGAATAGCACGCCTGGCTTTTCCCAGGAACCTGGCCATCAGCCTGGCTGAGTCTTGGTGAGGCTCATGTAAAGACTAGGGAGCTGCGATGGGGATGGTGCCACCTCACATGCAGGTGGACAGCCGGATGAGCACCATTGATAGGGAAATAGTCCTGGAAATAGAGTTCAGATTGGAGGACGAAAGATCTTTAGGGGCACAGGTGGGAGGCCTAAGGAACATACAACAGTGCCTGGTATGGAAGGAGTCTTGAATGGAGTTACGGTGGTTCTAGTGCCAGGTTACCTGGGCCAGATCTGAATGAGTGAAAAGTGAATGAGTTGCACAAGATAATCTTTAAGATCCTTTCGACCCCACCGATCCCTGATTTGCAACCAAAGTGTGGCAAGTACGAAAACACAAGTTAAAGACTTCTAATTGGCTTGCCTCCAAAGGTTACATCCGGCTTTCTTTCTGGGCCATGGGATCCTTACCTGAACATGGAAATAATTGGAGAAGCCTGGCTTTGCTCACGCTTAAACTTCTGCCTGGATTCCCCTTTCTTGTTCTTACCACCTGCCCAAATCTTGCTCCTTCTGCAAGGCTGTTTCCATGCTGTCTTCTCTGTGGCACGTCTCTACAAATTCTCTCCTCCTTGTCCCTAAAGGCATGGATTTGCACCAGTAATGACTAATGGCCTGGTTAACTGAGGCAGATAGAAACTCTCTGGGCAACTCAGTTCAGTGGACATTATGGGCATCATCTGTGAAAAAGGCCCTGTACTGAGCACAGTGGAATGTAAAAAAGATGACATGGTTCCAGCCCTGAAGGGCTCAGAACTGGATGAAATAGACATCTCTTGGAATGTGGGGCTTGGTGAGATGAATGGTCACAGCTGAAAGCCAGGGAGCACAAGGGACAGAGAGACAAATTCCCATCAAGCAATTTTACCTGTGACTGGTCCCCAGGTGAAAATTCTTAGGCAATGTGTCCTTAAATTGCCTATGTACAAGAATCATCCTTGGTTATTTTGTTACAAATACAGCTTCAAGAGACCCTCACTTAGAAGGAAGCTTGTACTTTGAACAAGCAACTCAGGTAAATATGATTCTCAGTCAATTTGGGAATCACTGATGAAAAATATGAACAAAAATGAAGGTAGAAAATGCCCACAGCAGCAGAGACATAACCCCGCTGTCTCTAATCCCTCACGCCTTCCATCTGGCATTCTTGATGTGGTTTCAAGATCGAAGGACTAGCATTAAGGTTTTAAAAATCACACATCCAGGGAAGATCAAAGCTTGTAAAGACTTGCCTCTGGGTTATTCTGTTTTAAGCTCCCTGGTTGTAGGTTGGTGCATTTAAAGTTCTTCCAGGATCACATGGACAATTGATGGCATGGCCAGGATGAAAATCCCGATTCTCCCAACATAACTGGGTGCCCCTACCCTCTCAGCCCCACAGCACACTGTCCTCATGCTGAACACGCACAGTCTGTCAGCCAGGAGGCATGTTTTTGTCCGTGCCAGGATGTTGAAACAATCCCCATCACCACCCCTCTTGGATCCCATAAACAAATGACATTAGGTTGCTAGTTTCCAGAGACTGCTAAAACAACCCTGAAGACTAAGCCTCAAAGTTTCCCAGTACACTGTGTGGGGTTTTCTTTTCTAACAAAGGCAAATGTGTCCTGGCTCTTTCTGTTCTTCTCATCTTCATCTCCTGAAAGCCAAGTACTTACAAGTCCCCAGCAGCATTTCCCAGGGGGTAAGGAGAATACTGATCATAGGCTGGCATTTCACGCCACCTCTGGGGACCAGAGCAGCTTCAGAAAGGGAGAGACAGGCTTTCTCGGGGCATTTTCTGCTGACCCTACCTCTAACTGGGAACCTCCTGGGATGACAGCAGAAGTCCTAGCCCACAAGCATGAAACAGGCAGGGGGCAGAGATTACATCCTTGAGGACTCAAGATAAGGCAAGAGTACTTATTTGATTTGTCATAAATGAGGAAAAACATTTTGATGGCAGTGGCAGTGGCACTGTTAGGGCAAGTGACAAGAGTTCTATTTCAGAAAGAATAATAAATGTGCACACGAAGGGGAAAGCACAAGAGGGCCCCAGGGATCCACCGTCTGATTCAATCCCTTCGCTTTCTAGAGGCAGCCCTGGAGGTCAGGGGACTTCAACTCGGGGACTACAGCAAGTTAGTAACAGGCTCTAGCAGCGCCCTGGCTACAGAGCCTTGGCAATAAGAGTTGAGGCTGCTGCAATGTCCAGGCCTGTGATTTTCGGGCGCTGAGATGGGCCAAGGGTTCTAGGCCCTGCAGGATTGGGAAGAGCCATCCCATGACCGAGGTGTGGAGAGTGGCCTCCTCCCCAGGCCCGTGTCTGCTGCCCCCAGTCAAGTTACCACCCAAGTTGTCCTTCTATAACTAAGGGTCTGACAGCTGCAAGGGCCCTGGAGAACCAGCTGGATGGGACAGCCCACCCTGACCCCAGGGCAGGAGCTGCCAGTGGACATCAGCCCTTGGAGCTGACTAGGTAGTTCCAATCTGAACCCATCTGGTAACTAGGTGGTGCTCAGGGACTCTGATCTGTGAGGAATCAAGTGGCCTTATAAGCCCTTAAGGGTCAGATTCAACTGCCATCTTCCTCCTCGTGTTCTCCGCACAGAGAACAGTTCCTGAACACCTGGAAATGCCACATAGACAGAAGCCACACTCCATGACCAGGGGCTTGGCTATGACCTTGGGAAAGTTTCTACTCAGACCCAGTTTCCCCTTCGACCTCATTTTGTGGGTTCCCTACTCTTTCTATCATGCCACGTGCCTTTTATTTTGCACTTGGACTTAGTTTAGTGGTGGGGGTTGGGGAACGTGTACTGGAGTCAGACCCGGCATCAAATGAAGCTCCTGCTGCACACAAGGTGTGTGACTTTTGACAAGTTACTTGCCCGCTGGAGCCTCAGTTTCCCCATTTGTCAAATGGAAATGATGACATTGGTTCACTGAGCTGTTATGAGAATTAATGAGATAACACACTGAATTCCTTCCACCAGTGCCTTCCACACACCAGGCATTCAACAAACAGTAGCTATTATTACCCTCAGCATAGGATCCAGGAAACTGGGCTATTCCAGAAGAGGCAGAGGCCAACACTTCAGGATTCAGATCTAGACACCAAGGTGTCATTTTAACCTTGACACCAGGCCTGGTGTACATAAACAGAAGTACGTGCATGTGTGCATGCATGCGTGTGTCCTAAGTTTCTTCAGTCATGTCTGACTCTTTGCGACCCTATGGACTGTAGCCCACAAGGCTCCTCTGTCCATGGGATTTCCCAGGTAAATATGCTGGAGTGGGTTCCCACCTCCTTCGCTAGAGGGTCTTCCAGACCCAGGGATTGAACCCACATCTTTTTAATTCTCCTAAATTGGCAGGTGGGTTCTTGACCACAAGTGCCACCAAACGGAAGTACAAACATAGCAACACACGGAGAATTTTACTGTGGTTCTATTTCCTCTGCTTCTTTCCTGTTAGTAAAAGTGTTTCACACCCAACCTGACAGAGGAAAGTCATCTAAGGATTCCACAGTCCTGACGAAGCCTCAACTGTTGAGTGAAGCTTCCATCCAATTCCTTGCTCACTCACTGAACAGAATGTGAGCTGATTAATAGCTGGTAACCTTTCATCTGGGAGTCGTTCAAGCCACCACCCACTTTTCTGAGTCTTATTTTTCACTTCCCCCTGGGTCTTGCCTCTGACCATGCTATGTGTTTCTGAGCAGCGATTTCTGTGAAAGGAAATGGGCTGCCTCTGGCAGTGTCAGAGCCTCGCTTAGTCCTGTGAGGTCACAGAGGAAATGCTTTCATTAATAATCACCCCCTTCTGTCCAACAGATTGTGTTCCAGGTTGTGCTGCCAAGTCCCAGTAGGGAAGAACCATGGCCCTTATCTCCGAATGGCAGGGAGCTGTGAGAGAGAAGTACAGACCGGGGGCACTGATGTCATCCTCACATCCTTAGGCACAGGGCTAGGAGCAGCCTGGAGCATCAGCGGTGCAAGCCCCTCCTTGCCTGCAGAGTAAGGAGATACCCCAAGGGGCAAGGGATGCATCCAAGTGTCTACCAGTCGTGGCAGAGACCTGCAAGTCTTTTGACTCTTCAGTTGGTGGCCTTTCCCCTCTGAGAACAATTTGCTCTTACCATGTTCCTGAACTGTTATCTCTACAGTATTTCTAAAATTACTTTAACTCATGTTGGTGGGCCTTAAATACAGAGAACTTGGAAGTTCTCAGATAAACGTGACTTGATAGAAGTAAAATGCTCTATTTAAAGGATGCGTGCATGCATGCCAACTCGATTTGGTCATGTCCAACTCTTTGTGATCCCATGGACTATATAGCCCACCAGGCTCCTCTGTCCATGGGATCTTCCAAGTAGGAATACTGGAGTGGGTTGCCATGCCCTTCTCTAGGGGATCTTTCTGACCCAGGGATCAAATCCACGTCTGTTATTTTTCCTACATTGGCAGGCGTCTTCTTTGTCACTAGTGCCACCTGGAAGTTCATTTGAAGGATGTGCTCAGTCGTGGTTGACTACTGGCGACCTTATAGAATATAGCCCTCCCGGAGAAGGCGATGGCACCCCACTCCAGTACTCTTGCCTGGAAAATCCCATGGACAGAGGAGCCTGGTAAGCTGCAGTTCATGGGGTTGCAAAGAGTCAGACACGACTGAGCGACCTCACTTTCACTTCTCACTTTCATGCATTGGAGAAGGAAATGGCAACCCACTCCAGTGTTCTTGCCTGGAGAATCCCAGGGAGCCTGGTGGGCTGCCATCTCTGGGGTCGCACAGAGTTGGACACGACTGAAGCGACTTAGCAGCAGCAGCAGCAGCAGCAGCAGCAGCGGTGGCAGACTATAGCCCTCCAGGCTCCTCTGTCCATGGAATTTTCCAGGCAAGAATACTGGAGTGGCTTGCCATTTCCTATTCTACGTTTGAAGGATATATGATACTAAAATTTAATTTGTTCATTTATTTAACAAAGTTTTATTCAATATTAACATATATTAGAAAGGTAAACATCTTCAAGCTGGTTTCAGAAAAGGCAGAAGAACCAGAGATCAAATTGCCAGCATCTGCTTGATCATCGAAAAAGCAAGCGAGTTCCAGAAAAACATCTATTTCTGCCTTATTGACTATGCCAAAACCTTTGACTGTGTGGATCACAAGAAACTGTGGACAATTCTGAAGAAGATGGGAATACCAGACCACCTGACCTGCCTCTTGAGAAACCTGTATGCAGGTAAAGAAACAACAGTTAGAACTGGACATAGAACAACAGACTAGTTCCAAATAGGAAAAGGAGTATGTCAAGGCTGTATATTGTCACCCTGTTTATTTAACTTCTATGCAGAGTACATCATGAGAAACGCTGGGCTGGAAGGAGCACAAGGTGGAATCAAGATTGCTGGGAGAAATATCAATCACCTCAGATATGCAGATGACACCACCCTTATGGCAGAAAGCGAAGAAGAACTAAAGAGCCTCTTGATGAAAGTGAAAGAGGAGAGCGAAAATGTTGGCTTAAAGCTCAACATTCAGAAAACTAAGATCATGGCATCTGGCCCCATCACTTCATGGCAAATAGATGGGAAAACAGTGGAAACAGTGGCTGACTTTATTTTTGGGGCTCCAAAATCACTGCAGATGGTGATTGCAGCCATGAAACTAAAAGACGCTTACTCCTTGGAAGGAAAGTTATGACCAACCTAGACAGCATATTAAAAAGCAGAGAAATTACTTCGTCAAAACAGTCCATCTAGTCAAGGCTATGGTTTTTCCAGTGGTCATGTATGGATGTGAGAGTTGAACTAAAAAGAAAGCTGACTGCTGAAGAATTGATGCTTTTGAACTGTGGTGTTGGAGAAGACTCTTGAGAGTCCCTTGGACTGCAAGGAGATCCAACCAGTCCATCCTAAAGGAGATTGGTCCTGGGTGTTCATTGGAAGGACTGATGTTGAAGCTGAACCTCCAATACTTTGGCCACCTGATGCAAAGAGCTGACTCATTTGAAAAGACCCTGGTGCTGGGAAAGATTGAGGGCAGGAGGAGAAGGGCTGGATGGCATCACTGACTCAATGGACACGGGTTTGGGTAGACTCCGGGAGCTGGTGATGGACAGGGAGGCCTGGTGTGCTGCGGTTCATGGGGTCACAAAGAGTTGGACACGACTGAGCAACTGAACTAGAACTGGAACTGATTCTCAAATCTCGTTCTATGGTGAGCCTTTCCTGAACACTAGAGAACACACCCTCCACCTGCTGGACATTTCTACCTTCGTCCTACAACCATATCAAACTCCACATATCTTCGTGTGCTCCTCAGTGGGTAAATGGCCCCACCGCCTGCCCAGGGTCTCTTACGTAGCCTGGGGGTTACCCAGGGCTCTGTCCTCTTCTTCGTCATGCTATATCTAGTCCATCATCCAGTTAAATAGTGTGTAGACGCTGCTTCCTAACTGCCTCTTAAGTTCTATCTGCTTCTCTCTGTTGCTTCTCCTTTAGTTCAGGACAGGATCATCTCTCACTTTGATTATTACAACAGCCTCTACTGAAATCCATCTGTGTTGCTCTCCTGAAATCCATCTTCCACACTACAGCCAAAGTGACCTTTTCTCTAAAACAGGAAATCCAATCACATCACTGCCCTGCCTCACCTCACAGTGGCCTCCCATTGTCCTTACTCTGAATCAATCCTCACCTGGACCTACTCTGGCCCCGACCCAGGAATCTTTCTGTCCACCTCCCACCCTGGGCTCCAACTTCCTTTACCATCTTGAACGTCTCTGGCTGTTCACTAGCTGTTTCTTTTGCTTTGAGGGCAGTCCCATCAGGTCCACTTTGGTCTGCCAGTTAATTCAATGTCTACTCCAGACACAGACGGGGATCTTCGTCAGTGACTTTGTTGTCTGGTTTCCTCTTTCCCACCTTGACTCTTGTGCACACTGCTGTTTCCACCCCACCTGCCATGACGTGGTCACCATAAGGCATGTCTGCTGTCTCATCAGACCTGGGCTTCCTCAAGGGGAAAGTAGATGGTCATGTTCCCCTTTGGCTCTGAACAGGTGCCCAGAAAATGTTGTTGGATCAATTAATTAGGATGTGATCTCTGTCGACAAAGAGCTAGAGCTTATCAGCTGAATAATAAGCAAGAAACAGATCAAAGATGACTGTGCTTAATGCCTTTAGAGAGAGACCAGCAAAGTTTTGGGAGAAAGAGACAGAAAGAGAGAGTGATAGAGGATGAGGGGTGGGGAACTTCTAGGAATCAGTAACAAAACTACTTTACGAGATGAAAAATGAAAAAACTGAATGAAGTATTTTTCACAAAGTGGTCCTGCAAAATTATTGCAAGGAAATAATCACAGTTCTGCAGAGACATATACAAAAGAATGTTTACCCCATCATTGTTTAAAACAATTTTAGAAAAACCTTATGAAACTGGAGCCAATTATACAGAGTGAAGTAAGCCAGAAAGAAAAACACCAATACAGTATACTAACGCATATATATGGAATTTAGAAAGATGGTAACGATAACCCTTTATGCGAGACAGCAAAAGAGACACAGATGTATCAAACAGTCTTTTGGACTCTGTGGGAGAGGGAGAGGGTGGGATGATTTGGGAGAATGGCAATGAAACATATATAATATCACATAAGAAACGAATCGCCAGTCTAGGTTTGATGCAGGATACAGGATGCTTGGGGATGGTGCACTGGGATGACCCAGAAGGATGGTGTGGGGAGGGAGGTGGGAGGGGTGTTCAGGATTGGGAACACGTGTACACCCATGGCGGATTCATGTCAATGTATGGCAAAACCAATACAATATTGTAAAGTAAAAATAATAATAAAATAAAATAAAATAACTATCCATCAAAACCAAAAAACCAACTTGTTAAATAGATTTTTGTAGAACTATACAATGGAAATGACAAAGCCATTACAAGTGGTAACGTAGATCTACGCTGATTGGGATGAACTAGTATTGCGTCAGTGTTATTTATTTAAATTAAAACACAGAAATATACAAAACAACTGTGTGTATGCAAGAATAAAAACTCACTGAGAGATGTATTAAATAAAATAGAATGGAGGAGAAGAATGGACGTGAGTGCAGAAGATAAAAATATGTAATAAAACACCGGAGGGACTTTATAATATAGACAACGATGACTCCATGCCATGAACAGAGGAATATGAGTATCATAAGTGTGCCCTTGAGATCCAAAAAAAGGGAAAAAAGAAGACATTGCAATAAACTGTTAAGTAGAAAACGCAAGTCATAAAACAGTGCATGTCACATTGTCTTGCTTTTACTCTGTATGTACTCAAGCTCAAGTTATTGAGCACTGAAAGTTGGGGCAGTACATAATTTATGATGAGGTCTTAACAGTGGTTATTATTACTGCTGGCAGGATGATGGTAATATTTCATTGCTCAGAATCATTCTGGAATTTTTATAATGTGTACATATAACATTTATAATCAGAGAGAAAGTGCATAAATAATTTCAACTAACAAATGAAATGTCTTTCGTTAACAAAACAATCAGTCTCAGGAACTGTGGAAAGAGAACTTTTATGGTGCTTTCAGTTAAAGCCACTTTTTTTTTTTTTTCAAACAATTAATTCACAGCAATATTTCAGGGTTCAGTCTGAACTGGATGGATGCTAAGGAGAACATGATAATCAGTTTCCCCTTGAGGAAGCCCAGGTGTGGTAAGACAACAAACCTTTAGCTCTGAAGTCAGGGTTAGCTCTGGGTGAAGGGATGAACATGGAAGAGAAGCTCAGAAGAACCCCGACTCTGTCGCCTCCTCACCTGCATTCACCCTGGAGAGGCAGTGATGGGGAGACACAGGTGGGAGGGGAACCCTGTGTGTCAGAGTCTCTGAGGTGAAGGGGAATAGAATTTGTCACCTCAAAACATGCCTCTTTGGCATAAGGATTATTTTAGGCTGATTACTTTTAATAAACACCAGACATGGGAGAATCTCTGAAAACCGAGTAGAAGTTACTCTTCTGAAGCAGACATTTACACTTATGAGGGATATCTCCATTTATAAGGTGTCTCCCTCTCTAAGCAGAAGAGGACAATGACTGAATCTCCAGGAACTCTTATCAGTGGAGAAGGCAACTGACTTAAATCTGCATCACCATACCCTGTTCACTGAGCTTTGCCCCCGCCATAGCGTCCCACATCTGGCTTTCCTTCCCACCAATATCTTCTTTATCCTTAGCTGGAGATGGTATTTAAGGGGATGGTTTGGACCACTTCAGAGAGTTCCTCAGTTTTTTGTATATTTTGCTTGTATAAGGAGTTATACATGTTATTAAACTTCTGTTTTTCTCCAGTTAACCTATTTTAACCAAGGACCCATAGGGCAGAAAGAGAATTATTTTTCCTCCCTTACAAAGGTTTTGGAAATAGTGGTATCTCTGGATGTGTCTGGGATGAAGCTTCCCTGCCATCTTCCTAAGAAATAAGGAAATGGTGATTTGCCTGAAGGTGAAGACCACCATGGGGCTTCCCTGGTGGCTCAGGGGTAAAGAACCCCCCTGCGAATTCACGAGACGTGGATTCAATCCCTGGGTCAGAAAATCCCCAAGAGAAGGAAACGGCAACCCACTCTAGTACTTTTGTCTGGAGATGTCCATGGACAGAGGAGACAGCCTGGCGGGCTACAGTTTATGGAGTCACAAAAGAGTCAGACACGACTGAGCAACTAAACAACCACAAAAGGCCACCACCCAGGGTTCTCAATCTGGAACTTTTGGTCATGAAACCCACTGACATCCTCAGGAGAAGTTTCCCAGGGCCTCCCCAAAGATCTGTATGGGTTTTCTGTGCTTTGTAGGTTAATGGGACCATGCCTTTTCTTAAAACACAAGAGCTGGGTTTTCAGTCCCAACTCTGCCCATGTTTTCCTGTAAGTTGGCTTCCTCTTTGAACTTCCATTTTCTCATCTCCAAAAGTTCTATGAAAGAATTCACCTAATTCACTGGCACAAACCACAGAGGCAGTTTGCGAAATGGGCAAGTTTTTCTAGCTCTCAATGTAGGCACTTTCCAGGACACCTCAGGAGAGAAAATAAGACCCAGACATGTGGAAAGGAGTGGGCTTTATTAGGCAGGAAGGAAGAGAGAGAGTGACTTGCAAGTCCCAGCAAGAAGGAGCAAAGACACCCGGGGATGAGCAGCCATTAGAAGCTTCACAAAGCAGCTAAAGAAGAGCAGGCAACCACACTGCCCGCCTTGGTGTTTTGGAAGGGGAATGGAAAGAGCATATTTACCCAAAATTGCCAGCAGAGAGCTGACCATCCCATCAAGGTTCCTATCTTTGATGTATTTCCAGCTCTGAATTATGCTCACCCCGTCCTTGCTGGGTCTTTGTGAAGCACCCAGTAAGGCTGGAACAAAGCACTTTTTTGTGGTGCAGGAAAAATATCTCGGCTAAAAGGGACAATGCCAAGGCTGAGAGGGCTAAAATTAGACCTTCTGGTGCTGTTTGACTTGGCAGTTGCGTGCACAGGCTGCTAACATGGCCCTTTCTCCCCGCCTCCCTCCCGGCCCTGGGCCTTCTGAGAGCACAGGTAACATGTGGTGAAGGAGTGGAAATGCTGCTTCCCCTGGCACCCTGTGGGGATGACAAATGCTTCTGGACCTATGTCACTGCCGCTAGGACCTGCAGGTGGAGTAATGCTGCTGCTGCTAAGTCGCTTCAGTCGTGTCCGACTCTGTGTGACCCCACAGACGGCAGCCCACCAGGCTCCCCCGTCCCTGGGATTCTCCAGGCAAGAACACTGGAGTGGTTTGCCATTTCCTTCTCCAGTCCATGAGAGTGAAAAGTGAAAGTGAAGTATCCTCAGTCGTGTCCGACTCTTCGCTACCCCATGGACTGCAGCCTACCAGGCTCCTCCGTCCATGGGATTTTCCAGGCAAGAGTACTGAATTGGGTTGCTATTGCCTTCTCCAAGGTGGAGTAATACTTAGTTTGAAAAGACTAGGTTTCCACATCAGCAAATTTATAGATTAACATCAAACTGTATATCTGCTTCCCGCTAATCTAATGGCTTTCCATGTTGAAACCAAAAGGAAATCTCAAGACAATCATATATTTGAACCTTATATTTACCTAAGAATTTGCAGCTTCACTTATGTAACAGTCGCCAAACCCAAAGAACCAGTTCTAAGTATCTAACATCATGCCGTGCGGTAGTGTTATCTACGAGAAACATCCCAGACCTTGGAGTTAGACACATGAGGTAAGATCTCCACCTCCAGCACTTCTATTAGTTGGTGCCTTAGGAAAGTTATTTAATCTTTCTTATCCCATTCATCCAACTTTAAATATACATTAATAAATATCTCAAAATGCTAAATGGCTCAGTGGTAAAGAATCTGCCTTGCTGATGCAGGAGACATGGGTTCGATCCCTGGGTCAAAGATCCCCTGGAGAAGGAAATGGCCACCCACTCCAGTATTCTTGCCTGGAAAATTCCATGGACAGAGGAGCCTGGCCGGCTCCATGGGGTTGCAAACACTCAGACATGACTTAGCAACTAAACAACAACAACAAAAACTAAATGAAATAATAAATCTATTTCACTGATATTTTAGCAGTAACAATCCTGGCTTATATTAGCAAGTACTTACCATGTGTTCATTCATGGATTATGCACTTCATCTTTACAATAATTTAAAATCGATGCCATGTATATCTTCATTTTAGAGTCAAGAAAATAAGGCTCAGAGAATTTAACAAACTTGTCCAAGGTCACACTACAAGAAAACAGTGGGATTTGAACCCTAAGAAGGCTCTTACCCTCTGTTAGCTATTCTGCTTATTAAAGGAGACGAGAAACAAGAAAGTGCTTGCCAGGGTAAAAGCTGTTATTTTAATGTAAGGGTTCATTATTCTCCTTTCTTGCCTGGGTGCTGCCCTGATCGATGCACTTCTTTACCTAAATGAGTCAACTTAAAGGTACTGGTAGTCCTAGTCAGTTACCTCCCAGTTGCTGGGCTTTGGCCCTCATGCGGGTGGGGGAGGGGTTGGTTGCTAAATACAAGGGCAGCAATTGAAGGAACTGGGAATGTTTAGGCTGGAGAAGCAAAGGCTCTAGAGAGGAAATTTGAGCTCTCCTCATATAAGTGAAGGATTTACTGGTACAAAAATAGACTTATAAATCAGCATAACAGAGCGGGGAGTCTAGAAATAGATCTGGCTATACATAATTACTTAATGTATGATCAAGGAAGCTTTTCAGAGCAAGGGGAAAAGAAAATATAATTTTGTAAGGGATGCTAAAATCATCACTTGATAGCCATTTGGTGCAAAAAGGAAGTCAGAACCACACTATGTACATCTTTTAACACATCATTACCATTTAAAATAAACACTTTAATATAAAATTAAATGAAAGACAACGATTAGAAACTGAAAAATATGTCAGACAAAATGCTAATAGCTATTATATATATATATATATATATATATATATATATAGCTCTAGGCTTCCCTCATAGCTCAGTTGGTAAAGAATCCACCTGCAACGCAGGAGACCCTGGTTCGATTCCTGGGTTGGGAAGATCCGCTGGAGAACGGATAGACTACCCACTCTGGTATTCTTGGGCTTCCCTGGAGGCTCAGCCAGTAAAGAATCCACCTGCAATGTGGGAGACCTGGGTTTGATTCCTGAGTTGGGAAGATCCCCTGGAGAAAGAACGGCTTCCCCCTCTAGTATTCTGGCCTAGAGAATTCCATGGACTGTATAGTCCATGGGGGTCTCAAAGAGTTGGTCACGACTGAGCTACCTTCACTTTCACTTTCATATGGCGCTAGTGGCAAAGAACCCACCTGTCAATGAAGGAGACATAAGAGATGTGGGTTCAGTCCCTGGGTCAGGAAGATACCCTGGAGGAGGGCATGGAAAGACACCCTAGAGGAGGACAGACACCCCAGTATCCTTGCCTGGAGAATCCTATGGACAGAGGATATTTTCGGGCTACAGTCCAGGGGGTCACAGAGTCAGACACAACTGAAGCAACTTATCATGCATGCACCAATTCCATTTAGACATACAAACCCTAGAGAAACTCACACAAATACACAAGGGGATGTGTGAAAAAGATGTACACTACAAATCTGTACTATCAAAGTAAAAAAAAAAAATGTGACAATAACTTAAATGTTCATCAGATTTGTTGTTTAGTTTCTAAGTCGTGTTTGACTCTTTTGTGACCTCATGGATTGTAACCCGTAGGCTCCTCTGTCCATGGGGATTCTCCAGGCAAGAATACTGGAGAGGATAACCATTCCTTCTCCAGGGGATCTTCCTGACCCAAGGATTGAACACATGTCTCCTGCATTGCCAGGAGATTCTTTACCACTGAGCCACCAGGGAAATAGCAAATGACTAATTAACTTGAAGTATAGTCACATGATGAAATACTATAAAGTAGTCAAAAAGAACGAAGATATTATATGAATAAAAATGGTGATCTAAAAATCTTTTTGAGAGGAGTTGGAGAATGACACATGCATTATGATGTCATCTACTTAAACATCAAAGAGCCAAACTGGTACTATAGAGATACACATAACTGGTCAAAAGAATAAAGGTATTCAAGAAGAAAATGCATAGCAAATAACAGAATGATTTTTCTGAGGAAGGGAGGGGAGTGGGATTGAGAAGGAAAATGATGATAATTTCAAGACATGAGATGGCAATAGTATTTCTGAATTCTAGGTAGTAGGTCAATGGATATTTGTTATCCTATTCACTAAATTTTTCTGGATGTTTAAAATTTTTCACAACAAAAAAGTAATTTATTTTCCTTTATTCTGTAATTCAGATTTCTCTGAAATCCCAACTGACCTTTTCTTAGGTATACTCCATTGTGGAAAATTAACTAATCAAATGGCTTGGGTGCCATTATAATTTTGAATAATGATGTTTTCTTTCAGCTCTTATGCAGGGTAATCACATTCATTTCAAAGAAAATATGTGGCAGAATACTGAGGAGAAAATTGTGCCAGACTCCAAGAATTTTAGTGAATACTTTAAATCATGTCCATTTTAAGTCCAGGGAAAAAAGACATTTCTCTTATTGTCCACTGGTAATTCTCAAGTAGTTTCATTTTTGTGGTATGCAAATTGGTAGCACAAAGCAAAATGGAAATCAAGTTAATTTCCATAGTTTCATGACTGCTTTGTTGGTGCAACAATTGCATCTACAGTTAACACTTTCTAGGTAGTTTTTGTGCATTACAATTACTTGTTTCCTAGCCTGACTTGACTAGACTCTTGGAATGCTTTGAAGATGGACACCCAATTTTGTTCATCAAATACCCTTATCACATGGGCATTCAGTGAGTGCTGTTAAAATGATTTTATAAAATTTCAATTTTCATCTGTGCATGTGTGCTAAGTTGTTTCAGCTGTGTCCGACTCTTTGCAACCCTATGGACTATAGCCCACAGGCTCCTCTGTCCATGGGGTTCTTCAGGCAAGAATACTGGAGTGGGTTCCCATGCTGTCCTCCAGGAGATCTTCCTGACTGAGGGATTGAACCCACATGTCTTACATCTCCTTCTCTGGCAGAAGGGTTCTTTACTGCTAGCGCCACCTGGGAAGCCCAACTTTCATCTGTGAATGGAGATATTAGATACAACAATTTAATGAAACACTGGCAAGACATTCTGAGAGATTCTGACCTTTTGAAGTGCTGAATCAATAAAGTTGGAATGATAGCAACTCTTTGAGTCCATCTGGTTTCCTGCCATTGTACTAGACACATTAAATGAGTATGTAATTGCTTGTAGTTGCTGTTGTTGTTTTCCCAGAACTGTAAGCATGAGTATTGGGATAATTTTGTAAAGGTCACTCTGAATAGTCTCATGGAATGGTGTAATAAAGTCCACTTAATGATAAATATGTATTTCGTTGCCAAAATGGAACATAATCCTTGGCCAACTATCTAGGCACAGTTTCTTTCAGCTTATAGAATCTAGAAGCATATTTTGGGTCAGAGGACTCAAGGAAGGTAGAAAGGAGCTTGCCAGGCCACACAGAAAAACTTCCTTGTTTTCCTTTTTTGAAACCTACCTTTTCTAATTAACTTTTTTTTTTTTTACTGTTTTATTTCACTGTATTTGATACATTTCCTAAACCTAACTGAAATCACTTCTGAAGTATGGAAGAAAACTAGATAAAAGAAAACAGAGAAGAGCATGACTCTTGAAAAACACGTGCTATCATGAGAAGAATTTGTTTTAAAAAGGAATACTTAGAAGAGGGTAAATTTTCTTTACATCACAACTATGTAAAGAAGTAAGCATATAGAAAAAAGATCAGAAAGAAAATGTCAAATAATCACAATAATTAACTCTGAATATTAAGATGATGATTTAAATTTCTTTCCATTTTAGATTTTTTCAGATTCTTATCATTGTCAAATATTATCTTTATAATGAAACCGAACATTGCTCTTAAAGGACTTACACATTTAGATAGCACACAGGCAATTCTCAAATGTTTAGCAATTATATATTTGCTTAATGTCTTTAGAGTTGTCTTGACTGACCTAAATTTAAACAAGTTGACTGATTAACAAGTGTTCTCTCCAGAATTAAACATATAATACTGACTGATCCCAGGGACAGCTAAACACTCCAGGTTAGAAGGGGTCAGCAAAAAGTTCAAGTTCTGGAGTCAAAAAGGCCTGGGTCTGCTGGATGACCAAGCGCATTGTTCATTCCCTCAAAGCTTCACTGTCCTCTTTGGTTAAGTAAGAATATTTTGGTTTTTCTGGTTTTGTTCTGAAGATCATATGTCCTGTTATGGATGCATGGGAAGTGCCTGAATTATTTTTGTCATGAAATAGTTCCCATCCTCTGCATCTTCCCCGTCCTGGTTCTTCCTCACTAGATACACTGGACATGTTACTATTAATATGTCCCATCTTTTCTTTTAGCTGAGATGGTCTTATCTGATTTCATATTCAGGGAAGTATTGTTAAGAGGTTTTTAGGCAGAGATGACCTAAAAATCCAATCAAAGCTGGCACAGCACAGGTCAATCAATGACGCTGGATGGTGGGAAGGGCTGTGCAAATAGAGATAAAAGTCATCAGACTTACACTTTCAGGGATTTGGAAGGAAAGCAGCTGGTACTGGATCCTTTGTCAATAGTGATTACAAAGCTAAACTGCAGAGACAGTAGCTGAGATGCTATGTATAGACAGAAGAACATCTTGGATTCCAGAAGACCGAGAAAAGGAGATAACAGCAAGTCCTCAGAGTTCTGCTGGTTCCTGATGGCTCCTTAGGTCTAGTTCTGACGCTCATGCTTAAAATAAGTATTCTTTGTATAAATTCAATGTTCAGAGACAGATCTGCTTTAATGCAATGTATGCCCTGACTGGAGAGAGCTTCTAGGTTCTAAATTTATGCTGCAGCTGAGAGAATACCTGCTTATGTAATCTCATGGCCCGGTCTAAATGCCACCGTGAGGGAGCAAAAATTGATTGTTTCATGTTAACAGCAACATTCTTTTATGTAAAACAAAAACTTTTTTTAATCATCTGAAAGATACATTTTGAACTGTGGACTGCTGAGTGAATTGTGCAAGTGGAGAAATCCACTAAATCACTGAATTCACTAAAGGGTCTGTGAACACATAGTGCTAGCATTACAAAGAAGTCCTAGGAGTGTAAAGTAGTGCTAGAAAAAATTAGGAATGCTTAACAAACTGTAGACCTGATGAAAACCTCAATAAGTTTGAATTTATCCTCAATAGAAAAGAATATTAATTCTGAAAGGTGGGGTACTGAAGACCCTGATGGCTGGATTAGAGGGTTTGGTGTGAGTTACATTTTTTATTCTGATGAGTAATGGCAACCCACTCCAGCATTCCTGCCTGGGAATCCCATGGATAGAGGAGCCTGTCAGGCTACAGTCCATTGGGTCATAAAGAGTTGAGCATAACTTAGCAAAAACAACAAGCAGCCACCTTTGGGGCTTCCCAGGTGACTCAGTGGTAAAGAATCTGCCTGCCAAGCAGGAGGCGTGGGTTCAATCCCTGAGTCTGCAAGATCCCCTGGAGAAGGAAATGGCAACCCACTCCTGTATTCTTGCCTGAAAAATCCCATGGAGAGAGGAGTTTGGCAGGCTACAGTCCATGGGGTTCCAAGTAGTTGGATACGACTTAGTGACTAGACAACAACAAATACCTTTTTAGAACAACATAAAAGGAGTGCCATTTTCTCTATTAACTTCTGGGCTGTACAGTTAAGAGTTACAAAAAAGAATAGATATTCAACATTCATTCTCTATCTGATGAATTATGCCATCAACCCAATCTTCCGTGAACACAATATGATCTGCCTCCTAAATATTTCCCAAGTTTGTGCAAGTCTCTGAATCTGCACTGCACTATTTCAGCCCAAGCCAATATCACTTCTCGCGTGGACAATTCTAATCGTCTCCAAACTGGTTTGTTTACATTTAGCCCCTCCCTAATTCATTCTCCAGAAGGATCTTTTGCAAATGCAAGTCTAATCAAGTCGCTTCCTTTCAAAAACCTTCCATGGTTTCCATTTTCTTCTTTGTTGTTGTTGTTCCGTTGCCTAGTCATTTCCTGACTCTGCAACCCCATGGACTGCAGCACATGAGGATTCCCTGTTCTTCACTATTCCTCTTAGGACCCAGTTAAAAAACAAAACAAAACAAAAAAATACTCTGAACAGTCCTCATAAGATTCATCACAATATGAAATCTGGCTGTTTGCCACTCTTCGGAGTTGCTGTTTCCCACCAGGTTCACTTTCGAATCCAGCTCTTTGCACTTGCTATTATCTGTGTTGGGGGCACTCTTTCTATGCCTCCTTCACCTGGCTGACTCCCACTCTTACTTCACTGCTGTTGTTTAATTGCTAAGTCATGTTGGAATCTTTGCAACCCCATGGACTGTAGCCTGCCAGGCTCCTTTGTCTAGGGGATTCTCCAGGCAAGAATCCTGCACTGGGTTTCTACTTCCTTCTCCAGAGTATCTTCCCCACCCAGGGATGGAACCTGCATCTCCTGCGCTGGTAGGTGGGTTCTTTATAACTGAGCCACCTGGGAAACCCCTACTAGATTGCAGCATAAACCTTACTTTGTCTCTGCCCTAAATTCCTTAGATTAAGTTAATCTCTTTGCTATATATGCCCATAGGAGCATAATCTCTGCTTCCCCCAAATCCACTGCCTGATCACTTCTTAATCATTTTTTTGTTGTATTTTCCTTACTATAAGCTCCATGAAAGACTCTAGGTTGTTGTTGTTGTTGTTTTTTTTTTTTTTTTTTCACTTCTAAATTTTCCATTACAGGGCTTGGCACATAATAAGCACTCAATTAAAATCTGCTATTGCCAACTTCAGACTTAAACTAAAGAAAGCAGGGAAAACCACAAGACCATTCAGGTATGACCTAAATCAAATCCCTTATGATTATACAGTGGAAGTGAGAAATAGATTTAAGGGACTACATCTAATAGATAGAATGCCTGATGAACTATGGACTGAGGTTCATGACATTGTACAGGAAACAGGGATCAAGACCATCCCCATGGAAAAGAAATGCAAAAAAGCAAAATGGCTGCCTGGGAGGCCTTACAAATAGCTGTGAAAAGAAGAGAAGTGAAAAGCAAAGGAGAAAAGGAAAGATAGAAGCATCTGAATGCAGAGTTCCAAAGAATAGCAAGGAGAGATAAGAAAGCCTTCTTCAGCGATCAGTGCAAAGAAATAGAGGAAAACAACAGAATGAGAAAGACTAGAGATCTCATCAAGAAAATTAGAAATACCAAGGGAACATTTCATGCAAGATGGGCTCGATAAAGGACAGAAATGGTATGGACCTAACAGAAGCAGAAGATATTAAGGAAAGGTGGCAAGAATACGTGGAAGAATTGTACAAGAAAGATCTTCAAGACCCAGATAATCACGATGGTGTGATCACTCACCTAGAGCCAGACATCCTGGAATGGGAAGTCAAGTGGGCCTCAGAAAGCATCACTATGAACAAAATTAGTGGAGGTGATGGAATTCCAGTGGAGCTATTTCAAATCCTGAAAGATGATGCTGTCAAAGTGCTGCACTCAATATGCCAGCAAACTTGGAAAACTCAGCAGTGGCCACAGGACTGGAAAAGGTCAGTTTTCATTCCAATCCCAAAGAAAGGCAATGCCAAAGAATGCTCAAACTACCACATAATTGCACTCATCTCCCAAGCTAGTAAATTAATGCTCAAAATTCTCCAAGCCAGGCTTCAGCAATATGTGAACCATGAACTTCCAGATGTTCAAGCTGGTTTTAGAAAAGGCAGAAGAACCAGAGATCAAATTGCCAGCATCTGCTGGATCATGGAAAAAGCAAGAGAGTTCCAGAAAAACATCTATTCTGCTTTATTGACTATGCCAAAGCCTTTGACTGTGTGGATCACAATAGACTGCGGAAAATTCTGAAAGAGATGGGAATACCGGACCACCTGATCTGCCTCTTGGGAAACCTGTATGCAGGTAAAGAAGCAACAGTTAGAACTGGACATGGAACAACAGACTGGTTCCAAACAGGAAAAGGAGTTCGTCAAGGCTGTATATTGTCACCCTGCTTATTTAACTTGTATGCAGAGTACATCATGAGAAACACTGGGCTGGAAGAAGCACAAGCTGGAATCAAGATTGCCAGGAGAAATATCAATAACCTCAGATATGCAGATGACACAACCCTTATGGCAGAAAGTGAAGAGGAACTAAAAAGCCTCTTGATGAAAGTGAAAGAGGAAAGTGAAAAAGTTGGCTTAAAGCTCAACATTCAGAAAACGAAGATCATGGCATCTGGTCCCATCACTTCATAGGAAATAGATGGGGAAACAGTGGAAACAGTGAGTGAGTGAATGAGTGAGTGAAGTCACTCAGTCGTGTCCGACTCTTTGCGACCCCATGAATTGTAGCCTACCAGGCTCCTACATCCATGGGATTTTCCAGGCAAGAATACTGGAGTGGGTTGCCATTTCCTTCTCCAGGAGATCTTCCCGACCCAGGTCTCCTGCATTGTCAGAGTTTATTTTTTGGGGCTCCAAAATCACTGCAGATGGTGATTGCAGACATGAAATTAAAGGACACTTACTCTTTGGAAGAAAACTTATGACCAACCTAGAGAGCATATTCAAAAGCAGAGACATTACTTTGCCAACAAAGGTCCATCTAGTCAAGGCTATGGTTTTTCCTGTGGTCATGTATGGATGTGAGAGTTGGACTGTGAAGAAAGCTGAGAGCCGAAGAGTTGATGCTTTTGAACTGTGGTGTTGGAGAAGACCCTTGAGAGACCCTTGGACGGCAAGGAGATCCAACCAGTCCATTCTAAAGGAGATCAGCCCTGGGTGTTGTTTGGAAGGAATGATGCTTAAGCTGACACTCCAGTACTTTGGGTACCTCATGGGAAGTGTTGACTCATTGGAAAAGACTCTGATGCTGGGAGGGATTGGGGGCAGGAGGAGAAGGGGACGACAGAGGATGAGATGGCTGGATGGCATCACTGACTCAATGGATGTGAGTCTGAGTGAACTCTGGGAGTTGGTGATGGACAGGAGGCCTGGTGTGCTGCAATTCATGGGGTCGCAAAGAGTCAGACATGACTGAGGGACTGAACTGAACTGAAGCTGGATTAATCAATTAATGTTTATTGAGTTGGATTAACTGTCACACTCTCACAGAAGAAATTCTGAGGCCTGAAGAGGCAACTTCAAAAATCTACTGATAACAGATTTTTTTTTAGATAGTTAACATCCAAAAAGCATTTGCCTTTCTTAAAAATTTTAATTATAAATATTTTGTATTGTTATTGAACATAGAATATTTTTCCAATTTTCATTTCTGAATGTTTTTTTGATAGACTAAAAGAAAAGTCTATTTATTTTTGTAATTTATCTTGCATCCAGCCTCCTAATATTTACTGATTTTTGTCTCTACTTGAAACTTTGGATTTTCTCTAAATAAGCTCAGCAAGGCTTCCATGATAGCTCAGTTGATAAAGCATTCTCCTGCAATGCAGGAGACCCTGGTTTGATTCCTGGGTCGGGAAGATCTGCTGGAGAAGGGATAGGCTACCCACTCCAGTATTCTTGGGCTTCTCTTGTGGCTCAGGTGGCAAAGAATCCACCTGCAATGTGGGAGACCTGTGTTTGATTGCTGGGTTAGGAAGATCCCCTGGAGAAGAGAAAGGCTACCCACTCCAGTATTCTGGCCTGGATAATTCCATTGACTGTATAGTTCATGGGCTTGCAGAGAGTTGGACAGGACTGAGTGACTTTCACTTTCACTTTAAGCTCAGCAAAAAAAAAAAAAAAATTGATAGCTTAATCTCTTTCTCAGTGTTTATTCTTATTTTGTCATCATATTGCTTTTGCACAAATAAAGAACAATAGAAATCTTTAATTTTTTTCTGAGTGAAGACAAGGTATAAATGAAAATGAAAGTGTTAGTCACTCAATCATGTCAACTTTTTGTGACCCCATGGACTGTAGTCTGCCAGGCTCCACTGTCCATGGAATTCTCCTGGCGAGAATACTGGAATAGATTGCCATTTCCTTCTCTAGGGGATTTTCCCAGTCAAGGGATCGAACCTGGGTTTCCTGCACTGCAGGCAGATTCTCTATCATGTGAGCCAGCAAGGAAGCCCCCAAGATATAAATATATAGTAATAAATCTGTATCTATTTCTGAGAAAAGTGGCTCATTGCAAGATTTTAACACTCTATAACACTTTAATATTCTGGTAAGACCTTGAGATTTACCTATTACATTTGGTAATAGTAGGTAGGGATGGAAAGATCTTAGAGATATCCTAGTTTAACCCTACTTATTCTACATATGAACTGAGGCCCAGCAAGAGAAAGTGATTTGACTGAGACAAAAAGCTAGGCGCAAAGCCCAGGCAAAAATACCGAAGTTTTATGACCCCTGGGATAATGTTTTTAATAAAAATTTTGTTGATTAGAACTTTAGATGTATTTTTTTGTGTGTGCTGATTTTTTAATATTACACATTAAAAATTTATAATCTAAATTAAAATTTGTATTCTAAAATGTTATTATTACTAGCATGGCAGAAGCTTCCAGGTTCCTTCAAAATCCATGTCCTTCTTCCTTAATAATAAAACTCCTAATTTATAGCAGGGGTTTTGTTAAATGTGCCTGAATTCTGGCCAATGGCATACATGCCAGTTTTCAGGTCTGACTTAGGGAAGGGTCCTTAAAAGGAAAGGATGCACCCTTTATTTCCCCCTTCTCCTTCTTGCTAGTAGAAAGCACATGTGAGGTTTGCAGCCACGGCGGATCGAGAGATGGAAGCAACCTGTGAAGGATGGCAGAGGTGAAGGGCAGAAGGAGACCGAGTCCCTGAGAGCTTCGTGAAGCTCCCCTATCAACCTTGCACTGCCAGCTGCTGGATTTCTTTTATATGATTGAGAAATAAACTCTCTTTTTAACTTATTGTTATTTGGTGTTCTCTGTCATTTTAAGCTGAATCTAATTCTAACTGGTCTGTTAGTAAATTATAGTAATGCAAGCTCTTGCTCTGGAGAAGGCAATGGCAACCCACTCCTGTACTCTTGCCTGGGAAATCCTATGGACAGAGGAGCCTGGTAGGCTAGTCCATGGGGTCACGGAGAGTCGGACCTGACTGAGCGAATTCACTTTCACTTTTCACTTTCCTCCACTGGAGAGGGAAATGGCAACCCACTTCAGGGTTCTTGCCTGGAGAATCCCAGGGATGGGGAAGCCTGGTGGGCTGCCATCTATGGGGTCGCACAGAGTCAGACATGACTGAAGCGACTTAGCAGCAGCAGCAGCAGCAGCAGCAAGCTCTTGCTCAAAAAAAAAAAAAAAAAAAAGAAAGCATAATAGATTATGAAAGTGTTAAGTCACTCAGTCGTGTCTGACTTTGCAACCCCATGGATTATAGCCCACCAGGCTCCCCTGTTCATGATATTTTCCAGGCAAGAATACTGGAGAGGAAAAACAAAAAAGAAAGAGAGAGAGAGAATACTGTGGGGAAAAAACAAGAATACTGGAATGGGTTGCCATTTCCTTCTTCAGGGGATCTCCCTGACCCAGGGATCTAACCCAAGTCTCCTGAACTTGGCAGATTCTTTATCGTCTGAGCCAAGATGTTTTATAGAATTTTTGTTACATTCTCAAGAACTTTAAACTTAAAGCAATGATAGTGATAATAACAGCGGTGTATTGACTACCGTGGGCAGCCTATGGAGAGCAGTCAAGAAATGGCTCTGAAGTCATACTTTCTGGTCTTGCCATTTATTGGCTGTGTGATGGTGGGCCTGTCGCCTAGCGTTTCTAAGTTTTCTTTGAAGTCAGAACATCAAAAGTTCTTCAGCATGGGTTGTGAGCATTAGACAAATAAACACATATGATAATGTCAATATAAATTAACCCCGTGGAGTATTGATCTTACCATTGAAACCATCACTATTACTACCTCTAAAGTCTAGATATCGTATATACTTATGTGGTAATATCTGTAATTTAATTATCATGATAATACTGTCCCATAGGTATCATTACCAATATTTCATGATAAAATGACTCATCTAATTTGGAATCTTTTGTGACAGAGCCTGATTTCAAAACCCACAATTCTTTCCATTACACCACGCTCATCTTAGTTAAGATTCTATAAACTTTAACACTTTTTATGTCAAACACACTCATTTGAAAGTATTTTCTCACCATCACTGTAACTATACTGTGGTTCCTGCTCCTTCTGTCCCACTCTTCCTGCTCCTCTTTCCCACTGTCTTCCTAACTCATAGCCTTGGCGTCCTCAAAGTGATCCCACCTCCAACTCTCATCCTAGGGAGGGCTGGGTCCTGTGTATCCCGGAAGCCTTCCCACAGCACACTCTGCTTCTCTCACAACCGTCCTTACCACACTATCATCTATCTCCACCTCTGGAGTGTGAGTTCTGAGAGGTTACGACAATGTCCTGTATCCTCAGAGTACATTGTACATTGCTTGATAAACACTTGTTGAATCAATGAAAACCACTTCTGACTTAGTGGAACTATAGAGGCATTTGGGTGTGTTTAAAGGCCCACACGGAAACAACCAAGGGTTTGGGAGAAGTACTTGACACACAGGGGCTTGCAAGTTATCTGGAAACTGTTGCAGTGAATTATGCATCAGAGAGTGTGGTTCTCTTAGAGATGAGCTGGCATCAAAAGCTCTGTTGTCCTTATTATTGGGGGACTTGTGAGTGACGGATAAAGTGGGAGATGCTAAAACCTGGAAGCAAAGCCCATTCCTCTCTTTTCAAAGAGAAATGTAGCACTCATTACCTTCCTAAGACACAGCCACGGTAAACATATTTCAGGAGCAATCCCAGGAGGGTGAGTTGGAAATCTAGACCTCAGTGGATTTCTCTGGTATCTACTATCTACTACTTCAAGCAGCTCAAAATAGATCTCCATATTACCATTTCTTATAGCGCCAAGTATTTTTTTTTCATGATACTTAATCTTGTAATTTTAGGCTATTTTGTGATTCTCATCCTTGCATGTGAATGCTCTTGTCCTGTCCGACTCTTTGTGACCCCAAGGACTGCAGCCCACCAGGTTCCTCTGTCCATGGTATTTTCTAGGCAAGAATACTGGAGTGAGTTGCCATTTCCTTCTCCAGGGGAAATTTCGCAACCCAAGGATTAAACCTCTGTCTCCTGCATTGGTAGGCAGATTCTATTATCACTGTGCCACCTGGGAAGCCTAAGTGCAGAGATTGTGGCTGTTTTACTTTACTCTGTACATTTCAGTTCAGTTCAGTTCAGTCACTGAGTCATGTCCGACTCTTTGTGACCCCATGAATCGCAGCACACCAGGCCTCCCTGTCCATCACCAACTCCCGGAGTTCACTCAGACTCACATCCATCGAGTCAGTGATGCCATCTAGCCATCTCATCCTCTGTCGTCCCTTTTTCCTCCTGCCCTCAATCCCTCCTAGCATCAGAGTCTTTTGCAATGAGTCAACTCTTCGCGTGAGGTGGCCGAAGTATTGGAGTTTCAGCTTTAGCATCACTCCTTCCAAAGAACATCCAGGGCTGATCTCCTTCAGAATGGACTGGTTGGATCTCCTTGCAGTCCAAGGGACTCTCAAGAGTCTTCTCCAACACCACAGTTCAAAAGCATCAAGTCTTCGGCGCTCAGCTTTCTTCACAGTCTAGCTCTCACATCCATACATGACCACTGGAAAAACCATAGCCTTGACTAGACAGACCTTTGTTGGCAAAGTAATGTCTCTGCTTTTGAATATGCTGTCTAGGTTGGTCATAACTTTCCTTCCAAAGAGTAAGCATCTTTTAATTTCATGGCTGTAATCATCATCTGCAGTGATTTTGGAGCCCCCCAAAATAAAGTCTGACACTGTTTCCCCATCTATTTCCTATGAAGTGATGCCATGATCTTAGTTTTCTGAATGTTGAGCTTTAAGCCAACTTTTTCACTCTCCTCTTTCACTTTCGTCAAGAGGCTCTTTAATTCTTCTTTGCTTTCTGCCGTAAGGGTGGTGTCATCTGCATATCTGAGGTGATTGATATTTCTCCTGGCAATCTTGATTCCAGCTTGTGCTTCCCCCAGCCCAGCATTTCTCATGATGTACTCTGCATAGAAGTTAAATAAGCAGGGTGACAATATACAGCCTTGACGAACTCCTTTTCCTATTTGGAACCAGTCTGTTGTTTCGTTTTCCAGTTCTAACTGTTGCTTCCTGACCTGCATACAGGTTTCTCAAGAGGCAGATCAGGTGGTCTGGTATGCCCGTCTCTTTCAGAATTTTCCGCAGTCTATTGTGATCCACACAGTCAAAGTCTTTGGCATAGTCAATAAAGCAGAAAGAGATGTTTTTCTGGAACTCTCTTGCTTTTTCCATGATCCTGCAGATACTGGCAATTTGATCTCTGGTTCCTCTGCCTTTTCTAAAACCAGCTTGAGCATCTGGAAGTTCACTGTTCTCGTATTGCTGAAGCCTGGCTTGGAGAATTTTGAGCATTACTTTACTAGTTTGTGAGATGAGTGCAATTGTGTGGTAGTTTGAGCATTCTTTGGCATTGCCTTTCTTTGGGATTGGAATGAAAACGGACCTTTTCCAGTCCTGTGGCCACTGCTGAGTTTTCCAAATTTGCTGGCATATTGAGTGCAGCACTTTGACAGCATCATCTTTCAGGATTTGAAATAGCTCCACTGGAATTCCATCACCTCCACTAATTTTGTTCATAGTGATGCTTTCTGAGGCCCACTTGACTTCCCATTCCAGGATGTCTGGCTCTAGGTGAGTGATCACACCATTGTGATTATCTGGGTCATGAAGATCTTTTTTGTACAGTTCTTCTGTGTATTCTTGCCACCTCTTTTAAATATCTTCTGCTTCTGTTAGGTCCATACCATTTCTGTCCTTTATCAAGCCCATCTTTGCATGAAATGTTCCCTTGGTATCTCAAATTTTCTTGAAGAGATCTCTAGTCTTTCCCATTCTGTTGTTTTCCTCTATTGCTTTGCACTGATTGCTGAGGAAGGCTTTCTTATCTCTCCTTGCTATTCTTTGGAATTCTGCATTCAGATGCTTCTATCTTTCCTTTTCTCCTTTGCTTTTCACTTCTCTTCTTTTTACAGCTCTTTGTAAGGCCTCCCCAGGCAGCCATTTTGCTTTTTTGCATTTCTTTTCCATGGGGATGGTCTTGATCCCTGTCTCCTGTACAATGTCATGAACCTCAGTCCATAGTTCATCATGTACTCTATCTATCAGATCTAGTCCCTTAAATCTATTTCTCACTTCCACTGTATAGTCATAAGGGATTTGATTTAGGTCATACCTGAATGGTATAGGGTTTTTCCCTACTTTTCAGTTTAAGTCTGAATTTGGCAATAAGGAGTTCATGATCTGAGCCACAGTCAGCTCCTGGTCTTGTTTTTGCTGACTGTATAGAGGTTTTCCATCTTTGGCTGCAAAGAATATAAGCAATCTGATTTCAGTTGTTGACCTGTACATTCAGTTCAGTTCAGTTCAGTCGCTCAGTCATGTCCGACTCTTTGCGACCCCATGAATCACAGCACGCCAGGCCTCCCTGTCCATCACCATCTCCCGGAGTTCACACAGACTCACGTCCATCGAGTCCATGATGCCACCCAGCCATCTCGGTCGTCCCCTTCTCCTCCTGCCCCCAATCTCTCCTAGGCAAATGATAGATGCCTTCAACAGGTATTTGTTGAACGAATGAATGAACTGATGAAGCACAGGGATGGTACTTCATGTAAAAGTAACATAGTGAAGAGAAAAGCAATGTAGTAAAGTAAGTGGAAAGGGCACAGATCTGTTTGGGTCTAAGAGCCAACACTTAGAAACTTTATGACTTTATGTTAATTAAGCGATCCCTGTAAGTATGAATTCTTCATCTAAAGTACAGATATTTCATTGAATTATTGTGAAAATGCGTGAGATAATATGTATGTAAAGTAAAGCATCTACACAGTCCTTGGCACAGGGGGAGGGTAAGTGCCAGAAGTGTTTGCAAACACTGCACACCTGAAAAAGTGGCTCTTCCTCTTTCCCCCTTCTTTGCTGAATTAACTGTGGGGAGTTTCAGAACATTTGAACATCATAAGGCGTAAGACTGTGACAAGTGGAAAGAACTCTGATGAGTAAACCCTGGAAGATGTGAGGTTCTTTTGCCCCTGAAATATCTTCCCCGTATAACCAGAAATTTCCACTTCCCTATTCCATCTCTTAGACCTCTTGGGGTTCTTTGATTCAGTCAGTCCATATTTATTGAGCATCTATGCTGTATATGCTAATCACTGGATTTGGTTTTGAGAATACACTGGTGAATTACATAGAAGTTGAGTCTAAAAGCTTTGTTGTGCAAATAAGTCCTGGAAGAACCTAGGGACCTTAATTATTCACATTATTGCTGTAAACAATAATGACAATAATTATCTGATATTGCACATTCCTTCTATCCCCAGCTCTGTCATACGTATGCTTCATACATAAACTGATTTAATCTTTATGAGGACGATGCAAGATAGACTTTCCATATCCAGGCAAGAAAACAGAAGATGCTGCAACTAGCCAGTGGTAATGCTGGGGTTTGACTTCAGGTCTATGTAACACTACTGACATGATTTTTCCATCTACCACCGACGTCTGCCTATCACTTTTAATGTTCTAACTGATTTAAGAAGTGATGAACTGGCATTAGTTTATAATTTATTTTATTAGGCTAGTCACTTTAATAAATATAGTTCTTATAATAACTGATGTAAAAATATAGGCTCATAAAAGTTGAGTTTTCACACCACTTGCATTTGGTACAGCAATCTTAAAAAACAAACAAACAAACAAACAAAAAAACACAACAACTTTAAAATGATAGCAAAAGTCAGGATCCAGGAGTTTTTCTTTTACACCAAGAGTGCCAAATTAATGAACCTTGAACCACATGAGACCATGTATGTGCTTATGTTGGCCAGTTTACTCCACGCTATATTTTAAAAGTAAGTGCAAGCAGTGACAGATATTATTTTCTTGGGCTTCAAATCAGTGTGAATGGTGACTGCAGCCAAGAAATTAAAAAACACTTGTTCCTTGGAAGGAAAGCTATGACAAACCTAGATAGCGTATTAAAAAGCAAAGACATCACTTTGCCAGCAAAGGTCTGTACAGTCAAAGCAATGGTTTTTCCAGTAGTCATGTATGGATGTGAGAGTTGGACCATAAAAAAGGCTGAGCGCCAAAGAAATGATGCATTTTAACTGTGGTGATGGAGAAACTCTTGAGAGTCCCTTTGACTGCAAAGACATCAAACCAGTCAATCCTAAAGGAAATCAACCCTGAATATTCATTTGAAGGACTGATGCTGAAGCTGAAGTTCCAACCCTTTGGCTACCTGATGCGAAGAGTCGACTCATTGGAAAAGACCCTGATGCTGGGAAAGATTGAAGGCAAAAGGAGAAGAGGGTGGCAGAGGATGAGATGGTTAGATGGCATCACCAACTCAATGGACACGAATCTGAGCAAACTCCAGGACATAGTGAAGGACAGGGAAACCTGGCGTGCTGGAGTCCATGGGGTTGCAAAGAGTCAGACATGACTTAGCGACTGAACAACAGCAACAATGTTTTAAAAGGTAGAGATTCTAGGTAAGTATTCTGTTTGATCAAAATATCATCATTTTAACACTCCTTTAACATATAGCCCACTTCATTTAACTGTGGCTTTAGATCATGAGCTTCTTGAAGACAGAAATTTGTCTTAAAGGTCTTTATACTCTTGGAATCAAACTGGATCCCTGGCATATGGTAAAGGCACAAAAGGTGTCTGCTGTATGAGTAAGAGAAATTCTGCCTATTAAGAGGTCCTGGGAGTGTCATAATGGGGCAGAGGGCTAGCCTGAAATGGAACAAATTCTGAATGCAGGAAATGTTATTCACCACCTTCCGGGAGCCTAACAGTTTGATGTTTAGTTCTTCGAACAAAACTTGCTGTCAAGAGAAAAACTCAGAAATTTATTTAAGCTAAAACAAATACGGGTGAATTCTGTTTTAAAGCCCCTAACTATGTCCTGTGAGACATAGGTGTATGGGCCATTAGGTGTACGGCCCTGTGAGAGATCCAAAGATTACTGAGGCCCTGTGTCTGCTTTCTAGGAATTCCCAGGTGGGTTAGGAAGGGTACTACTGGAAATGACGATGAAGAGGATGTTGATGATAGTGGTAACAGCAGTAATAATGATAATTAAGGCAAAGCATGCTATTAAAAATGGTAATCAAACAATGTTTTGGGATCTTAGTCTAGAAATGGCTCTCTCTCCTATTTTCTGCTTCAAAACAAAGTGACAGATGTAACAACATTTCAGGAAGGTTTTGATCAGAAGAGGTTTTTCAGAACTTCTGAAAGGAATACAGCTATCTGCTCATAAAGTAGTCTCCCAAATCTACAAACTAGTTTAGGTGATTTTTCACAAACTATTTAACATTATGACTCCTCAGGCCTACTGTTTCTCCACAGTCCCATTCCCTGTCATCAAGTAGAAAAGCCTACATTCAAAGAAATTACTCATTCTGCTAGTGATGCCTGGAAATGTATACCAAGGACATTGTCCAGTCCATTCTTAAAAAGGCAGTGAAGTTTGTGCACAAGATGCTCCCTTCAGCGGTCTTTAAAAAGTTAAAAGGGTAAGAATAAGAGAACACTGAAGCAAATCTTCTCTATGCATATAGTGGAGAGTAATGTCATAAGATTACATCTGTGAGGCTTCCCTAGTGGTCTAGTGGTTAAGAATCTGACTACCAATGCAGGGCACATGGATTTGATCTCTGGTCCGGGAAGATCCCATATGCCACAGAGCAACTAAGCCCACAAGGGTCTAGAGCCCAGGCTTTGCAACACGAGAAGCCACTGCCATGAGAAGCCTGTGCACCGCCCTAGAAAGTAGCCCCTGCAACTAGAGAAAGCCTGCAGGTAGCAATAAAGACCCAGCACAGCCAAAAGTAAATAAATAAATCTTAAAAAAAAAATTACATTTGTGAACAGTTTTAATTGCAAAGGTGGTGTTAAGGGGAAAAAAAGCAGAATACAAATTTTAAAGAAATGAGTAGTCTCAATTAGAAAAAAATATTTATAAAGGAGGAAACTATGACCTATAATAGATTGTAAGTGATTTTTATTCTTTTCTCTGATTTTTCTTTCCTGATTCTATTTTTTCTGAGTTTTGCTTTCTAAATTTTCTACAGTGAGCAAGTATTATTTTTTTTACTCAGAAAAAGTACTTTAAAAGAGCAAAGTCCTGGCTTTCAATGAAGCTCATTTAAGAGCTGTCATACGAGTAGCAGCTTGAAGTGTGGTTATTTGTTTGGTGAGTTATCTGGAATGCCGACAGTAACCCTCTTTAGTTCTAGTTTTGGGAGTTTTGTCAAATGAATTTTTAAAATTAGATTTAAAAAGTCTTTTGAAAGAAAAAAGCAGTCTCTGTCTCCACTTAATTAAAAAAGAAAAATTCTGCACTCATATCTAATCTAAGACAACCACAAAACTGGAATATTCTGTTATAATGATGCAAACTCAATCACCATGATAACAATCAGTGAATTAGATTCAAATTCAGAGAAATAATGTGATTCTTGGCTGTTGACCATATAAATCAGTAACTACACTTCAGATAAACTAGCTGGAATGCTGTGTGAATTTTTAGCCTTCCTTCTATCAGCATTACATCACCTCCTAGTGAGTTTCAATTCACAGATGTATAAGCTTATAGATCTGCTACAAAAATCTGAGCACTCTTCACCAGCAACCTCTGGTTCTCACATAACACAGAAAAAAACTGCTTACTTTATATTTTCTAAATGAGCAGGCATAAGCACTATAAGAACATTATGTTACTGTCACTGGGCTATAAGCTTTTATAAATATGTTTTGAATTCAAACATCGTATTCTAGATAAAGTACCTGTTAACTTCACAAATAGCTTTGCTGCTGCTGCTGCTGCTGCTGCTGCTAAGTCGCTTCAGTTGTGTCCGGCTCTGTGCGACCCCATAGACAGCAGCCCACCAGGCTCCCCCGTCCCTGGGATTCTCTAGGCAAGAACACTGGAGTGGTTTGCCATTTCCTTCTCCAATGCATGAAAGTGAGAAGTGAAAGTGAAGTCGCTCAGTCGTGTCTGACTCTTGGCGATCCCTTGGACTGCAGCCCACCAGGCTCCTCCGTCCATGGGATTTTCCAGGCAAGAGTACTGGAGTGGCTTTAGATGTACCCAATTCAAGAGATGGCCTGTCAGCTGTATTCAGTTCTATGCTTCTTGATTATGAATTCATTCCATTTTCTCAATTTAAATGAAAAACTCTTTGAGAACAGCAAATACTACTTCATTATTAAAAAACTGAGTGTCAATTAAATGCTTGGTTTCTGCTAGTTATTTAAAATGTATGTATAACCTCCGGTTTTCACAAAAATTTTGTGAGACAGCTTAATTTATATTTAACAACTGAGAAGACTGAGGTTCAGAGAGATTGAATTATTTGCCTAAGGCCACACAGCCATTAAATGGTGAAGTCAGAATTCAAATTTGGTTTTATTGCTCAATATTATTTCCATTTTCCCATGTTGCTGATGTCTGATTTTTAGATTATTTTGATTATCTTATTCAGAATTTCTATTTTAAACCCTAGGAAACTGGGATCTCGAGGAATGAAGTGATTTGCCCAAGTTCATAAGAACAAAAAGTAAATTCAAACCTGGATCATTTTAATTGCCCTTATTTGTTTCTTTTTTTTTAAATTATGCTACTTATGCAAAGTTATGTTAACCTCTGCTAACATGATATTATATTTTAATTTTTTCCTATTACTTTTAATTGACATGATAATAGCTTGTAACATTTCATTTTTTTTGAACTTGAGATCATTTTAAACTCACAAACTTCCTTCCTCTTCCTGTGGGAAATCACATGAAACATGCCAGTGAGGAGGATTCAGAGCTGTTAGTCATCAGCCATTATGGGACTGCTGCTGCTGCTGCTGCTAAGTCGCTTCAGTCGTGTCTGACTCTGTGCGACCCTATAGACGGCAGCCCACCAGGCTCCCCCGTCCCTGGGATTCTCCAGGCAAGAACACTGGAGTGGGTTGCCATCTCCTTCTCCAATGCATGAAAGTGAGAAGTGAAAGTGAAGACGCTCAGTCGTGTCTGACTATTAGTGACCCCTTGGACTGCAGCCCACCAGGTTCCTTTGTCCATGGGATTTAAACTGTGGTCAAATTTATATCCAGAAACAAAACGGGAGTGATCACAAGGGTCAGTAGCCAAAGCACTCCAAGAGCTTTCCTTAAGTTTCTTGGCCTAGTATACTATTTTTTTCTTTTAAATTTTTTTAAGGAAAGGAAACTAAAATTTACTAAAATATTTGTACATGCCAGAGATTGTTCTAAGCACTTTCATAGACATTATACTATTAAGCCTTGCAACTAAACTCAGGAATATAATTTTTGCTTTTCAAAAGTTAGATAACTTGTTCAGAGCAACTAGGCTCAAATTTGAAGCCATGTCTCTTTTATCCATACCATACTTTCCTCTAGTGAGAAACATGTCTTATATAAATGTTTTATATAAAACAGGCTGCTGTCTACTGGAGAAGGAAATGGCAACTCACTCCAGTGCTCTTGCCTGGAGAATCCCAGGGACAGAGGAGCGTGGTGGGCTGCCGTCTATGGGGTTGCACAGAGTCGGACACGACTGAAGCAACTTAGCAGCAGCAGCAGCAGCAGCAGCTGTCTACTAGCCAACTGGGATGCATAGACCTTATCTAGATCCTGATTCAGATAAATTATAATAATACTTATGAGCTTTGAACACTGACTAAATATTCGATGACATTAAATAATTTTGGGGTTATATAACAGTACTGTGGACGTGTTTCAAAGACTCCTTATAGATACGTATTTGAATATTTATAAATGCAATGACATAGTGTCATAATTTGTTCAAACTAAACCATTGGAGGGGGAAGTATGGGTATCGAAGTGAAGCAAAGTGATTCTTGGTGGTTAAATGAGTGATGGGTACATAAGAGTCATTATATCATTCTCTGCAAATGTGTATGCTCTCCAAAATAAAAAGCTTTAAAAAAAAAAAAAGACCAAAGGGAAAAAAGAAAAGCCTATGTAGATAGGCAGGTTTTCCTGGGGGCCCAGCAGTAAAGAATCTGCCTGCCAAAGAAGGAGACATGGGTTTGATCACTGGGTCAGGAAGATCCCCTGAAGCAGGAAATGGTAACCCACTTCAGTATTCTTGCCTCGGAAATCCCATGGACAGAGGAACTTGGCAGGCTACAGTCCACGAGGTCGCGAAGACTGGACAAAACTTAGCAACTAAACAACTACAAAAAGATAGATAGAGAGAGCCCTTGGTTTAAATAACACCTTTATCACTTAGTAAATGTGTGACCTTGAAAAAATTACTTTCTGAGACACAGTTTCTTGGTCATAAAATGAAGCTTACCTTGCAGACCTGTAATGTGGATTCAATGAAGTAACGTGTAAATAGCCCCAACAGTGTCATATACACTTTAAATTCTTTACACCACTACTATTGAATGTTATTACCAAGTATAAATGATCTTTGCTTTCATTTCCTTGCTCTCCTGAAATTAGCTTAGAGATAACTTCCAGTATTCAGATGAATCTGATCTTGGTTATGAGCCAAAGATGAATGATACCAGTGCTCTGTGTACTTAGATGTCCACAGAGCGCCTCTTTGGAAGTCATTTTTTCCAATTTCTCCTGTACCATTGGTGATCTGGATCCAGACCATTTTGTTCTGTCACTCAAGTTCACACCAGTTTCTTCTTTCTAACACCTACACCAGCAATTCTGGCCTCTACCTCTTGCTTTATGGATGAATCATATGCCATTTTGTATTGTTTCTTTTCTAACCAGTTTGTCAAATGGGTTGGTTACACAGCTTTATTTTCTCATCTCTTCCTCAAATATGCTCTAACTGTGCCTCCCTTTCCCATTCTAGGATGATATATTGGGCGGATCTGTATCTTTCCAAGTAACTTTCAGGTATCAGAAAAGTAGGTATTATAGTAGGTATTAAAAAGCTCAGTCTAATTTAACTGTAAATTTCCACTATATATCCAACCTAGTCTCTCCTTTCTCAGCTCAGTTTTGAAGTAAGCAGAAGAGAGGAGATTGTAATCTGTTCTTTATTCTGCTTGCTTTCCTCTTTCACTCTTTGCTCTGCTGCTCCAGGGAGGGCCAAGAAAAGGAGGTTATATAGGAAATGGGCAGTCTTACTCTTACAGGTAGTGTGTAACCTAGCCATCAACACCCTTTGTGAGTCAGACGCCCAAATGCTGCTTCTCATAACCCTAGGTGTTTGTGAATTCTTTAATAGTGCCTGGCTGGTGATTGCCACTCTTTACGACTTATTAATGGGGCAACAAACACTTGACATGCTACCACCCCTATTCAACTGCCCTCCAGTGGCACACCTCTCTAGAGGGGACCTAAAAATTTATCAGACAGATTTCCTTTCAAGGAACTTCCAGTTTCCTAGGAGAATTGGCACATACGCAAGGAGCTATGAGTTCAGGTGTGGTAAGAAGCCTGAGAGAAAACGCTTGGCTAAGACGACTAGGGGAGGATTCCGAGGAAAGGATCAGATTTTGATAACCAGGGTTGTGGAAACTCATGAGAAATGACTCCCATTGTCCCCGAGGGGAAGTCATTGCTCCTGCTGGCCTGCACTGAGAGGCACGGACCTTGTTCGAAATGGATTCTCTTTGGACACAGACATATGCGGGTCTCTTGTTTCTTCAGTCATTTTCCCCCATCCTTGCGTTGTTCAGTTCTACATGCTGCATTCACGAATGTAAGGCCCAGTGACTCTCACACACCTGTTTATTCCATTGGGATAAAAGTCTTATTGCCAAAGCTTGTCTGCTGGAACAAACACTTGGGCATGGCCACGCTTGCCTCTCTTTCCATAAGAGCGCCTCTGAAAATTGGAACATGCTTGCTCCACTGAGAAACACTGTGGGCTCAATTATATGAGAAATTCTGAGGAAAAAAACCAGAAGTTGATGTGCCTACAATTTTAAATAATTTGATTTTCCCCTCCAGATTTATTTTAAAATCACCTTTTCAATTTTACTGTGTGAAAACCTAGTTATAGTTACCATATGTTTGCCATTTCATACTAGGAACTGAGGTAGGAGAGGATAGGGGGCAGAGGACTTCTTTTAGTAGATATAATGTCATTGCAATAATTTGCCCCAGATCAGTACTCTGATTCTTAATTTATCTGTTTAAAATAAGAGATAAACTAAAATTCTAAAGTTGAATAATGATCATAAGCCTCCTACCCTTACTTGGCCCTATCCAGTTTATAGCGTATGTTCAAAAGTCATTTCAATCTCACAATAAACTCCTAACCAGAAAAGGGAAGGAAGAAAATCTCGTATTTATTTTTAAATGACAAAACTAAAACTCAGAAAAGTAAAGTAACTCTTGCAAGACTTTGTACTTATGATACCTAAAACACAACTTTGATACCTAAAAGACACAATTAATGGCTCCTTGTCCTAAAGTACCTTTCACTACATAGTTCAGTTTTTGTCCTTGTTTTCCAATTGGGTTCTTCAGAACCACAATGAGATGGTTAACAAGTGCATTTTAAGATAACCTGCCTGTGCAAAAAGGTTTGGAAACATAAGGTTAAGCAAACAAAACATATGCTGGGTCTTCACAACAGGACCACTCAGACTTACTATTAATAAGAAAATATGCACTGAAAACAATTTAAGACTGGGATGTTGGAAATATTATCTACGTCGAAAAGGGTTTGCACAAGACTGTTCAAGGGGAAATAACTATTAGTATTTTGGAAATATTTCTGTAAACAAATAAAGTCTAAAATGTCCTTAATGTGGAGTGCTTGGTTGTGTCTGTTTGGATCACATGGACTGTAGCCCTCCAGACTCCTCTGTTCTTGGGACTTCCCAGGAATGGGTTGCCATTTCCCACTCCAGGGGTTATTCCTGACCCAGGGACTGACCCGCATCTCCTATCTGCACCGGCAGACCGCAGATAGCAGAACCGTATCTGCATAGGCAGGCAGTTTCTTTACCATCGCACCACCTGGGAAGCCTTAAAACCTCCTTCACTTTCAAATCTGCCACTTCACCTAGAATGAGAAGACTTTCAACAAGGCCTTCCTTTTAATGCCATCTCAAAAGTGCTGATTTATTATAAAGTTATTTGCTCTTGAATCTTTTCCTTAAACTGTAAAACAACCTATGACAACATACCGAGCTTATTGTGTGACTATCATGCATGTAAGTATGTATGTATTTATGTATCTGTATGTAGGCGCACCTCTCCCTTACCCACACTTTGAGAGCTGTTCTTGGCTCCTTGCTAACTTACATCAGTATACACTTCTACAAATGCTCAACAAACGAAGGCTCTGAGAGGCCAACCCTGGCATGAACATGCTCTGCAATAGATATTATGTACTCCACTGAGGGCTCCCTTTCTGCCATTTATTTGACGTTATTTGATGGACATTAGTTGGACCAAAAATATAGAAGTGATAGTGCTAGAACTGAAACAAAGAAGTGAAGTAAGGATGTCATTAGAATGTTTAAAACACACTCAAGGCACCTTGGAGGAAAAGGTAGGGGAGGGAGAGTATGAAGGTTGAAAGATAATTAAAGGTTGGCAGATATCCTCTGACAAGATTTATGAAGAGCATTATAAATCAATGGAAACAGTGGCAGACTTTGTTTTCTTGGGCTCCAAAATCACTGCAGATGATGACTGCAGCCATGAAATTAAAAGACACTTGCTCCTTGGAAGAAAACCTATGACAAACCTAGACAGCATATTAAAAAGCAGAGACATTACTGTGTTGACAAAGGTCCATCTAGTCAAAGCTATGGTTTTTCCAGTAGTCATGTATGGATGTGAGAGCTGGACCATAAAGAAAGCTAAGTGCTGAAGAATTGATGCTTTAGAACTGTCATGTTGGAAAAGACTCTTAAGGGTCCCTTGGACTGCAAGGACATTAAACTAGTCAATCCTAAAGGAAATCAATCCTGAATATTCATTGGAAGGACTGATGCTGAAGCTCCAATACTTTGGCCACCTGATGCAAAGCACTGACTCCTTGGAAAAGACACTGATGCAGGCAAAGATTGAGGGCAGGAGGAGTAGGAGACGACAGAGGATGAGATAGTTAGACGAAAACAGTGTCAGACTTTATTCTCTGGGGCTCCAAAATCACCGCAGATGGTGACTGCAGCCATGAAATTAAAAGACGCTTACTCCTTGGAAGGAAAGTTATGACAACCCTAGATTGCATATTGAAAAGCAGAGATATTACTCTGCCAAAAAATGTCCATCTAGTGAAGGCTATGGTTTTTCCAGTGTTCATGTATGGATGTGAGAGTTGGACTGTGAAGAAAGCTGAGAGCCGAAGAATTGATGCTTTTGAACTGTGATGTTGGAGAAGACTCTTGAGAGTCCCTTGAACTGCAAGGAGATCCAACCAGTCCATCCTAAAGGAGATCAGTCCTGGGTATTCATTGGAAGGACTGATGCTAAAGCTGAGACTCCAGTACTTTGGCCACCTAATGCGAAGAGTTGACTCATTGCAAAAGACCCTGATGCTGCGAGGGATTGGGGGCAGGAGGAGAAGGGGACGACAGAGGATGAGATGGCTGGATGGCATCACCGACTCGATGGACATGAGTTTGGGTGAACTCCAGGAGATGGTGATGGACAGGGAGGCCTGGCGTGCTGCGATTCATGGGGTCGCAAAGAGTCAGACATGACTGAGCGACTGAACGGAACTGACCTTCTTTTAAATGGTGTGCGTGGGTGCACTCACCAGTCATGTCCAACTCTTTGTGACCCTATGGTCTGTAGTCTCCCGGGCTCCTCTGTCCATGGGATTCTCCAGGCGAGAATACTGGACTGGGTTGCCATGCCCTCCTCCAAGGAATCTTCCCAACCCAGGGACTGAACCCGTGTCTCCTATGTCTCCTGCAGAGGCAGGTGTGTTCTGGTATACATATACATGTGAGATACACACACGTACACAGACATACACACACACACACACATATTAGTATCAAGGTAGATATATGACCCCATTTCAAAAATGAGAAAAAAAGCCCCCAAATTAATTGGAATCAAAACTCCTACCTAATTTTGTGAATCATACAATACTCCCTCCTATAGAAAAGAGCCTCAGAATTTAGGTGCAACTTTGTTACAGACTTCAAAAGGAGAAAAAAATATCTCTTTAACTCCAGATAAGAAATATACTTGAGTTTTCCTAGTAAGTGGGGCAGGAAATAGAGGGAGAATGGAGGAAAAAGCTGAGGAGAAGTGAAAAAGCTCTTAGAAGAGCTGAAGATAGTTAAGGCCATTTTGGATTTATGTATACGTATATGTGTGGGCTTCCCCAGGCTACAGTTCATGGGGTCACAAAGACTCGGACATGACTGGGTGACTTACACACACACACACACACACACACACACACACACACACACATACACACACACACACACACACGTGTGTGGGCCTCCCTGGAGGTTCAGTAGTAATGAATCCGCCTGCCAGTGTGGCAGACACAGATTCGATCCCTGGGTCAGGAAGATCCCCTAGAGGAGGGCATGGCAACCCACTCTAGTATTCTTGCCTGGAGAATCCCCATGGACAGAGGAGCCTGGCGGGCTACAGTGTTGCAAAGAGTCAGACAGGACTGAAGCAACTTAGCATTTAGCACAAAGAGTATCAGATAGAAAGCTCTTTTGGGGAAGGTATTAAAGGATAGAAGTATCATTGTATAATATTTAAACCAAAGGCAAGGCTCTTTTTTCACTGAGTTTCAATGACTCTCTGGAGGCTTGGGTGGGAGACAAGGGCCACATTATTTAGCTACATTGGAAAATAATTAATAGATGACCTTAAAATGTATTCAATAAGGACATAAGCTTAAAAATATCTTCTTGGTTCCATATTCTGTTGTGTCCAGTTATATGTTGGTATTTCATGGTAGGAAAACAATGGCAAAGAAACAGTATAATGAAAGGAGATGCATTTAAGGAAAGAATGAAAGAAATAAGAATGAGAATAAGGTCTCAGTGGAGGCATTTCTTCTACAAATTTTTTCCTTTATGCATCTATACCATATTTTTGTTTCACTTGACTTACTCAACTGTGCTTACCTTCCTCAGTAGGCATAAATTCCTTGAAGGCTGAGATTGTAACTTATTTAATGTTGATCCCAGTGACTACACAGTGCTTGGCACACTTACTTAATGGATTTTTTTTTACAAGGTAGGTTAAACACTGTTAACTGTTCATTGGTCATAGTTCAATTTCTTATTCAGAGATTCTATTATGAGTGGGATTACTACAACTCAGAGACTAAAGTGGTTTATGAACCATTAATTTCTGATAAAAGAAATGACAGTAATGATAATGACTATCATTAATTGCACATTTTCAATAATGAGGCATTATATTATATTCTTTAATACATAGTCTTCTATTTCTGTTCAAGAATCCAATTTTAAATGGAAACTGAGCTTGACAGGTTAAACAATATATTCAAGGTCATAGAACTAATAAACTGCAGAATTAGGGATTTTTATCTAAGTGTATCTAGCTTGAAAACTCATTTTACACTTTCATAACTTCTTTTGAGCCAATTGAAACGGTGAGAATTGAGGAATTTTTCCATTTACTAATTAAAAGTGGCAGAAGATTGCATGGATGATTTTCATCTCACTCTGAGGAATAAGTATCTTTATAAACACTGAAAAGAAAAACTAACAATTTTGCTTAGAATTTAAACTTATTTCACAATTTCTTTTTTATTTTTCATAAAATTTCACATACGAACAAGAAAGCATATACCATGCACCTTACATATAAATTTCAGAAACACTTGAACTTCTGGAATAAACAAAATTGATAGTCTTTCGTTAGCTCATAACATCAAAAGCCAAAAACTCCAGAACAGAAGTTGCTAATTGAAAATCAAACTTGTACAGCACTATTCCACATATTAAAAATAAGATATTATATTAATAAGCATGTCAACTTTATTGATAATCCTTAATGGGCCTCCAATGGAAAATTTCACTCATAATTTAAGACTGGGTTTCAATAAGTCAAAAATAAATACACTAATCACAAGTTAGTAAAGCTAAGGCAAAATGTAAAACACGAGACTCTAGCAGCATCAAAATCTACTATTCTGAGAAGCTTTCAACTGCAATAAACATTCTAAACTATGAAACAGCAGAAATATTAGGATCTAGTTGTTCGCACTGGAAAAAATTTACCAAGGCTGCAAAGCACATTGAACACGTTAATAATTTGCAAAAAATCTATTTACATTCAGCTCTTCAAAAGTTCACAGTCTTTCAGAGCCTGAGAGATAATAAATAAGATCCAAAGAAAGGAGAAAAAAAATACATTTAAAGGGACATATTTCTTAGAAAAGTCCTTATATGAATAAGAATAAACAAGTCATATTCATTCTATAGATATATAAAAATTGTAAGTAAATTTAGCTAATTTGTTAACATGTTGCCTTTTATGAGCAATGTTTCATAAAAATGAACCCTTTTTGAGAGTCTTATTTTCTATAAAAAGTTCTGCAATTATTGCATTAGATATAGTGAGCTTGAAGGTTGCTGGTGAATGAGAATATTCCAAATCTTAAGTGTAATTTAGAACAAAAGGAAATATGTTATTCACCTGAAAATAATCCAACAAATGGTTAGAAATACAGTGCACTCTCTTTTTAAAAAAAAACAATTGATGGCTACACAGCAGGTCATCTGTGTTAGAAATGCAGTTAAGGAAGGCAATGGAGAAATCCAGAGTGAAACAAAAGAATCACCACAAATTACCCGACTTGCATGCTTTAAGTTAGCTGATAAGGGTATAGAGCATCTTTAATGTATTCATAGAACCTTGTTATTAAGATGTCAAACCTCTTTGAGGATTCCTCAGTAATTTTCTATTGCATATCTATTTCATTCATTAAGTAGTTTCTAAAGCACCCCTAAGATTCCATTTGTGGAGTTCTCAATGAATGAAGCTGGAAGCAACTCAAATTATTTTGATTCACTTAAGAGAGCATAAGCTATCTTTAGAAACAAACTGTAAATGAGAAATCCAGTGTTATGGTCCCTTCACAGTGTGAACACATTAAAATAATTCCATAGCTCAAGAGAATCATGATTTAAATACGTGGTATACATATCTACTACCGTGTAGGTTTATATTCCCTTTTTGACATATTGATATCAATTCTTGTAAATATGTAAAATAATTTACATTTTTTACCTATGAAGAGATAAAAGGGAGTATACTCCGTAAGTACATTAAAAAGAATGCTTAAAGGTATTAGCATAGTGCTTTTATGCCCTTTATTGAAAATAAGTTATAAAATAACTTTTAGTTTAGATTTTCCTTTTAGTAACATAAAGATACTTAAAGCAATTCTAATTTTGTGCATGCTTTTAGTGGTGGTGGTGGCTTAGTCACTAAGTCGTGTCCAACTTTTGCAATCCCATGGACTGTAGCTTGTCAGGCTCCTGTGTCCATGGGATTCTCTAGGCAAGAATCCTGGAGTGTGTTGCCATTTCCTTCTCCAGGGGATCTTCCCAACCCAGGAATCAAACCCGGGTCTCCTACATTGCAGGCAGATGATTTACCAAATGAGCTATGAGGGAAGCCATGCTTTTAGTACACATGATTTAATTTTTTGACATAATTAACAAGGTATATGTAACTGATTCTTATTAGAATAGTTAATTGAGAAATACTACAGAGTATCTATTATAAAGGACATTGTATAGATTTTGTGGAAATATGAAAAAGATCATTAAAATCTCTGCTCTTGTGAAATGTGTTTTCACATTGCAGATATGTCTTTAAGATAAAATGTTCCTTGCTCAGTCGCTTCAGTTGTGTCTGACTCCTTGTGACCCTATGAACCGTAGCCTGCCAGGCTCCTCTGTCCATGGGATTCTCCAGGCAAGAATACTGGAGTGGTTTGCCATGCCCTCCTCCAGGAAAATGTTCCTTACTATACTACAATTTTTTATGTATTGAAGGGATGGATTAGGTAACTTATATGGATCCCATCCAGTTCACATACTCTATAAATTATGTGAATTAACCACCAACATGGTAGAAATATCAACCATTTGTTCACTTATTTCTGTGCCATTTGATACTTTAGAAAATTAATATATTTATATCTAATAATGCAACTGAGATGGACATTGTCAATTTCAACCTTAGATCAACGGCATGTGATCACCTCTATGAGAAGAGCCTTTCTATCTTCCTAAATAATTGCTAATCGTAGAAACATAAAAATTATTCAACACAAAGAAAAAGACCTTTGGAATGACATTAAACATAGTTTGCTCTTGCAAACTAGGAAACCATGCATTTGATATTGATATTATACTGTCATTCTATGAAATTCCACAGGGAGCTCCTCAGCAAGGTTTGGAATCCATATATACATGCAACCCAAATAGAAAACCTACCCACTCCAGTATTCTTGCCTACAGAATCCCATGGACAGAGGGTCCTGGTGGGTATAGTCCACAGGGTCACAAAGAATCGGGCATGAATCAGCAACTAAACAGAGTCGTCAGGTAATGTTTACTTTAATTTGTTAGTAACCCGATATTAGAATGTTTTCCATATTACTCATTTTTCTTTGTCCCAGTTGAGACAGAATCTCATCAAATCCCGACATCTCTCCTCAGGAGAGAATGTCACAGGCCAAGGGGGTGGGCAGGGCTTGAGGAGAGAGCGGTTATTACACTAACTGTGTTTGTTCTTGTTTTGAAGTTAAGAGGCAAGACTATTGGCACTGGGATTCCTTCTCAGGATCCTGTTTGCTGCCACATTAGTTAATGTCAGAGCACTTTAATCTGAAGGATGATACTGTAACTTGATTGAACTAATTCGCTTTTAATTATCGATAGCTGTCTTATTTAAAACCCTCCTACATAGAGTACTAGGGACCACTGTAAACCTCTCATATGACTTGTAGTGCTACGAGATTTATTTACATCCCAATAAAGAGAACTGGATGTTTGCTTGAAAAAAAGACATAGAAAAATCTATAGCTTGCTCAGGACATTTCTAATCATGCTGTCTTTTTACAGAATGAGATTCACACCACAGCAAAGCAAAGCATCTTTAGTAGCTACAAGTCTCTGACCTCTGTATAAGGTATGTGGTGTATAGAATAGCTTGGACATGCCTGTTTTCAGAACAGAATAGCAAGGCCAGGTGACAGTTCACCCAAGAGGATGTGTGAGGGACAGACTCTCTCCAAGACAGAGCTCATCCCAACTCAGCAAAAGTTTACCATGAGGGAAATGGTTAAGTTAAACTGTTAATTGGGAAATGTGTTGAGAAACACAGTACTTTGCTTTCTGAGCTTCAACACTTGCCAAGTGTATTTAGCTTATCTCTCAAATGAGGAAGAGTCTCAGACTTTGTCTTTCTCAAGCCTCCCCCAACTTCTCAGCTTTTTCAGGTAAGAATTTCTGGCATTTCCCCAAAGGGGACATTTGTGATAGTTCCTGAGTGCCTGGGGAGAAGGGACAGGGGTGACTGAATTATCCTTAAAAGGCCTAGAGCTTCATGGCACAGATACTCAAGAAATTTGTATGGAAGGGAGAATATGAGGGAGAAATAGAGAAAGCAAATGAGTGGAAAAGAGATTTAAAAAGAAGGAAAGAAGAGGGCAAATTAGGCAGGTATTATTATTGCCTGCTTTGCAGTCCCTGTCCAGCAAGACTGCGCATTAAAAACGCTGAAGGCTTTAAAAAGCTGCTCTGCTCTCCTCTATAGCGCCTTCTTCAGGAAGGAACAGTCAGGTGTCTCCCTTCAGTCTTCCCGCCCAGCCTTCAGTCCCTCTCTCTGCAGGTGGCTTTGCCTGGTGGATTTCCATGAAGGCTGGAGACAGCTAGGCATCTTGGATTTGGGTTCTGCCTTCTAGGAGCCAGAGGCGAGCTGGCAGCGCCTGCTGTGTGTTGACACTGCAACTTCCTCACTCTGCTAGGTCCCAGTGCCTGCAGCTGCAGCAGAGCTGAAGGAGGTGAGACAGGGAGACCAGAAGGGGAGATGCCTGCAGTGTCTCAGAAGGCTGGATTCCCTGAAAGGTTCTGGGGGAACAGAGCAGAGAGGGGTTGGCGATGGGCCTGGACAGTTTTCAAACGGGAGCTGAAGATTCCAATTGGTTTGTCAGTTCTCTCCAAAAACTCGAAGGATTCCAAAGGAACTGACTGAGATGCCAGGAAGGCCAGACTAAACATCTAATGAAGTGGGTATATTAGAAGTGAGGGGCAACAGAAAAAAGAGATAGAGGCCTTACCAAAAAAGAGAGGCAAAGAGAGGTGCAGCGGTATAAAAAGGAACCTTCAGGGGACTCTTGAAAGATGTGCTGGGAGCAGGCAATTATTTATTTTAAGACCTCAGCGATGTCACTGAGGATGCTGTAAGTGCAGAGAGAAGGGAACATTTTCCTTCAACATTACTCTTTAATTCTTTATTCCATAGACTCAAAGTTAATTGACTTTCCCCTGGCTTCATGGCCCTGGGCCTCAATTTTCTCATCTATAAAACAAGGGATTTGGACTAGATGTTTTCGAAGGTCTCGGCCCAATGCGATTCTCTGTAACTCAGCCTTATGAACCAGGGTATCTGGGAGAAAACATCTATGAGCTTTCACACCAGGTTTCCCCCTTCTTTCTCCTCCACTCATTTATCAATGCAGTGTTGCACCTGCACCATTCAGAGAGCTGTTCCAACTTTCACTGATGACAAGGAGTATGGCTCAGTTAGGACAAACGACTGGTCCTTCTGCCCTGGAGTAAAGAAAGGAGGGACCGAGAAGGCAGTATGATTTACACTTTAGGTTTCCAAGGAGAGGATATTCTAGAATTTTCTACTTCAAATTTCATCCACTTAAAAAAAAAAAAAATGTAGATTCTTTTGAAAGGTTCCAAATAGTTGAACTGACTAAAGGGTCAAGAGTCTAAAATGGCTTGTCCTATTTGGAGTAAAATGTATTTCATTTCATCATAGAAACTGGATCTGCTTTTTCTGTGGAAATTCAGCACACTGGCCATGCTCTCTCCTGTCTGCCTGCCTCATGCCATTCTGCCAGCCTGCTTCAGAGCAGCAATTTCTGGGGTTAAACACTGAAGCTTAATAAGCGTGTGCTCAAGAGTGGGGTGTTCAATGATGCAGGACCCCTCTATACCACAACCACCCCCTCCGCGCCTCCCCCCACCCCACCCGGCCGCCTCCACCAAAGACAATAGCCAGTTTAAACGGTAGTAAGGAAAAAAATGTGTCTTCTCAAGAGTTTCATTCTTAATTTTTTCAATGTGAAATTCCTTTAAATTGAAAAATTCAATATGTAGAAATACAGTTTCCCTGGGTCCTCTTGTCTCCAAGTGAGATGTGACAGATAGTATACACTTTTTTTTTCTACACCCACTAGCATTTCCACTTCATTTTGATCTCCAAAATATGGACAGGAGGGCAACTCTAGAAAAATGTATTCTCACTCTGGCATCTCCTTGCAGTGCTGAGCACCCACAGAGAGCATCCCCATTTCCTGCACCCTTCCCCAGTTCCCCAGACCCCCTGATTTCCACAGAGGGTTTGACCTTGCAAAGACCCTTCTTCAGTATCTGGGCAAGGAACAATCCATTTTAACTCAAAACACAGAACGACCTTTTCTCCTTTAAAGAAACACTACCAAAGGTAAAACATTTGGTTTTATATTTTTTCAACCCTGCATTCTGGAATGCAAATACAGCATGCAAAGGCAGGTAACTAGTTTGGATCTGTCAGTCCCCATTCAAAGGCTCTGAGTCTCATACTCTGTTCAAAATAGACCGGGCTGACCGGGTGGTTGAACATCTTTCCTCTTTCTGCCCATTCACCATCGTGACGGAAAATCAAAACCGAAAAATTATCTTCTCATTTCTAAACACTAACAGAGAAATGAGCTGATTTTGCGCCTAGCCCTGTGGTTCTAAACATCCCACTTTGGAAACCAATCTTGGTCTCCACATCATCTCGTCCACTCAGTTTTACTTAACAAACACGTTCGCTCCTCTTCCACGGTGAGAAAAATGGTGCACCAGCCCCACGGATGACAGGTTGGTACTTGACTGCAACCGCTCAATAGTTTTATCAGCAACCGGAAAACTTCACAATCGGTCCATTAGCTACTTAAATCTGTGTAAGGAAATCTGCCTATATATAGACACACTTAAAAAGCACCTCAGTTTCACCTGTCTTAAATCTAGCCTAAGGCAATTCCCCAAACACGCCGCCTGTAAACACTCCCCCTTCCCCCACTCCCCATTATTCCAAAGGGTCCCCCATGGACTAACAGTATACGTTTAGCATTAACCAAAGCTATTGTCACACCATGCATTTAGACGTATCTATGCAAAGCCAAGTAGGTGACAATAACCAAAGCGTCTCCCAGACAATTGGCTGCACTACACATGCACAAATGCAACGAAGATTGTATTTTCCACTTACAGTTATAGCGCTGCTCACGGTCACTTAACGAAAATGATAAAACTCAACAGTTCTCTATAAATAAATGTATGTATATATATTTAATTCGGATGAACGGTTAAGCCGTCTCTGGGTATGGTTCTCTTGCTCTCTCTTTTTCTTTTTTTTCCAGTGGAGCTCTGGGCTGCTTAAATCCCTCCTGGATCGCGCCTTGCAAGCCCAGTCGCCGCCGCAACACGCTCCGGTAGGTCTCTGGTGCAGATTGGGAATCCCATAGAAAACCTAGGGTCCCTGGAGCAGGATGCGCAGGCGCGCGAGCCGCCGCCTCTCCAGGCACCCCCTCCCCTTTCCCCTCCTCCCTCCTCCCTCCTCCTCTGGCTCCGCAGCCCAGCTCAGAGGGAGCTAGGGCCGGTGACCAAAAGCAGCCGGCATTGGCGCATGCTCAGTTGGAGAGGCTCGGAGTTGCCGCGAGTGGATTCCGTGTCTCCAGATTTTAGCAGAAACTCGGAAGGAAAGTAGATAGGAAAAGGGAGCCTGGCCACTGGCGCAGCCCTTCACCTGGACTGGCTGAGCGAGTTGGCCTCACCACGCCCCCGCGTTTAACCAGCCAAGTCTGGTGGTGAAGGCTGAGGTCAGAAATGGGACACGTGGAGCCTGCTTCCCGCCACCCTCAGGCCTGGAGGGCCCCCGGCCCACTCTTTGTCAGGCTTGTAAGGTGAAGGAGAAAACTGCAGAAATCTCTTGCTCCGAAGGAAACGTGCCCAGCAAGCTGTGAGCTTGTCTCCATGGCTCACTCTGAAGAAAACCCTTATGGTTGGCACTTTGCGTGGGCCATTTCTTCCGCGGGTCTTATACTGAGAGCACTGGGAGCCAGGCATTCTAAAAGCCTTCTACTCAGATGGTCGTGGTCCCCAATGGCCTTGGAGAAGCTGTGTGTTGAAGGGAGGGGGTGCAGAAGCTCTCATCCTGATCCTGGGTGACCTTGGGCCAATCATGCTAATCATCAACCAGCATTTACCAATAAGTGCCTTCTTTGTGCACTAAATACATTTTATTGAATATGCTTTGGGTGGGGTTGCAGTGGGCAGTGAAGGGCAGTCAGTGAGCCCTCATGGGAATCCAGGGTTGAGGGATTGGACTAAGCCATTTTATAAAGCCCCCTTCTGTGTCTTTGAAGGACACGTACATTTGCCAGCCCTCCCCGGATCCTGACTGTCCTAGCCAAAGCCTAGAAGGCTTGGCAAGGAGTAGTGCCCAGTAAATGTTTGGTCGTTTCTCTACCAGACATGCAAGGTGAAGTCTCAAATGTTCTCAACCCAATTAATTTCCTAAAGTGTGTTGTTTGTACTTCTGCTTGCTGCTGCTGCTGCTGCTACTAAGTCGCTTCAGTCGTGTCCAACTCTGTGCAACCCCATAGATGGCAGCCCACAAGGCTCCCCTGTCCCTGGGATTCTCTAGGCGATAATACTGGAGTGGATTGCCATTTCCTTTTCCAATGCATGAAAGTGAAAAGTGAAAGTGAAGTTGCTCAATTGTGTCCGACTCCTAGAGACCCCATGGACTGCAGCCTACCAGACTCCTCCCTCCATGGGATTTTCCAGGCAAAAGTACAGGAGTGGGTTGCCATTGCCTTCTCTGGTACTTTTGCTTATTCAACAATTATTCATTGACCACCTGCCCACTGACTTGAGGCATTTTTCAATGCCTTGGTGGTAAAGGCAGCGAACAAAATCCCTCTTGAGGTTTTCATTCAGATGGGAGTTTTCAAAAGAGAGACATTCTGCAGGGGCAGTGAAGATGGGGGCTTCCTAAATGGCTCAGTAGTAAAGAACCCACCTGCCATTGCAAGAGACGCAGGTGTGATCCCTGGGTGGGGAAGATCCCCGGGAGGAGGAAATGGCAACCCATTGCAGTACTCCTGCTGGCAAGATTCCATGGACAGAGAAGCCTGGCGGGCTACAGTCCATGGGGGTAACAAAGATACTCTTTGTTACCCAGTGTTGATGGACTTTCTTTCTAAGCAGAGAATTTTACAACTTGCAAAGTGCCTTCAAACATCTTATCACATCCAGGAAGCTGATTCACTTTGCGGTACAGCAACTTTTTTTTTTTTTTTTTTTTAACCTGCAGTTAACCTTTCTGATCTGAGGACATTAAGAGTATCTCTTTGGGCAAAAGAGCTGGAGATAGACAAATCTCCATTGCTAGGAGGGTGCCTACTCCTGACTGCTAGTAGGGGGCGCCCAGCTTGGAAGACCTTGAGGCTACTTAAGCAAAGATCAAGAGAAACTCAAGTCTCTGGTTTTGGAAGGCCAATGGTGGGTGAGGGCCCCAGGTGGTGACACCTAAGCCGCTGCCTCAAGCTCAAAGCCAACCTGGCCAGCCCAGAACTCAGGAACGCGCTCCGCTGGGCGGGAAGCCCTGGAAAGGCGGCACAGAGCAGAGGAGCGCTCCCGGGACTCCCTGAACTAGCCTTGCCGAAGCGCCCTCCCCGCGGGGCTCTTCCGCGCGGCGACGGAGACCGCGGAAACCCGGAGCGTGGATTAGCGCGGAGCAGGGAGCGCTGCCCCGGCGCGCTGCGGCAGCCGAGCAGGTTGTGGATCTGGCGGGCGCCAGCCCTGCGCTCCGGGGACGCAATGCGCACTGCGCAGCGGGGCTCGCCCGATCGATTCTTTCTCCGGATGGGGTGGGGGCAAAAGTCACTTCCAGATAAGTCGCTTTTGTTGGCCAGGGACACAACATCCAAAAGCTTTCAAAGTGATTCCTCGTCTTTTGTGGATTTCTCTACTCAAGCATTTTACGCTGTGCTCTCTGATTTCTCTCTCGAGAACAGTCTCCGCACTGCAATCTGCATCAGCCGAAGGGGTCATGATGCCATTTCTTCGGAGAGATGTACCTATTCATTTCCCCTGGAGGTCTCTTTCGTGGCTGTGTTAGGTTTTAGATGACTTACTGACAACTTGTGTGTCGGGTAAAGTGAACACTGAGACTTTAAACCGTGTTCTCTTGTAGGGGAGATTTGATTTAGAAGCGTGCGCTTTTGTGAAGCTGCTTTGTCTCATTGGGCAAGCAGATTTTGTTGGTTCTGTTTGCACTGAGGCGTTGTTTGGCGATATTTTTTTTAATCCTCAGTTATTGTGCACCTTTATCTTTTTAGTGTTTGTTGTTAAAATGTTTTGTGTGATGCCTTTTATATATGTAACACTAAGTCACATGTAGTCACATAGGAAAGATGATTCTAAAAACATCGAAGGAATATTATCATTTAAATTACAAAAAGCAATTCATTTGTATAGGATGGTAGAGTGAACTTTAAAAAAAGGAGTGTGGTAAGAACACTAAACGTGGGAGCTCTGTGTTTCCTTCCTTCTTCGGTCATTTACACTTGTGATCACAAGAGAACAGAGATGCGCGGCCCTGGGACAGAGGGACTGGGATGCTGGGCCATGATGAGCGGAGAATGCCATCAGCCATAGCAGTTGCCCGATTACCTGAAGCCAAGTCCCTGACACTGCGGATCGCGGTGTCAGCTTTCACATCCTGGAGGTTTGGAAAGTGCTGCCTGCTAAGTCGCTTCAGTCTTGTGGGACTCTTTGCGACCCCATGGACTTTAGCCCGCCAGGCTTCTCTATGGGGATTCTCTAGGCAAGAATACTGGAGTGGGTTGCCGTGCCCTCCTCCAGGGGATATCCCCGACCCGGGGATCGAACCCCCATCTCTGAAGTCTCCTGCATTAGCAGGCGAATTCTTTACCATTAGCGCCACCTGAGAAGCCGGGAGTTTGGGGAGGGGCTGTGTAAATCGGGGCTGGGGGAAGGGAGGGAGAAAGGTTCTTTAAGGAGAGGATTGTTTGTTTTTTGTCTGAAGGACCTGGTGGAACCCTCACTTGCCTGGAAACCCCTGAGAAGCCATTTTTCCCTTCCTCAGTTGCAAATAACATTCTTTTCTGAAGTAGCTTTACTTTCGCCTCACAAAATAAAACTAAGGACGATTTTCAGGTGTTCACAACTGATTTAATACTTAGTAAATTAATTTAATATTTCCATCCACTTTATTTGTGACATAGACAAACTGAAACCTGAGAATGGCAGTAAAAGTGCAAATTGCCAGTGATATAGCAGATCTCAGCTCATTGTAATATTATTTACCGGACATGCTCTGTATAAAATAAATGAGCCAAAAAGGCTGGAACTGAAGACATGGGCGCATTTAGGAAACTGGAAGGAAAAGTGTTCAGAAGAGGACATTAAAAAATGAAAAGAGGCAGGAAGTGGAAAAATGAATTTATACTCACTTAAATTCATAAAGAATAATGATAGTAATTTTTTTGTATGGTAAAATGTCTTTATTTTAAAAACCTAAGGGTATTAATCCTTACAGAAGGAAGACATTATGTAAAATAATTATGTTTAAGAAATGGCAATCCACCCCAGTGTTCTTGCTTGGAAAATCCAATGGATAGAGGAGCCTGGCAGGCTACATACAGTCCATGGGGCTGCACAGTTGGACACAACTGAGGAACTGAGAATACATACATCCTGATTTTTTAATGCTATTTTAAAAAACATATGGATAGACCAACAAAATAACTTCCCTAAAGAAAAACAGAAAGCTATCACCTACAATAAAACTGCACAGTAGTTTTTGTGATACATAGTGTTTCACTCTTTATGTCTATACCCCTTCTAAATGCTTTTTTTCCCCCTAAAATAAGTGGAAAAATATAAGATTACTCTCTGAAGGAGTAATTCCCATGCAAATAGAGGGAGTGTTCTATGCCCTCCTATATAGAAAAGGAATTAAAAGGCCTACGTTTTTTAATGGACTCAGTTGGTCATTTCACCCATCCCACTACTGATTTATCTCTGTAATCCATGTTCGAATCTAAATTTAGAGAGATCATTCTTTGTTGTGTCACCAATTCCCCTTAAAATTTGAACTGCTGCTGCTGCTGCTGCTGCTAAGTTGCTTCAGTAGTGTCTGACTCTATGGGACCCCACAGACGGCAGCCCACCAGGCTCCTCCATCCCTGAGATTCTCCAGGCAAGAACACTGGAGTGGGGTGCCGTTGCCTTCTCCGAAAATTTGAACAATCTGCAATAAAAATTTAAGTCCCTGCTGAGTGAATTATTGTCAATGTTTTGAGTTTCCAGAAGTTTCTTGGAATGTTAGAACTAGTTCTAGCAAGTGCAGGTGATCTTCAGCCTTAAGAATATAAAATGCTTTATTCCATTCTTTTCCATTCATCCCATGTATTCTACAGTTGGGCCTAACCTGTGGATTCATAGTGGTGCACTTAAGCTGGAAAATTTCACTGCTTTTAGTGACAACACAAAAGGAATGATGATAGCAGAATTAGACTATCTATGGCTTATATTCCTTTTCTTTAGTGGCTTTTTAGGTAGCCTTGTTTGCCAGGCTGTATGCTTTTTTAGTTGTGTGACTAGCCACTACAAATATTATTGTGGATTCATGTTCTGGAACTTTTGTACTTTGGATACCATCTGATCCTGAAAGATCTTCAAAAGCACTTCTTACCTGAAGCAGATCTTAATGATTTGTTTTTCCCTTCAATCTTTATTTTCCTTACTATACTTCCTTTGAATTTTTTACTTGAAACACAACAAAGAAACCTAAGGGAAAAATAAGTATAATGAATTCTACATCCCTGCTGAGACAACCACAAGAAGAAAACCCACATTCTTTACCTAAGGATTTTCACAGTGGAGTTTACATTTTTACCTACTATCTGAAGGAGGAAAGAAACAGTTGGCACTCTCAGTTTTTGTGTTCTTATCATATTCCCCCTTTAAAGTTCATGTTACCATCCTGAGAAGGTTCAAGAAGAGAAAGAGTGACCACTGATGACTGTTGATTTTTTTCAGAATGTAGACTTAGCACTTGTACCATAGTCTCTAGGAGAATGGATTGTTCTGATTGTTCAGAAGAAAGAAAGTGCTTGAGTAACCCATGGTTGTGTTCAGAAATCCATGCAGTCTGAATTTCTTTTGATCTCATTCGTCATTCATTTATCAAACACCTATTGAGCACCTAGTTTGTTTCAGGCAGTGTGCTCAGCACTTTATATGCAACACTGTATTTAGTAACAAAGCTATTTACCTGTGAGATAGGTGCTATTAAAACCCATTTTCAAATCCTATTTCAAATCCTAAAAGATGATGCTGTGAAAGTGCTGCACTCAATATGCCAGCAAATTTGGAAAACTCAGCAGTGGCCACAGGACTGGAAAAAGTCAGTTTTCATTTCAATCCCAAAGAAAGGCAGTGGCAAAGAATGCTCAAACTACCACACAATTGCACTCATCTTACATGCTAGCAATGTAATGCTCAAAATTCTCCAAGCCAGGCTTCAACAGTACATAAACCATGAACTTCCAGATGTTCAAGCAGGATTTAGAAAAGGCAGAGGAACCAGAGATCAAATTGCCAACATCTGCTGGATCATTGAAAAACCAAGAGAGTTCCAGAAAAAGATCTATTTCTGCTTTATTGACTATGCCAAAACCTTTGGCTGTGTGGATCACAATAAACTGTGGAAAATTCTTCAAGAGATGGGAATACCAGACCACCTGACCTGCCTCCTGAGGAATCTGTATGCAAGTCAAGAAGCAGCAGTTAGAACTGAACATGGAACAACAGACTGGTTCCAAATCAGGAAAGGAATATGTCAAGGATGTATATGGTAACCCTGCTTAACTGTACGTAGAGTACATCATGAGAAATGTTGGACTGGATGAAGCACAAGCTGGAATCAAGATTGCTGGGAGAAATATCAATAACCTCAGATATGCAGATGATACCACCCTTATGGCAAAAAATGAAGAAGAACTAAAGAATCTCTTGAAAGTGAAAGAGAGTGAAAAAGTTGGCTTAAAACTCAATATTCAACAAAAATAAACTCAAAATGGATTAAAGATCTAAATGTAAGACCAGAAACTATAAAACTCCTAGAGGAGAATATAGGCAAAACACTCTCAGACATAAATCACAGCAGGATCCTCTATGATCCACCTCCCAGAATTCTGGAAATAAAAGCAAAAATAAACAAATGGGATCTAATTAAAATTAAAAGCTTCTGCACAACAAAGGAAACTATAAGCAAGGTGAAAAGACAACCTTCTGAATGGGAGAAAATAATAGCAAATGAAGCAACTGACAAACAACTAATCTCAAAAATATACAAGCAACTTATGCAGCTCAATTCCAGAAAAATAAACGACCCAATCAAAAAATGGGCCAAAGAACTAAATAGACATTTCTCCAAAGAAGACATACGGATGGCTAACAAACACATGAAAAGATGCTCAACATCACTCATTATCAGAGAAATGCAAATCAAAACCACAATGAGGTACCACTTCACACCAGTCAGAATGGCTGCGATCCAAAAATCTGCAAGCAACAAATGCTGGAGAGGGTGTGGAGAAAAGGGAACCCTCCTACACTGTTGGTGGGAATGCAAACTAGTACAGCCACTATGGAGAACAGTGTGGAGATTCCTTAAAAAATTGCAAATAGAACTACCTTATGACCCAGCAATCCCACTGCTGGGTATACACACCAAGGAAACCAGAATTGAAAGAGACACATGTACCCCAATGTTCATCGCAGCACTGTTTATAATAGCCAGGACATGGAAACAACCTAGATGTCCATCAGCAGATGAATGGATAAGGAAGCTTTGGTACATATACACGATGGAGTATTACTCAGCCGTTAAAAAGAATTCATTTGAATCAGTTCTGATGAGATGGATGAAACTGGAACCGATTATACAAAGTGAAGTAAGCCAGAAAGAAAAACACCAATACAGTATACTAACACATATATATGGAATTTAGAAAGATGGCAATGACGACCCTGTATGCAAGACAGGAAAAAAGACACAGCTGTGTATAACGGACTTTTGGACTCAGAGAGAGAGGGAGAGGGCGGGATGATTTGGGAGAATGGCATTCTATCATGTATACTATCATGTAAGAATTGAATCGCCAGTCTATGTCTGACGCAGGATACAGCATGATTGGGGCTGGTGCATGGGGATCACCCACAGAGATGTTATGGGGAGGGAGGTGGGAGGGGGTTTCATGTTTGGGAACACATGTAAGAATTAAAGATTTTAAAATTTAATAAAAAATTTAAAAAAAAATGAAAAAAAAAAAAAAAAAAACTCAATATTCAGAAAACTAAGATCATGGCATCTTGGTCCCATCACTTCATGGCAAATATATAGGAAAACAATGGAAACAGTGAGAGGCTTTATTTTGGGGGGCTTCAAAATCACTGCAGATGGTGACTGCAGCCATGAAATTAAAAGATGCTTGCTCCTTGGAAGAAAAGTTATGACCAACTTAGACAGCATATTCAAAAGCAGAGACATTACCAACAAAGGTCTGTCTAGTCAAGGCTATGGTTTTTCCAGTGGTCATGTATGGATGTGAGAGTTGGACTATAAAGAAAGCTGAGCACTGGAGAATTGATGCTTTTGAACTGTGGTGTTGGAGAAGACTCTTGAGCGTCCCTTGGACTGCAAGGAGATCCAACCAGTCCATCCTAAAGGAGATCAGTCCTGGGTGTTCATTGGAAGGACTGATGTTGAAGCTGAAACTCCAATACTTTGGCCACCTGATGTGAAGAACTGACTCATTGGAAAAGATACTGATGCCAGGAAAGATTGAAGGTGGGAGGAGAAGGGGAAGACAAAGGATGAGATGGTTGGATGGCATCACTGACTCAATGGAAATGAATTTGAGTAAACTCTGGGAGTTGGTGATGGACAGGGAGGCCTGGTGTGCTGCAGTCCATGGGGTCACACAAAGTTGGACACGACTGAGCAACTGAAGTGAACTGAACTGAAAACCCATTTTACAGATGAGGAGGAAACTGAGGCAACATATGTGTTAGTAACATCTCCAGATACCTTCTTAAGCTGGCCTTCATTCCTCTTTATTCTTTACCCCATTCCAAAGAATATTATGATTCTCCATCTATCAATTACTACATTTTTATCCATCTAATATTCCTTTGCAAGATAAATATTTGAATATTGTGATCATCTTATTTCTCTTCAATAATCTCGTTTCCTCCTGAAAAAATGTCAAATCCTAAGTCATGTATTCAGAATCTTCCACTATGTGGCAACCTTAATCACAGAGCATCTGGGTTTTTTCAGAGGAGTGAGTGGGAGGCAGGAAGGAAACAGGCTTAGATAAAGACTGCCTTTCCCAGCATTACTACCTTTTGTCTACTGCCTGAGAAGCAGAAACAGAAGACTCCCTGTTTTTCGCAGTCCTTACTATATTTCTTCCTTAAGTTCATTTTACCATACTAAATAGGAAGTGTTCAAGAACAGAACAAAGGACCACTGCTGGTCTTAAACCTAGACAGTACTCTCTAGTTTGTTATTTATGATTGCCTATACAACACCTTCATATGAATTTCTTACAGATACTTCAGGTTCAACATGTTCAAAACACTTGCTTCTCTTGCCCCTCACCACCTCCACCAACCTCCCTATGCCCCTACCACTTTAAAGGTAACTTCTATCAGCCCAGTCCTATAAATAAGAACCTTGGGTAGCAGCTTCAGCTCCCCCATCTTTCTCATTCCCCATCAATTCATCACTTAAGTCCTAAAAGTCCCGTGTTTTGAAAGTCTCTAACTCATTCCTCACTGACACTGTATTAGTTAACCCTTTCATCATCCAAGCATCATATATTTCCTTCTCATAACTATTGAAAAAAAGCTTAAATAAAATCACATCACTCTCTTGAATAAAACCGTTAACTGGTTTCTCACTTTATATAGTAAAAAGGAAAGGGCACAGTATGCAAGCCCCTTTATTTTCTAGCTCTTGCGTACCCCTTCAGCCTCACCTCCTGCTCTGTCTTTGCAGGCTTCCCTGCTCTGTCATACTGTGGAGCAGTACTTGTCTGTACTTTTGCATTTACTTCTCTCTTTTTGAGAAACTCTTCTTTCTTTTGCCTGAAAGATTCCTGTTAATCTGTGAGAGAATAAAATTGTGTGTCTAAGCCACCCAATCTGTTGTATCTTGTTACAGCAGTCCTAGGAAATTAATATAGAGGATGAAAGTGAAAGTGAAGTCGCTCAGTCATGTCCAACTCTTTGCGACCCCATGGAATGTAGCCTACCAGGCTTCTCCGTCCATGGGATTTCCCAGGCAAGACTACTGGAGTGGGTTGCCATTTCCTTCTCCAGGCGATCTTCCCGACCCAGTGATCAAACCCAGGTCTCCTGCATTGTGTGTAGGCAGATGCTTTACCATCTCAGCCACCAGGAAAGTCTCAATATAGAGGATAACTACATTCAGCAGATCGGAGAAGGCAATGGCACCCTTGCCTGGAAAATCCCATGGATGGAGGACCCTGGTAGGCTGCACTCCGTGGGGTCGCTGAGGGTCGGACACGACTGAGCGACTTCACTTTCACTTTTCACTTTCATGTGTTCGAGAAGGAAATGGCAACCCACTCCAGTGTTCTTGCCTGGAGAATCCCAGGGACAGGGGAGGCTGGTGGGCTGCCGTCTATGGGGTCACACAGAGTCGGACATGACTGAGGTGACTTAGCATACATTCAGCAGATAGGTCTACAGTAAGAATATTCTGGCATTGAGATGATATAAAGATAACATTTTCTTTTCTACAAATAGACTTTTCTCTTTCACTCTCTTTTTTACGTGAAAATCACTGGATTTTGAATTAAGAGATTTTGATTCAAGAGCCAGCTTTGCTACTTATTAGATATGGTATTGGGAAAATCAGCTAAGTTTCCCTCATGACTTACTTATTTATAAAAGTAGAACTCTATAGTTCAAAAATTCAAGATATTGGGCATCTACAAAATTTCAGATAGTAAGTTAACAGTGCTAATTTACATCTAAGATAATATTGAGCCAATTTCTTCAATTGTAGAGCAAATAAAATTCATGGTTTTAAGTTCATTTAAAATAATTTCCTTAGAGACCTTGCATATTGTTACTTATGAAAATCAGATTAGGGACAGTGATCACAGCACCACTACTAGACCTAATACAGTGGGTTTAAAATTTCTTGGGCTAGTTTAGATGTTCTAATAAAATTAAGTATTAATAACACTGTAGTGTTAAACAACATTTTGAAATTAGACTTACATAAATAACACTTTACCTGTATAATATCTTTTTAAAAAGACTATTTCTAGAGCAAAATTCATTGACCTTATTGGTTCTGGTAGTATAGATTATAATATAGTTTTGGAAGTTCAAGTATGTTGATTTTGGATTGAATAAAAAATAAGACTAAATAACAGACAAATTATGTTGCTTATTTAATATATTGTAGACCTTTGACTTGCCTGAAGGATATGTTCTAAAACTTTCCTGATTCCTTATTATATGAATATCACTCTAAGGTAAAATTGCTTTGTTGGTAGCTATATTGCTTACTTATAGAATATTAAGTGAGATAATAAATAAGAACAACACAGCTATATTGAGATGCAGACATTAGGTGGTCATTTGATCAGATTTAATACCAATTTAATTATCAGTTACAACTACCAGCTTCCTAGTTGTATAAGATTTATATTTGAATTTTAGAAAATGACATATTACTGTCATTATAACCTTCAGGATCATTCATAAATAGATACAGTCTAAAGATTAAATCTATAAAGACCACATTCTATTAAAATCCTGCTACCTGGAAACATTAAAATGTTCATACATCATTGTACTACTTGAAAAATAAGTGACTGAGGCTTGAGATCATGGCCATTTTGAAAGTAATTTGAATTCAATGAATGAGGGTCAGGTGTGAAAAGCTAAAATTTACTCTCCAAATTTTATAAATTCAGCATGCATTTTTACAATAGATCTTCCCAAATACTTCTAAATAGATTGAAGTTCTTTCTCCTTAGGAGTTAATAAATCTATTAATCTAAGAGAATGAACCATTAATGATACTATTTATGCTTGCACTCTTTCTGTCCTAAAAGCTGTGCAAACAATTTGCTACTTAGGCCAGGAGGAAAGAATACAGCAACCCAACTCTATTTATGTCTTTGGGAAGCTACCAGTGTCTATCTGAGGAGTCCTGTATCTCTCCAGCAGCTGTTAATATAGCTTGTGGGGTCACCTTGAAACAAATTAAGAAAGCCTTATTCAGGAACATTAAGGCAGTTAAGACAAAATGTCCTTGCTGCTGTCATATGAGTATGCTTTCTTCTTATTTCTCTGAATATTTCTTTCCTCCTTCTCCCATAGAAAGGACCACATTTTTCCTTGATGATGCATTTTATTCAAAAATAGTATGAACAAGTGGAAAGATGACAAAGATGAATCTCCTCAGATTTATGACGAAGTATTTTTCCTTCAGAGAGAAGAAAATTGTCCTCTTTGGTAGTTATGATGATGCTCTGCTGTGAAGTGAACCGGAGCTGGGGCAAGTAACAGGTTGTGGTAGTAATTTCTTATCAGATCCTAGATCTGGAATTAGAATAGAATACAGTTTTCCATGGGGTCACAAAAAGTCAGACATGACTTAGTGAATGAACAACAACGGTTGTCTTGGTGTCTACAGGGGACTAGTTCTAGTACCCCATTGGTATTGAAATTTATGGATGTTCAACTCTCTTATATAAAATAGCTTATATGTAACTTATGCATATCTTCCCATATACTTTAAATTGTCTATAGATTACTGTTAATACTGAATGTAATGTAAATACTGTGCAAATACTTGTAAATACAATGCAAATGCTGCGTGAAAATTAAAAGGGTTAGTCACTCAGTCATGTCTGACTCTTTGTGATCCCATGGACTGTAGCTCTCCAGGCTCCTCTGTTCATGGAATTCTCCAGGCAAGAATACTGGAGTAGGTTGCCATTCCCATCTCCAGGGGATCTTCATAGATAGTTGTAAATACAATGTAAGTGCTATGTAAGTAGTTGCCTGTTCAGCTTTTTGGAACTCTCTGGAATTTCTGCTCCAATATTTTCAATCCTTGGTTGGCTAAACCTGTACACATTGAACCGGTAGATACTAAGGACCCACCATAGCATCTTTTAAATGAGCCTGAGCAGGGCAGGATCTTCTCACCAATTTGTACCCCACATGAGGAATTTTAGAATGGATTGGCAAGTTTCCACCAAAGAATCAGAGTACAGGACATTGCTGAATTTGAATAGCAGTAACATTTCCTACTTATTCTTCAAGGTTTTGTTCAAGTACTGTGATGACTTCCCTGATTATCTATTCCAAACTAATAGTTCTTTCTTTTCAATTTCTATTGGATGTAAGATGCATGGAACAATCAATGAAATATCACCAAGACACATAGTTTTCCTTTTAGATTTTAATATCCAACTGTATTTTAAAGCTCCTTAGTGCAGAATCTGTGTCTTATATTTCTACTTTAATTTACTCAAACTGCCAAGTTCATGCTTCATAGTAGAGCTTAGTAATTATTTGGTGGATTAATTTCCTGTCTCTTTAGTGTTCATTTTCAATGTGTTGTTTTTCTGTGATTTTACAACTTAGAAGATTTAAAATTCAGTTTAGAATTCTGACAATTGGAAAGATTATTTTTACAGCTTATTAATGATTCTGTTTCCTAATTGGTATTGTAAGTGTGATACATAATTTTCTGTTTATAGAACTCTAAACAATGAAAAACAGTTGTTTTTATACTGATTTTAAAGAGAAAACATCTCCCATCAGGTGATTATATTTATTATTCAATATAGGTTTGTACCATATGTAGTAAAATATATTATAAAGGAGCTTAAACAAGAAGTGATTTAATGCTTAAATTAATTTCCATGATGTCATGTGATTGAATTTATGAAGAAAAGAGGACTTTATATTTGACAAATGGGAGTTTCTAGATTTATTTGACTAGGCAACAGTGTTTGCAATTGGCGTTAGACACTAGAACCAAACCATCTTTTGGCAACCAGTGTAATCATTTGTAAGCCAGGAAAATTTTTGTATTCTTCTTTATGTTGACGTCTCTTCCTCCACTCCCCCTTCCTTTCTCTTCTTCTCCTTGCTACTTGGAGGTTGTGCTAGATTATTTTCTTCCCCTAAGTGTTCCTTGGACCTAATCACAGCTTTTCAAGGCCTTTGTAAAAGTTTAAATGGTTTTCCCTTTTGGAGTTTCTAAGGGAAATGTCATGCATCTCAACATTTTGTGGGTGATTGTCTATATGTAGGTAACACTTTGTGGTCTAAGGCAAATAGACTGCCAGTTATTTCTCCAGCAAAGATGGGTTTATTCAGGATCTGCAGAGAATTGCAGTTGAGGTCTGCAGCCATGGCAAGCCACATGCAAGTGGTTGCACAAGCAAGGGAAAGAGAAATTTTTTGTATAGAGGGGGAAAGTTGGGAGGACTACAGTAAGCAGAGCCCATGGGTTTTCATTGGCCAATTTGTTGCCAGGAAAGAAGAGGAGTCTTCCTTCTTCCTGTCGGGCTCTACTATTGTCATATAGTGTGAGGATTCCCGCTTCTGGTCTCTTAACTTTAAATATTTTGAGGTTCCTGACAAAGTTTGACCTTGTATCAATACTTCAAAGATGGATAATTATAGTTTGAGAAAATTAGTTTATAAATAAAATCCAATATAAAAGGTTTTTTCTTCAGTGGCCTGCATAACTTAAAATATTGCCTTTTTGAAAAAATTATTTTATCAGAGAGGAGTTTGGAGAGTAAAAGTGAAAACGATGATGCAGCTATTACATTACTGTGCAAGCAGAAGGCTATTCATCAGCAAGACACATATGTAAGTCTGTACTTTTCAGAAGAGGATGGCATCTAATACAGTGTTGAGCACATGGATGAGTGTGTGCTAAGTCGCTTCAGTCATGTCTGACTCTGTGAGACTCTATGGACTGTAGCCCGCCAGGCTCCTCTGTCCATGGGGTTCTCCAGGCAAGCATACTGGAGTGGGTTGCCATGCCCTCCTCCAGGGGTATCTTCCTGACCCAGGGATTGAACCTGTGTCTCTTATGTCTCCTGCATTGGCAGATGGTTTTTTTTAACCACTAGTGTCACTTGGGAAGCCCACTGAATACATATTGTGTACTAAATATTGTTTGAATTGAAATGAGGGTTTTTTTTTTTCTTTTGGTGTATTTGTTTTCATCCAGCAGAGATTTTATAAGCAAAAAACAAAGAAAACCTCTATGCCTTTTTATGTAGTATTATTGAAGATTAAATTACTACAAAACATGGATGGTCATGCTGCTGCTGCTGCTGCTAAGTTGCTTCAGTCATGTCCGACTCTGTGCAACTCCATAGACGGCAGCCCACAAAGCTCCCCTCTCCCTGGGATTCTCCAGGCAAGAACACTGAAGTGGGTTGCCATTGCCTTCTCTGATGGATGGTCATAGATCATATTAAACTAAAATTCTATTTTTAATCCTTTGATTCTTTATATTATTTTTATAATGGAGAACACATATTTTTCCTTTATATTCTAATTAGGAGAGCTTGGAAATGTATGGTCACAGTGCTTCTCCTTCTCCTTCTCACCTTTTAGTGAGAAAAAGGATCTTTATACCAACCATGATTGTTGTGGTTCTGTCTTTGCTTAGCTACTTATTATATACCAAGCCCAGCCTCTGTCCTGTTTTTCTGTTTTCTGAAAGATGTCATTGTTATACATATATATGTTTTTCCAGGTTATTGTTCAAGATCTGAACTAGATAGCTTTTAAGAGTCACCTCTAGAGTCCCTCTTGAGTGGTCTCCAGATAGCATAGGTTTAGCTTTCGGAAGTTGATATATAACTGTAGTAAGCCAGTGATTATTACAGTTATATATGGGGGCTTCCCTGGTAGCTCAGTTGGTAAAGAATCCGCCTGCAATGTGGGAGACCCGGGTTTGATCCCTGGGTTGGGAAGATCCCCTGGAGAAGGGAGCAGCTTCCCACTTCAGTATCCTGGACAGGAGAATTCCATGGACTGAGTAGCACACGACGGAGCGACTTTCACTTTCACTTTTCAAGTGGGTGATTAGCATGTCTGGCCTCAGGAAAACTGCAAAACAGGTGACACTGCTAACCCTAACCCTAATCTATTCATGATTAAGCACTATGTATCCAGTATTATGTATATAATGAATATGTGTCAGATAACTTTATGAAGCTGAATATGTATTCCTCTGCTACTTTGTTTCTCATAGGGCATAGCTATCTATGAGAAACTTTTAAAAATTAAGGGAAGAGTTGCTGTTTAATAGAATTATGTGACAACACCCTACAGTGGGCAACTAATTGCCTCTCTGCATGTCCTAAAGTTACATTTCCTTTCCACTTTCTATGATTCTTGGCTGTCTTTTTTCAAGACTCCCTCAAAAACCTCCTCAAGAGAGTCATGGCCTGGGTCACATTTTTCTATCATTAACTCTTCTCTGATAAGATCCACTAATGTATAGAATGTGTGGGGTTCAGTTATGAAGAGTGTGCTCAACTCATTCGTTATAATTACGAATTCTGGGGCATATATTATTGATACATTCACAATAGATGTGTTACTATATTATAGCCTCTATGTAGATTTGGTTTTAAAAAATATCACTTTATTTCTTTCAGACCGTAGTTATTTTATGTCCTGACTAGGTAGCACTTTCTATAGCCAAACTTCTTGGATTAACGACTTTCCTAATTAGTTCATCCTTATTTCTCTCAGTCCAATGTTAGAGCTATTTCTACACTTCTTTTATTTCTGTGAAAGCAGAGTTCTATTTTTTAGATCTTAGATCCTTTTTGTTTTCTAGTTGAAACTACTCTCCTGAGGCTGTCTAGATCTTGTTTTTCAAAACTTCCTTGGTGGCTCAGATGGTAAAGCGTCTGCCTACAATGCAGGAGACACGGGTTCAATCCCTGGGTTGGGAAGATCTCCTGGAGAAGAAAATGGCAACCCACTCCAGTATTCTTGCCTGGAAAATCCCATGGATGGAAAAGCCTGGTAGGTTACAGTCCACGGGGTCGCAAAGAGTCCAGACACGACTGAGCGACTTCACTTTCACTTTTCAAGACCCAGTTCAATTTCTCTCCTCTGTAAAGATTTCTCACCTTCCTATCTAAAACTTACTTCATTCTTCACTGAATTCCACAGAGAATGAGATGATTGGATGGCATCACCGACTCAAAGGACATGAGTTTGAGCACACTCTGGAAGACAGAGAAGGACAGGGAAGCCTAGCATGCTGCAGTCCCTGGGGTTGCAAAGAGTTAGACATGCGTTTGTGACTAAACAATAACAACAATCAATTTCTTAATAGTGCTAATATTACTCAATTGGTATATAGTCAACCCAACAATTAAAAATTATTATTATTTATTATATGGTAAGACCCATGCTATACACCAGAAATGCAAAGGTAAACAAAATAACTGTTTTAAGTGTCAAGGAGCTAATAGTTTAGTAGAGGAGATAGTATATAATATTATGTAATTTTACAAGTATTACAATAGATGTCTGAAATAATGGGGATATGGATAAAAACTGCTTAGTATGGAGAAGAGAAAAAAAGATATTTTATAGAAAATTATAGGCTCCTAAGTATGGAATGAATTAATGTATCCTTTAAGAATGAGCTTTTGAGCATCATTTCTTCCTAGGTATCTTCCTAAACTCCCAGACTAGGTTTCGTCTTGTCTCTTCAGTGCTTGGGTATTCCTCTATTGTAGCACTTATACTATTATATGTCTGTATACTTTATATGCCTGTTTCTCCTATTATATTGTAAACCCCTTGAAAAAAGACTGTCTTGATTTTGAATACCTAATACCTAACCCAGTTCCTGGAACATGAAAGTGGAAGTGTTAGTCACTCAGTTGTGTCTGACTCTTTGTGACCCCATGGATTGCAGCCCACCAGGCTCTTCTGTCCATGGAATTCTCTAAGGAAGAATACTGGCGTGAGTTGCCATTTCCTTGTCCAGGGGATCTTCCACCCAGGGATTGAACCTGGATCTCCCACATTGCAGGCAGACTCTACCAACTGAGCCATCAGGGAAGCCTGGAACATAATACTCAATAACTGTCTTGAGAACTGAGTAACAACAAGAAAACATGAGTATTTGGGGAATCGAAAGCAACTTGGTGAGGCAGAGTGTGAGAGGCGTGGGAGAAGGGAATGGATTAGTTGGAGATGAGGCTAAAAAACAGTCTAGGACAAAGTTGTGAACGGCCTGATTAACTGGGCTATGTAACGGGCAATGTAGTGTTAGTTTTATATCACCTTTATCCTTTTATATGCATATTTCTGGCTGGAATGTATTTGTTAGAGACAAAGATTACATTTTATACGTCATAGTATTTAGTTCAGTATGAGGCATAGTTTCTTGCAGATAACAGGTATTTCATTCAGCAAATTGAAGGATAGTTAAATCAAATCAGATGAGAGCATTCACTTAAAGTACTTTGAAAATTATGTTATTTAGTTGACAGTGATTATTGATTGATAGTAAACAATGACTATACTCTGCCCTAAATAGTGATAGAAGAAGCATTCTTTCGATCCATTCCTTTCCTCTGACCTGAACCTATGGCTATTCTGAAATTATAGAACTATAGGCAAACTTAAAATATTGAGAGAGTTATACTTTTTTGTGGGTGGCAAATTTAGGATTCTTCACCCATAAAAATTATCACATGAGATGGAAACAAGCTAATATAGTTTTGTTTTGTTGTTTTAAAGTTTTCACAATATGTCCTGGTACCAATATATAATCTGTCAAATTGCCTCTCTGAGTCGGATGCGGCCTAGCAATTGCACACACATGCACGCACATGTAAGCACTGCTTTAGCCAGACAAGACACAAAAACTCCCTGGCTTACCACAGCTACAATTCTGTAGTGAGAATTGATTTACAGAGTAATGTATCTGAAGTATTGTAAAATAGAGTTTGATTCAATACTATGCTGGTAGCTGTTTGACACCTGGCTTGTCTAGAACTTAAAAAAAAAAAAACAAACTCCCTAATTTGTATTGTTTCTGATTTTGGCAATTTAAATAGAAATACTTTCAAGGCCTACTCTAAGCTACCCACAGGATATTACTGAAATGGAGGGTTGGATAGAGATGCTGACATTCATCAAACTGTAAGACCTAGTCTAACACCTTGCTAGTTCGATGTTAATAAATATCTATTTACATGTCCAACTCTCTTCTAAATGCTTTACATGATGTATTTCATTTAAATCACAATAGCCTAAGAGGTAAGTTCTATTACTACTTTACAATTCCCATTTACAGGGATCTGTCTCAGAAAGGCTAAGTAACTGGCTCAGATTACAAAACTAGGAAGATGTAGACCATAGATTTAAACACAGACAATTTAACTCCAGAGCCTACTCACCTCAATGTTATTCTATATTGCTTTCAGGATAAAAAAATTATGTTCAGTGTAGTTTTTAATGTTAACTGTATTTTGTATTTAACGTAAATGTATATAATTCCTTCAAATTTTAAAGTAAATTATCATTTTATGAATTTTCAATGCCCAGCTAAATATTTATTATGCAACCAATCATAACAAAATGACTAATCTCAGCAGAAAAATTATACAAAAGGAGAAGGTAATCTAAGTAATTACAAATTTGTATGATAAAAATAATTATAGACATTTTGCCATCTCAAAGTCTTGAAAACATTCTTGTGAAAGGTTAATTGAAAAGAATTTACAATTTTTTTTAAAGAGGTGTTATTTACAATTGTATGAATTTCAAAATAATACAGACTCTTGCTTTTATCTCAGGAGCAAAGAATCTTTTAATTGTTGCTGAAATTTATTAGACCATCAAAGGAATGTTGGAAATAGTTGAACATTTCCCCTGGCTTTCCAACAGTCAGGGCTTAGGAAAAAAAAATTATCTTTGAGTAACTAACCATGCAAAAATATAATAGTACATTAATGAAATCATATTTAGAACTAAAGAATGAGGAGCAGATGAAACTGTGGGTGTCTAAACATATAACATAGCTGTAAACTGGAAGGAATTCAGAAGACTTTTAAGTAAAGCCTGACATCATACTTACACAAATGAGCCAGCATATGCCCAAGACTTGAAGCTGTGAAAGGAATTTATATATTCCAAGAATGGTGAAAAGCTGAGTGACGCAGGAGATCAAGTTGTGTTGTGTAATATAAGAAGCAGCTGAAAAAACAGTTTGGAGAACTACAAAGAACTTTGCATATCAAATTAAAGAGTCTGTATTTTATTTTATGGGCATCAATGAGTCAAGATAAGTTCTTGGTTAGGAAACAAGCAACAAAGTGGTTAATATTTTAGGAAGAAAAATCTCATGATAGTGGTGGGTGGAAGTCAAAGAGGAGACTAGTAAAAAGACCATTCTTTTTACTCTTCTCAGCAGGAGGTGATGAGGGTCTAAAATAAAGCAGAAGCATTAGGGATAAAGAGTAGAGGAGTCATTCCTGGGTCATATTTAATATGGAATTAATAAGATTTGATGAATGTCTACAAAGGGATTGGGTGATGGGAAAAGACTGTAAAAGAGAGAAAAAAAATAAGGATAACAGTAAGAGTTTCTCGGAGAAAGCAATGGCACCCCACTCTAATACTCTTGCCTGGAAAATCCCATGGATGGAGGAGCCTGGTGGGCTGCAGTCCATGCGGTCGCAAAGTGTCGGACAAGACTGAGTGACTTCACTTTCACTTTCACTTTTCACTTTCATGCATTGGAGAAGGAGATGGCAACCCACTCCAGTATTCTTGCCTGGAGAATCCCAGGGACGGGGGAGCCTGGCAGGCTGCCGTCTATGGGGTCGCACAGAATCGGACACGACTGAAGCGACTTAGCAGCAGCAGCAAGAGTTTCTAGTTCAGAATAGTGGGTAGATAATGATGTTATTAATGAAAATGGATAATAAGGAGATAGTTTAAAACTCAAAGTATTTGCATATACATTGTCTCACTTAAGACTTTTATAAATTACTGTTGTTACTCAGCTGAAAGGTTAATTGCATATGTGGATATACAGAACATCACAGTTTTCTTAAATATTTTCCCAACTAGAGCTTCTTAGTGACTTTATAAAGAATGCTTTTTGTGTTATTTATAGCCATATTTATTTTAAACATTTTTAGTAAATGGTGGTATTTTCTTCTTTAACCTCTGTATTTGTTTCAAATATTTTTGTTAGTTGTTAAATGTTTAAAACATATTTGATTAACTTGTTCTGAAAGTTTTAGGTTGAGTTTATTTATTCATCATTTACATGCTTTATTAAAAGATATAAAAGAGAAAAACTACCCTTTCAAATATCTGGTTTTACCATGAAACTTAAATGACATTAAAACCAGTAATACTTAAAGTTAGTTTTTGGCTTTATGCTGATATGAGCTCAATCAACTCTCCATTTTAACATATAAAATCAAAACGAAAACCATAAGCTTAAAATACACTTAAGACATCACTAAATACATTTTGAATAGTAAAAGTGTGGTTGTTGTTATTTAGTTATTTAATCATGTCAACTTGAATAATGATGCTAATATGAGCAAATTTCAATTTGAGGTTTTTCCAGTGGTCATGTATGGATGTGAGAGTTGGACTGTGAAGAAAGCTGAGCACTGAAGAATTAATGCTTTTGAACTATGGTGTTGGAGAAGACTCTTGAGCGTCCCTTGGACTGCAAGGAGAGCCAACCAGTCCATCCTAGAGGAGATCAGTCCTGCGTGTTTATTGGAAGGACTGATGTTGAAGCTGAAACTCCAATACTTTGGCCACCTGATGCGAAGAGCTGACTCATTTGAAAAGACCCTGATGATGAGAAAGATTGAGGGCAGGAGGAGAAGGGGATGACAGAGAATGAGATGGCTGGATGGCATCACCGACTCAATGGACATGGGTTTGGGTGAACTCCAGGAGTTGGTGATGGTCAGGGAGGCCTGGTGTGCTGTGGTTCATGGGGTCGCAAAGAGTCAGACATGACTGAGCGACTGAGCTGAACTGGCTATGCAAGTCAGTCTATGGGTTGGTCAAAGCATACAACAGAGTGCATTTGAATGGACTGTAGAATCATGGAAAATCTGAGATTGAAAAAAAAACACGATGCAACTAAAGATATATAGGAACAGCACTTTGAGAACTTGCTGATATATAACCTGAACTATTGCCACATTTATATTTATAGTGTTGATGAAGTGCTTATACTGTAAGGCTTTCTATAAATTTAAGTAAACATTTCTCTGGAGGAATTCACAAGCTAAAGTAATGTCTAGAATTGGAATCATAATATATCTAAGAATATTTATGAGACAAGAGGCTGATGAACAGTTTATTAACTAAAGCAGTATGCCAGTCATAGTTTGCCATTTATACACTTACAGTTTCTGAGATTTTATATATATATATATGTATGTTTCTGTGAATATACAGCTTATCAACTTTGAAACTATCATCAAGGGGATAGAAGCTTCTGATTACTGAACAGTAATGACATATTTCTTAATGAACATGTATATAAGAATAATAGTAAATACTTTGAGCATTGCTTTCTTTAGAATTATGACAGTCACAAAAATCAGAATTGACTGAAGAGAATATATTGTTTTCAAACCAGAAGAAAAAGAAAAATAACATTTACAAAATTTATTATGTGTCAGAATTGTCTGATTACACTTACAATAAATAGAATAGCTGAAACATATAATTTTTAAGTAATTGTATTCACAACAGGGCTTCCCTGGTGGCTCAGAGGTTAAAGCGTGTGCCTGCAATGCAGGAGACCTGGGTTCGATCCCTGGGTCGGGAAGATCCCCTGGAGGAGGAAATGGCAACCCACTCCAGTATTCTTGCCTGGAGAATCCCATGGACGGAGGAGCCTGGTGGGCTACAGTCTACGGAGTCGCAAAGAGTCGGACACGACTGAGCGACTTAAAAAAAAAAAAAAATCACAACATTGGGAAAGAAAACTCCACGGAGCGTTGAAAATTTTCTACAATCTTAAAGTGTAGGTTAATAGTTATCTGGATAATAATTTCCACACGACTTTTTTCCTGAAATATTCAGATTGTTAAGTACCAGTGCTGCCTTTTCTCAAAACATACTTTAAGACTGAAGTGGGAATATGATTTTAAACGCCACTGGCATCATTAAGAGCATGTTAGAAAGTTTTACCACACATAGGGAGATTTGGTCTGGTGTTTACAGGGCTACACGGTTTCAATGGACAAGATAGTCCAGAGAAACTGTGGAGACGTTCTTCTGAGAAAAAACAAAATTTTAGAATTTAAAAAATACAGCTGTCTCCGTCCACAAATTTTAAAAAAAAGATTTTGACTTTTCTCTCTAATTCTATCAGAGGGAAGAAAAAGATCAGCTACAATTGTAACAATAGCAAGGGGCTCTAAAAATAGACAAAATAACGGTCACTGGCGCTTGGTGTTTTTTGAGGTAGAGACTACGTGGGTGAGGCTCGCTGCCCCGGGGAGGGTGGGGGCGTGGCCCTGGGGCGGGCCCTGGGGACGTGTCAGGGGCGTGGCCGAGGCGGGGCTGGAGCGGGTGTGTTGGTTCAGAGCCGCCTCCAGCCGGCTCAGAGACCCGAGTCTGCCTGGAACCTGTGACAGATTCCCTCAGTTCGCTGTCATGTCGCTCACGCAGCGCGCGCCTCAGGTTTCCGAACTCGGGGAGCCTGCCTCCCCTTTACCACCTTCTGACGACCCTGATTCCCTACCACCCCGTAGTAAGAAGCCCCGTCTTGAGGAGACCGGTGATGTTTCTGAGGTGGCGTGGAGGCTGCCTTTGGTGCCTTGCTTGTCTGAGGTGGAAAAAGTCTGGGAGTTGTCGCTCAGACCCCTCAAAGAGGTCATGATTTCAACTGAGGAGATTTTTGGTAACGCCAAAGACTCCTGTGTGAAGAAATCTGTCAGTGGGAAACAGATATATAATCCGGAAGGCCAAAATAGCAAATTTGAGATGGATAGTTGTTTGCGGTCTCTACCCTCACAAAATTTTGCTTCTGGTGTGAAGGCTTCTAGAACGTCTTGCGAACCAGGGCTGTATGACAGAGAGATTTTTAGTGTGCACTGCACTGATAGATTTGAAACAGAGACTGGTCAGCTGTCCCACGCCTCTGTACACGATGTACATGTAATTAAAAACGAGGATGGAAAACAATATTTAGTTCAAGAGAGAGACAATAGTCAGGAAGACAATAATGACGTAAAACTGACAGAAAATCCATTTTTAGATATCACATTTTACAAGGAGACCAAATCAACGTTTCATGATATTAAGAACAGATGTAAAGCTGGTAGTGTTATGCCATCAAATAAAAAAGAAAATAACATTCCAGCATCTACGCTAAAAATATCAAAATCTCAAAACCAGCCCAGCATGGAAATTGTCAAACCTAGCTATTTTAGAGATAAGAGTACAACAAGTATCCCTGAGTTTCCAACTGATTTAAATAGCAAAATGTCCTCTGTCTATTTAAAGGAAATAAGGAAGAAAAATGACAAAAATGAGGCATATGTTAGGGATTTCACAAACACTCACTGGTCCCAAAATAGACCTGATGTTAAGAAGCAAAAGTTACAGAATGATGAAAAAATTGTGGATGCAGAAAATATTTTTTCTGAGTGTTGTGAAAGTAACCACCAATCACTCAGCAACCAAAGTGTTTGTGTGAGAAAAAAAGACTTGATCAGTTTACACTACTATAATCACAGTAGTATCAAGTCTGATGCAATAGACTGTGCGAAGAATTTCACTATAAAACTAGAAAATGCAAATTGCAAGGAGACAGAAACATGCCTGTACAGCTACATATTTACCAGATTTGAAAAACTGCAAAGCTGGGATTGTAACATCATATATATTTTGAGAAAAAATAGGGAAAATAGTTGGACTGTGGATAGTTACAAGGTGAAATATGAAAATATGAAACAAGCTGGAGAAATACTGAATTTGCAACAATTATTAGAAATAGATCTAAGTAAAAGAAATTATCACAATATGAAAGTCATGAAAACACATGATGAAGAAGCAAAGCCTCTCATGACAGAAACACTGGGTAGTCAGAAAGCTTTAAAGCAAATTTTTTGCTTAAAAGATAAAGGAGAAAAAGATAATATGCTACATTTCAGATATTATAGCACACAAAAAGATTTTCATTTAAGCAGTAATTTTGAAAGTTTCATTACAGAAATATTTTATTTCCATGAAAATATTTCAGGAAATCAAAAAGATAATAATATCTTAACCTGGTATGGAATTTTGAAGTGTAAAAAGCAAATTGATGTTCAAAATCTAATAACTGAGACTATGAATGTCAGTATAAATAATGATATTTCAAGCATATGTTTACAAACCAGTGTTTTGGACCCTCTAAATATATTGAAAACCAGCATAACTTCTTTGCTCAATGACTTTGTCTCTTTTACAATAGTTGAAAATGACTGTAAATTAGAAGAGGGATGCATTTTCAAATGGATAATGTATTTGAATTATCCAAAAAATGTCACATTGGAAAATCATACTGTATGTTCAGTCAGGATTTTAACTTTTCCAAGACTAATAGAAAATAATATGAAACCTAAGTTAAAGAAACGAAAGCTATTTAAAAGTGAACAAATTTTTGAAGAGCCTAAGAAAAAACTTACCAATTCCTTCAGTATGACAAGTAAAAACATATACTTTCCAATTTTTGAAACATATAAAAAAATTCCTCTTTTAATGGACTTTGATGACATTGATGAAATTTTTCCAACAAAAGAAATTAGTTACAAGAATAAGAATCGTCCTGAACAAGTCGTGAGTGTGGAAAATTGGATTCCCTGTAGCTCTAAAACTAATAAAACACATGTTAGGTCTTGTTCTCAATTTACACAGAACTGGAAATATATTAACAAAAAAACTTATGAATTAAATGTGCAGAATCAAGATTTATATGCTGAAGAAAAGCAAAAGCATAATATCAGTAGTTTTAATTTTAACTACATATTTAAAGATTTCTTCAATACTAGGCAACAGGCTATACAGACAAGCCATGACGAAAAGCATAGTGAACAAACCAATCCCATGACTGTAACTCAGGTGCTAGATTTTGGGAACTTGATAAATGAAATTGAAGATAAAAAATACGACTTAACTTTGAAGGAGGAAGGAAAAATCACAGCACAAAATTTAACAAACTTTTGCCAAGGTGATGAAGACGTTAAGACAGAAAAAGAAGAAAAAAATAGCTTTTATTCAATGGATGACATGTTTATTGTGCAACCAGTTTCATTAATGACTAAATTGGATGTGGGAGAGACTAAATACGTTAATCAAAGTAATATAGTTGACAGAAATGAATATGAGAGTATTTTTCAAGAAAGTGGCTTAGCTAATTCAAAGCATTTTCATCCAAAGAATGACTCTTCAGAATGTTTTAATCATCAGTTTGAAACTCATTTGACTGTAGGAAACAATGAATGTTTTCAGGACTTAACTGCCAAGTGTTTATCAACAGACGTTCTGACACTAGCAAACAATTTTGAAATGAAGAGTAAATTTAATTTAGTGCTTGAAGAACTTCGTATGTTTCATGAAATTAGTAAGGAAAATGAAATTCTAAGCACTGTGGAAACCAACAATAGGCAAGAAAATTACTTCATAGAAAGAAATGCTGTTGAGGAGGTAAAAATGGAGATAAAAAAAGGTTTGAAAATGAGTACAGAAAACAAATTATGTTCATCTTCTTTGCTTGGTGATATGATAACAAGTCCTAATATGCATAAAAAACACCAAAGTTTATTTAAGTGGAAAACAGTACCCAAAAATGGTGAACAGGAAGTTCCTAATGATTGCTGCCTAAGAACACCAGAGGAAGAATTACTTTATTCTACTTCTAAGGAAGGTATGAAATTGATTTTAAAATGTACTTTCTGAGATAAAATATGGCATTTTTTCCTGTGTAGGCCAAATATATAATTTTGGCAAAAAAGGAAGTAAGGTGTAAGACAGTGTTTATTGATGTTATTTTTCTGTTATAGATAAGGAACCAATGGGAGGGAATATTTCTGAAAAAGTAATTCATTTATAGTATTGACACTTCATATAAAAAGTTACTTTTTGTTATAACACATTGGTCTTTATTTTCAGGTTGTGAAAATCCTTCACCTGAAAGACCAACTTTTTTCTCTGATGAATTTAAGGAAGAAAAATGTAATTATCTACTGAAGACAGGTAGGAGTTTTGGTTATTTTCTTTAATACTTTCTAAGATGGTTACTGCATTCTTGTATTTTTAGCATAAGGAAAATATGCTTAGGTTGTTAAAAAATAAATACAAAGATTTAATACTTTTGTAAACATTAATAATTTATTGATACAAATTCCTACAGTTAAAAATTGGCTAAAAATGAAAAAAATCATTTAGAATGTAACTAGAAAACATACTCTATAAAACTGTTTAAATATTTTTGGTGATGTCTTGCAATAGCTATATGATAAGATAGGCATTATATATATCTAATATGTACATCTAATATATGTAACAATTACCAAAAGCAAAAAAGGCATTTGTCTAAGTTAGATTTACATTGGTGTTTCTTCCAATTATAAATTTATTATTAGTTTTCTATCCTTTAAATATTATAGGGCTGTTTATATGGACATTTCATATTGTAATTTTGAAAGAAATTAGCACCATTTAGATATATGAACATCATTTATTACTACGGCATTTAAATGTTTGATTATGAAAGAATAAAACTAAAGAAAAGTTAAACAGCTGACCTTATTCTTTGCCCAAGAGGTCTGAAATATCAGAATAAAATACACTAAGTCTACCATCTGTTCTAACTTGTAATACCAATGAGGGTGAGGTAGGGGTTGGATTGAAATTAGGGAATTATTTTTAAATGACTACATTTTCATTTGATCTGAAATTGCTGGTTTTATACAAGACTAGATCTAGAAAGAATAATGATATAGGTGAAATATATTTATCAAAATATCTTTGTTTTGCATCACTTCTGAAAGCATTTCTCCTGGCTTCTCATTAGGAGAAATTGCTGTCCCTGACATTTTTATTCAGTCACTTCAAAACTGCATAATTTCTTTTTTCTTAGCTTTCAATGAAATACTGTTAAAAATTAATCCAAGTCCTTGGAAGATCAAAAGCCTGTGGGTTTTCTCCCCTGAAAAAAGGAAATAATTTAAGGAACATTATGAGACTGAAAGCTGGGTAGTAGAATTAGCCTGAAAAGGATAGGGGTTGTTTCTTCTAGAAAAGGAAAAAAGGAAGAAATTGGGTTTAGGAACATATTCTCTGATAGAGGAAGATTATTAAGAGAACACAAACCCATATTGTCATCTTGATGATAATTGTGTTAATGAAATTTAACACAATATTTAAGATAGATTAAAGTATGTGCCTCAATCAGAAAAGAAATGTTACATTTGTTGGAAATATCTGAATCCATAATATTCTATTGTGGCTTCACAAGGAAAGATACCTCCTTGTCAAGAAATATGAAAAACAATGTTAGAGGTCAGCCAAAATTACTTAATACTATGTTAGGATCATTGTGAAGCCTCTTTCAAAGTGCATGAAAATGGAATGATATACCTGGGATTTGTTAAAATCCATAGTATAAGGGAGAAGTTGGGAGGTACTGGGGAAAATGGACTAATTATGGACTAAAAATGAACTAATTCTGTCTAGGTAGACTGGGTCCCTACTTATGCAGGGTGTTTTTAAAGGTATTGAAAGACTTCTAATTGTGCAGAAATGTTTTTGATACCCACCTACTTGTCATCATGATGCCTCCAATTAAAGTTTCTGTTACCAACATTTCTAGCGCATCCTATCTCCCTTTTGTCTCTCTCCTTTCTCTGTGGTATGGAGGAGGAAAATACTTTGAGTGTGTCAAATGCCAGCTAGCCAGTATGCCAGGAGCTTTATATATCATTTAGTACCAATACTTCTCTAATTTTAATGTATATGTCAACCAAAGGATATCACGAGTCACCTGATTCTACAAGGAGTGAGTCATTAACCACTGCACTTGCTAACCTCTAGCATAGTCAGAAAGGAGTTCAGGAATTCTGTGCTCTGGAAAAACTGGCAGAACAGGTCTTCAGATAGATATTTTCAAGAGAAAATTGTATGAACCCAATTTCTTGCAACTTCCCATACTTAGAAAAGCACTGAAATAATAGACTAAAACATCTGTTCCTCCTGATTGGCACTAAGCTTCTACCAAGATGTGAGTCTGGTTGCACATACCTCTTCTCCAAAATCACATGTATGCTCACCTCCTCTCTAACCTGTCCAGAGCTATGTGAGAGGCTGTATCTGGAGGGTATACTCCTCAGTAAGTCCCCAGACAAAACTGAAACTCACAGCTCTCAGTTCAGTTCAGTCACTTAGTCGTGTCCGACTCCCAGAGTTTACTCAAACTCATGTCCATTGAGTCGCTGATGCCATCCAACCATCTCATCCTCTGTCGTCCTCTTTTCCTTCCACCTTCAATCTTCCCTAGTATCAGGGTCTTTTCCAGTGAATTCTTCGCATCAGGTAGCCAGATGTTTTGAACTTTTTACAAAATGTTGATACATGAGGATGAAATACATTTGTGCTGTATTATCTATAATAATCTAAATTAGAAGCCATATGTACATATTAATCATATAGTCTAATAACTTCTAATGAAAAAATAACATAGTCTTTACAGCCACTACATCATGTTAAGTTTAAACTCTATATAGTTTTATTGATGTTAAGCCAGATTGCATGACTGGAATGCTGATTTTATTTAATTGCTATGATATGTTATGTTGGGCAAGTTACTTAACTTTTTTGTGCTGAGTTTTCCACATTTAAAAAATGGAGATAAGAGTAAGTAAACTAATGCACTCAAAGCACTTAGCTCAGTGACTCAGTAAATGTTGTTAGTATCATGATTTTAGAAGTTAGGAATCATTTTTAAGCATAGAAACTATGAGTGATTTTTACTCCCTTATGTACCTTTATTGTCTTGCACTTTTAGGTAGCAGTTTTTCATATGGAATTTCAAGAGTACTACCTCTTAAGACATGCGGTCGACCAATCAGGATTGGATTGTCAAGAAGAGCTAAGCTTAAACAACTTCATCCCTATCTGAAATGAATATGTTTCGAGAACTTAAAAGAAGATTTTGGACTTTAATATTTCAAAACAGTTCACATCTATAAATCTTTTGTTTCTTTCTTTGGATAAATGCTTTCTTCCATCTTGGAAGTTTTGTGCTTTCTTTATTATAAAATTTGGAGAGGGTTTTGTGTATGTGTGTATCTAATGTGTATATCTATCTTTAAATGCTATAAAATACTTCATTAATGTTTTCATAGCATATTAATACATGTATACATGAAGGCTTTTCATAGTCTTATAAAATATGTCAACTTATTTTCATGATATATGAATATAAAGTGTTTGTGGAGAGCATTGGTAGTATTTATTGGTTTCCGAAAAGAATCTATAACTCCTAAAAATGTCACAAACTACCTATTCTAATCCACTCCCCCTATTTTTAAAGTGAAAAAAAACAGAGGTACAAAGAGGATGGGTAAATTTTTCAAGACCACTTAGTCAGGATTGAGGGGTTTCTCTGGTAGCTCAGTTGATAAAGAATCCACCTGCAGTGTGGTTCGACTTCAGGATCAGGAAGATCTGCGGAGAAGGGACAGGCTACTTAATTCAGTATTCTTGGGCTTCTTGATGTCTCAGCTGGAAAGAATCCACCTGCAATGTGGGAGACCTGGGTTCGATCCCTGTGTTGGGAAGATCCCCTGGAAGAAGGGAATAGCTACCCACTCGAGTATTAGTCCATGGGGTCTCAAAGAGTCCGACATGACTGAGCGACTTTCACTTTTTACTTTAGTCAGGATTGAAATAAAAGCACTCTCCTCTGTAGCAATTTTTTCACCTTTCTCTGAATTCACTTTCTAGTATTTGTTTTCCCCTCCAGAGTCTATCTTTGGCTAGAGCAGAATTATGATCATGTAGTTATCAATTAATTAATTTATAAAACAAACATATCTTGCTATTGTATTAAGCTCAGTAATAGAATGTATAAGAAGACATGTATAAGACCTACCTTAATGAGCTTACTTTTTATACACAGAGAAAATATATGATATGCATAATTTAAAGATATAACTTAAAGGTCACCATTAGTAGAGCAATATTTTTCAAAACACTTGGCAGAGAAATAGCAATAAATTGGGCTACTTAGCAAAAAGTAAGGAAAAGGCACTCCATTCCAGTACTCTTGCCTGGAAAATCCCATGGACGGAGGAGCCTGGTGGGCTGCAGTTCATGGGGTTGCAAAGAGTTGGACATGACTGAGCGACTTCCCTTTCACTTTTCACTTTCATGCATTGGAGAAGGAAATGGCTACCCACTCCAGTGCTCTTGCCTGGAGTATCCTAGGGACGGGGGAGCCTGGTGGGCTGCTGTCTGTGGGGTCACACAGAGTCGGATTTGACTGAAGTGACTTAGCAGCAGCAGCAGCAAGGAAAAAAGGAAGTGTCAAGAAAGGATAAAATCAGAAAAAGGATGACTGATGTATCAGTTCACAAATAAATGTGACTGGATTAAATTATCCTGCTACAAGCCAAGGTTCTCAGACACACTAAATACCATTTCAAATTCAGCTCTATTCTTTAATTTTCATCCCCCGCCATGTACTTTGTAACTTCAACATCCTGCTCTAATTTCTTATTTTTCCCCACAGAACTCACCACCTCCTCACACACATAATTTATATCTTGCTAGAATGCAAGCCCCTTGAAGGCAGGTTTCTTCACCCCACTTATATATCCTAAGTGCCTAGAAGAGTACCTGCCCCTTGTAAGTACCCATAAAATATTTGTGTGTACAAGTGAATAAATTTCTGCACCAGGTCGTAATAGCTATGTCTTTTGAATTCTTAATAGCTTTATGACCTTGGGAAAGTCTAAAAAGGGGATAATAATATTTCATGGGATCATTGTGATTTAAAATGGGCTAATGCATGTGAAATGATTTTAAATGAGCTAATACATGTTCCAGAAAAACATCTATTTCTGCTTTATTGACTATGCTAAAGCCTTTGACAGTGTGGATCACAATAAACTGTGGAAAATTCTGAAAGAGATGGGAATACCAGACCACCTAACCTGCCTCTTGAGAAATCTGTATGTAGGTCAGGAAGCAACAGTTAGAACTGGACATGGAACAACAGACTGGTTCCAAATAGGAAAAGGAGTACGTCAAGGCTGTATATTGTCACCCTGCTTATTTAACTTATATGCAGAGTACATCATGAGAAACGCTGGGCTGGAAGAAACACAAGCTGGAATCAAGATTGCTGGGAGAAATATCAATCACCTGAGATATGCAGATGACACCACCCTTATGGCAGAAAGTGAAGAGGAGCTAAAAAGCCTCTTGATGAAAGTGAAAGAGGAGAGTGAAAAAGTTGGCTTAAAGCTCAACATTCAGAAAACAAAGATCACGGCATCTGGTCCCATCACTTCATGGGAAATAGATGGGGAAACAGTAGAAACAGTGGCAGACTTTATTTTTCTGGGCTCCAAAATCACTGCAGATGGTGACTGCAGCCATGAAATTAAAAGACACTTACTGCTTGGAAGAAAAGTTATGACCAACTTAGATAGCATATTGAAAAGCAGAGACATTGCTTTGCCAACAATGGTCTGTCTAGTCAAGGCTATGGTTTTTCCTGTGGTCATGTATGGATGTGAGAGTTGGACTGTGAAGAAGGCTGAGCGCTGAAGAATTGATGCCTCTGAACTGTGGTGTTGGAGAAGACTCTTGAGAGTCTCTTGGACTGCAAGGAGATCCAACCAGTCCATTCTGAAGGAGATCAGCCCTGGGATTTTTTTGGAAGGAAGGATGCTAAAGCTGAAACTCCAGTACTTTGGCCACCTCATGAGAAGAGTCGACTCATTGGAAAAGACTCTGATGCTGGGAGGGATTGGGGGCAGGAGGAGAAAGGGATGACCGAGGATGAGATGGCTGGATGGCATCACGGACTCGATGGATGTGAGTCGGGGTGAACTCTGGGAGTTGGTGATGGCCAGGGAGGCCTGGCATGCTGCGATTCATGGGGTCGCAAAGAGTTGGACACGACTGAGTGACTGAACTGACTGAATGCATGTGATAGATTCATAATAGCTCTGATATTAGTAGAAACTGCTCAGTAATGAAAAATAATGTACTGACACACAGTAAATACTCAGTAGCTAGTAACTAGAATGTTTTGACTTTTTTTTTCCTGTATCTTGAATTATTATCTTTGGGAATATGCCTACTCCTTTGAGTCTGTTAAAGACATTCCTTTGACTTTTTTTCTACACGGTCCTCATCTTCTCCTTCTTTTTATTATTTTTATAAGTTTCATGTTGGATTTTTCTTTCATTTTATACGTGGCAGATCTCATCACAATCAAAGCTTGTCGTCACAAACCTTGGTCCTTTTCTCTCTTCTTTGTTGTTGTGTGTGAATACTGAATTCCATTCTCATATCAATTTCTTTAGGACAAATTTCTATGCTCCCAGTCTTATTCTTAATTTTAGGAAGCTTTTATATATGCTTTCATTTTTCTCTAGTAAATGGTGCATAAACTTACAACCACTATGGGTTCTTTCACATTCTGAACTACGTAATAAGTATAAACTCCTAGCACATACCATTTCTATGCCAGTATACCATTACTGGGCTTCCCTGGTGGCTCAGACAGTAAAGAATCCACCTACTATGCAGGAGACCTGGTTCAATCCCTGGGTCAGGAAGATCCCTTGGAGAAGGGAATGGCTACCCACTCCAGTATTCTTGCCTAGGGAATTCCGTAGACAGAGAGCCTGGTGGGCTGCAGTCCATGGGGTCGCAAAGAGTCAGATATGACTGAGCGACTAACACTTCTTCACTTCACACCATTACTATTAATAGTTTGATCTATAGAGCTTTCCTTATTAGAATTTTGAGGAAGACTCAGTTCAATTCAGTTCAGTCGCTCAGTTGTGTCCAACTCTTTGCGACCCCATGAATTGCAGCACACCAGGCCTCCCTGTCCATCACCAACTCCCGGAGTTCACTCAGACTCATGTCCATCGAGTCAGTGATGCCATCCAGCCATCTCATCCTCTGTTGTCCCCTTCTCCTCCTGCCCCTAATCCCTCCCAGCATCAGAGTCTTTTGCAATGAGTCAACTCTTTGCATGAGGTGGCCAAAGTACTGGAGTTTCAGCTTCAGCATCATTCCCTCCAAAGAAATCCCAGGGTTGATCTCCTTCAGAATGGACTGGTTGGATCTCCTTGCAGTCCAAGGGACTCTCAAGAGTCTTCTCCAACACCACAGTTCAAAAGCATCAATTCTTCGGCGCTCAGTTTTCTTCACAGTCCAGCTCTCACATCCATACGTGACCACTGGAAAAACCTCAAATTGAAATTTGCTCATACTAGCATCATTATTCAAGTAGTCCTTCCCTCAGTACTTCCTTCCCAAATACACATATGCACACAAAAACAGACACCACCTTCCTCCTTACGCCTAGTTTTGTGAATTCTTGTTTCCGGAATTAGAAAGTTGGAGGATAGGAGGGAAGTAATGTTTTGGCTCTTTTGCTTTTGTCCTCATAGCCAGGTTTGGAGAGTCTGCATTGGGAGCTATGGTTGAAGACATTTAAAATGGAAATCCACCCTCCCTCCACCTTGTTCTTAAAATGTAAAAGTTGAATGCTTTCAGATTAGAAGAAAAATATTCAAAGGATGAAAAGCCACTTCAAAAAATACTTGCTCTTCTTCAACCTTAGAATAACTCTCTGTGTTATTTCAGTTTAAAGCAACAAGCTTCTGGATGCATTAACAGTGAGCATGAGAAAAGAAGCAGAACCTTCCATTAAATCAACCTTAAAAGTTATGTTGATAGACAGTGCCTTAAGTCAGTGCCTTAAACGTCTGAGTTAATGTTATCCATTTAACATTATTTAGTTAATCAAAATAGAAAATAAAATATTTAGTAAAGTTGATCTTTAGTTCCATCTCAATGGCCACATGAAAGAATTTATAGAGTCAGCCATCAGTTTGGGAAATTTTTCTAATACAAATATTACACATACCTACATAGACATATAGTACTTTGTGACAGAATTTATACTACTAAAAATTATTTTTGGGGACAACTTCCCAGGTGGTCCAGTGGTTAAGACTCCATGCTCCCTATGCAGGGGGCATGGGTTTGATCCCTGGTCAGGGAACTAGATCCTGCATGCCTCAATTATGACCTGGCATAGCTAAATAAATAAAAAAGAAATTATCTTTTGGGCTAAAGAGATTAGGGTATAAAGATATCAGAAAGGTTCCAAATTATATTTTTTCTACATAGCTATAAAATATACCACTGTCTGAAGCTATCCTTCAGATATTCCCACTTTATGTTTTTGTTGCTGCTGTTTTTGCCCCCCCCCCCACTTTTTTTTTTTAAAGCATAGGTACATGTTATAACAGCAAATTGAGAAGAAATAGTCATTAAACTATTTCACTTATCCAGGATATGGGCAAAAGAATAAACTCATGATATACAAGTCTCTATAATTATAATGTTTCTGCAGTTTAACAATTTTTATAATTTGGACCATGTGTAATTAAAAAATGAAGAAAAAAAGAAGTCTTGAGGACCTCTTCCCAGAACTTGACTCATAACTGTTTATTTAGCATCTCTACTATAATGTCTAATAAATATCTCAAACCTGACATGTCCTGAACTGAATTCCTGATATTTTCCCTCAAATCCCTCCTCCTGTAGGATTTCTCATTTCAGTGAATGGTGATGCCATTCTCTCAGTTACTCAGGTTAGAGATCTTAGAGTCTTTTTTGTCACTATCTTCTCATGACCCACAGCTGGCCCAGTGTCAGATCCCGTTGGCTTCATTTCTCTTGCCAGGACTGCTGCTGTAGAGTCCAAACTGGTCTCCCTACTTTTCAGTACTTGCTCCCCTTTAATCTATTTTGGACACATTAGCCAGAATGGTTCTTTAAAATATGTCATAGCACATCACAACTCTGCTCAAAACTTTCCAAAGGTTTTCCATCTCACTTAGAGAAAAAGCCGTAATTCTTACTTTCATGTACAAGTATATATGATGACTTGATCCTCTTAATTCCCTAAACTCCGCTCTAGTATTTTCCTCTATTTCATTCTACCGAAACCACGCTGGCCTTGTTCGTTGGATTCCTTTAGGAATGTCCCTGCCTCAGGGCTTCTTCACTTGCTTTCTTTTCCTGGACTGCTTGTTCCTAAAATTTCTGTATAGCTTGCCCTGAACTGCCTTCCTTGGAACTTTACTTAAATGTCACTTTCTCAATGTGGCTTTTTCTTTCTGCTAACATTCACATATCCTTTCCATGGTTTTTTTTTTTTTTTTTCTCTTTAATACTTTGCTATCAACATACTGTGTATTTTACTTATTTATCTTGTTTATTGTCTGTTATATTTGAAAATCAATAAGGGCAAAAGTTTTTCTTATTTAATTTTTTACTGTGTTTCCAGTGCCTAGAAATGGTGTTTCACACAACAACTCTTCAATTCATGTTAGCTGAATGCAAAAATCAACAATGTGAACAAGAGTAGTTATGTGTTAAAATGTATCATGATGATTAAATTTTCTTCTTGAGGCACATAGTTCTGCTAGACCTTTAAAGTTCTCTCCCCTCTTCTTTGATATTCTTTGTTGCATTTTCTCCTGGAGCCAAAGATGTCAAAACAAAGCTTGAATCTAGATGGCTTGCTGTGTATCTTTCTTCAAGAATTCAGGGGCTTGTCAGAATTTTAAAAGTTTTTCCCTTCTTTTATGAAGAGAAAAATAAGGTAGAACAAATAAAAGCATATATGATTTTTAAATAATTTTGAAAACTAAATTATAAAAATACTTCTCAAAATTCGACTCTCTTACCCCATTTAAAAACCTTCGTTAAGTCTGTTTAATACATTAAAATTTTCTGATTGTGTAATCTCTTTGCATTAGTAAAAAAAAATAGCTATTATATTATATTTTTATTTATTTTCCCCTTTATGTTTCTCCTTAAGTAATCTTTTGAATTTTGTTTGTTTTTGAAAAGTTAATATGTAGATATGGTACAAAATACAAAGGATAAAGAAAAAAATAAACAGTGAATATAAAGCCCTCTCTTCCTTTTCGACACTCAGCTATTCAGTTTTTCTTGATGGAAGAAACAACCATTAACAATTCCTTGCCTCTACATATTTCTATGAAATAATGACTTTTTATTATAGATAAGCACATGGATTATTGTTAGTTGTTGCCTATTCTATTACTATACCTTAAAATATATAATATTTAATAAATTCAATAATCTATGTATTTCAACATGTTGCTGCTGCTGCTGCTGCTAAGTCACTTCAGTCGTGTCCGACTCTGTGCGACCCCAGAGACGGCAGCCCCCCAGGCTCCCCCGTCCCTGGGATTCTCCAGGCAAGAACACTGGAGTGGGTTGCCATTTCCTTCTCCAATGCATGAAAGTGAAGTCGCTCAGTCGTGTCTGACTCCTAGCGACCCCATGGACTGCAGCTTACCAGGCTCCTCCATCCATGGGATTTTCCAGGCAAGAGTACTGTGTGGGGTGTCATATCCTTCTCCTCAACATGTTAAAAGTTTGAAATTAAGAGGAGAAAAAATTAACACTAAAGAAACTGAAACGTAAGTCAAATGGGTTTAGTGAATCTGACATTTTGATTAAAATAACAATTTTTAAGACAACTTTAGGAATTCTGAGTTAACTTTTAAAAATAGTCAATACCATTTTAACATAATATTCATATTTCAATAAGTAGAATTCTATTGACATACTAATTACGTAATCCATATGTCTCCTTGTTCTTAAAAAATCTTTGTGATTGATTCTGTTGCCTGGTTAATTGCTGTTCCAGCTTCTTTCCTACGTCATTGCTCTACATCCAGTAGCTCTAATTCCCACTCATTAATTTTGTAATCTTCCATCTTCATATACACATATCCCTTCTCTTCTCAGAGTCTTTTATTTCTTTTTGCCCTGCCCTGCTTCCTTTCACTAGAAAGAACACCCTTTGGCTATTTTTCAGTTTGCCTTTTCTCTTATTTCTTTGCATTGCCAGCTGCCTTGCATCTTTGAAATATTCACCTTGTAATAATATACTACCTCTTATTTTCCTGACCACACTATTTTCTTTAACTTTCTGATTTTTAGATATAAGTACACTCTAAAGTTTAGCCCATGGACTTATGCTTTTAACTTCTGTACTGCTGGGCTTCCCTGGTAGCTCAGATGGTAAAGAACCCACCTGCAATGTGGGAGATCTGGGTTAGAGTCCTGGGTTAGGAAGATCTTCTGGAGAAGGGAATGGCTACCCACTGCAGTATTCTGGCCTGGAGAATTCCGTGGACATATAGTCCATGGGGTCACAAAGGATCAGACACAAATGTGTGACTTTCATTTTCTGTATTGTATTCGTTAGAAATCTTATCAATCTGGTGGTATCATTTACTATACCAAATGTATGGTTTTGGCACCAAATGATATCTTTCTCAAATTCTGATTTCAATTGTATAACAATAATAAAGAAACCTAATATTCATTAGATGTATGCTATGAGTCAGGGGCTATTCTAAATTCTTTACATATATTAAATCATTTAACCCTTAAATAATCTTATAGTAGGATTTCTAGCTCTGTTTTACATTGTGAAGTTTAAATATCTTGCTAAAGTTCATAAAGTATTAATTGGCAAAATTAGAATTCAAACCCAGGCAGCCTGCTTCAGGGTCAAAGTGCCTAACTGTTACTATATATTGCTTTAATTTCCACATTGCTACAGGTCAAGAACTTCAACTCATATCTAAAATTCTACATTTATCATTCACTTTTCTATCTGACATTTATTTCATGCTATTATATCCTGTTGCTTCCTTTTTCTGAGGAATTCTTTGACTTATTCATCCTTTTCTATTCTTCCAATACCATGACTTTGCCTAATTTTCTAGGTGATCACCCCACAACTTCCCTACAACTAAACTAGCTTGTTAACACTTCACTTTCTCCAACTATTATAATATTTTCCCATTTTATTCATAATCTTTCCTCTCCTAAAATACTCTCCTACCTATTTAAATCTTATCTATCCTCACATTATAATCTCTATAATGCTTTCTCCAACTATTTGAATGTGTTATGATTACTGTGTCCTATAAATAGCATTAGCAGTTTCTTTCAAAATTCACTCAACAAATGTTTATGACACCTGTTACAGTACTACTTATCTCTTCACCTATCTACGCTTGTGCATAGGCATCATTTTAGAAATATTTTGGAATCTCTAATGCACTATATCAATGTCTTGTATTTAAAAACATTTATGGTTATATGTTGAACATTAATATGACATTTATTTCATGATTTTTATGCATGACTTTGCATTTTTATTGATAAATCTACCATATTTATAGCTTTTTTGGTTTGTGGAAGAGAATAAACCCAAGTCCAATGGGACTTGGTGACACATTTGTTTTTGCCTCTTATTTGTTTACCTTCAGTATTTAGGCTAGCTTCAAGGCAGAACCCAACGTTTACTCATATAAATTCCTTTTAAAATGATTAACATCTACTTAAATTGATTCACACACTCATTTTTTATTTTTGATGACATTTATTTTCAACAAAAATTTTGTGAAATTTTTATGTACTTTCACCTATATGCAAAAATGAATGTTTTATAAGATTATTCTTTTGTGTCTTTTAAAGTTTGTTTCTCAGAATACCCTGCAAATTTACTACTATTCTAACTGCTAGACTTGGAATGATTATCCTCATCATTACTGTCATTTTCATTACTAGCCATCAAATGCTTTAATAAGTAGGACACATGAATGACCAAAATTTATAGGCAACTTATTGTAACAGAGCAGAACAAAAAGTTGTTTTGAGAGAGTCATTTCCTAGGCAGGTTGATAAGAAGTCTAGGGGTCCCCAAGGAGAGAGGGGTCTGGAATTCTCAAGGAGGAAGAAAGGACAAACTATTTTCCTTCTCTACATTCCTTAGGATTATATAACAACAGTGTATTATGCCTGAGGACAGTCTCTGGATTAAACCTTCTGGCTAATTCTGTTATCTTAAAATGTAAATTATGGGAGTAGGTCTGATGAGGTCTTTACAACCTCCAGACATTCTTTTGATTTACTGGAGAGTATATAACTCCATTGTTAACGCTAGCAAGGGGGTACTCTTTCTACCCCCTTCTGATGCCTATGTCAGAAGCTTTCTCTATCTTCTTTATACTTTAATAAAACTTTATTACACAAAAGCTCTGAGCGATCAAGCCTTGTCTGTGGCCCCAGATTGAATTCTTCTCCTCTGGGGGCCAAGAATCCCGGCGTCGTGATTCAACAACAACCTTTCAGTTTCATAGCTTGCTAGATGGATCAGAATCTTCCGGCTGCTACTTCATTTTCTAATCAGTAGCATTTTGCTCAAATATTTTACATATTTTTACAAAATTTCTCTAGACATCTAAGTCTCCTCCTTTTTTGGGCATGACTAACTACAAAAATATTGATAGAAAATTTAATTTGCATGTTGCAGAGTATTATAGAAATTAGTTCAATATATAGGTTTGTGTACATACTGATTTATTTCTCTAAAAACAGACCTAATCCACATATATTTTTAATGGTTTATTTAATAACTAAAATCTTTTTTGACATGAAAGAAATTTCTTGAAATATTTTGATTAGAATGCCACAAGTTGGACTTGGATCTAGGAATATTTTTGAAGGTGCTGTATATAAAGAAAAATAAATTTGAAGGTGATCTCAGCTGGTAAAGAATCTGCATGCAATGCAGGAGACCCCAGTTCTATTCCTGGGTCAGAAAATTCCCCTGCAGAAAGAATAGGCTCCCCACTCCAGTATTCATGGGCTTCCCTGGTGGTTCAGACAGTAAAGAATCCACCTGCAATTCAGAAGATTTGGATTGGATCCCTGGGGTGGGAAGATCCTCTGGAGGAGGGCATGGCAACCCACTCCAGGATTCTTGCCTGGAGAATCTCCATCGACAGAGGAGCCTGGGGGGCTACAGTCCATGGATTGGGCTACAGTCTATGGGGTTGCAAAGAGTCAGACACAACTGAGTGACTAAGCACAAGGAAGTGTAATAGCACCAACAATTTATAAATATATAATGTTATAGAAATATATAGAGCTGAGCATGTGTTTATCTGAAGAGATATAACACTCTCATGTTAGACTAAAACTCATTAAGAGAGAGCATAGTTTTATAATCATTAATGGTTTTATAACACTAACTTTAGAAAATAAATAAACTATTTCTCAAAGTAGTTTCAGATTTACAAAAAAATTAAATAGAAAATACAGAGTTCTTGTATACTACTTCTCACTCCTCTCCAGTTCCCCTGTAAAATCTTGTGTTACTATGGCGCATATGTCAGAGCTGTTGAGCCAAAATTGATACAATGATGTTGTATAATTTTAAAAATGATTTTAACTAAAGTTAACAGTTTACACTAGAGTTCATTCTTTGTGTCAAATGCATAATGCCATGTATTCACTGTTATACCATATAGAATAGTTGCACTGCCCTAAAAAGCCTCTCTGCTCTACTTATTTATCCCTCTTCACTCCCCTATGCCCACGACTTCTGATAGCTACTCATCTTTTTATAGGTTTGTCTTTTTCACAATATTGGATAGTTGAAGTCATGTATGATATATTTGCACACTACCTTCTTTCACTTGGCGATATTTATTTAAGCTTCCTATAGTCTTAACTTTTCTAATGAGGCACCTTTTAGGAGAAGATCCAAGTCTCAAATGCTTTAGGCCTTTACCTTCTATTACATTTTCTTTTAGGGAAAAAGAGAGTAATTATAGTTCATTTCAAATTGTGGTTGTGTTTACCTATCAACTTCCGAAAGTCTTTCTTGTAGAGATTCTTTAAAGAAACTATACTGTTAACATTGGCAAAAGCTTCTTCTTTTTTTGTTTTGTTTTGTTTTTTTTTTTTTTGAACTGAGACACTTCAAAGCATTTTAAGCCATGATAAAATGGCTCCAAAGGAAGTTTTATTTTCTTTTTGTTAGCAAGATCTGCACTTAGGAACAAAAATGCACAGAGACTAAATGGTCAACATTAAGATGGAGTTGTAAAAGTTGATGCTGGGCCTGAAAAGTCTCTGCTGCTGCTGCTGCTAAGTCGCTTCAGTCGTGTCCGACTTTGAGCGACCCCATGGACTGCAGCCCACCAGGCTCCTCCGTCTGTGGAATTTTCCAGGCAAGACTGGAGTGGGGTGCCATTGCCTTCTCCATGAAAAGCCTCTACTAAATGGAAAATCAAGAACACTAACCAATATAAAGAACATTCTAATGTGTTACTTTTGTGATATTTTGTATATTGAATGCCCTATGGTATAGTGCATGGACAATCAAACACCATCAGTAATTCCCAATTCTGGGACCATATAAATACTAACAACCATCAAGTATGTATTTAGACATAGGAAATGTCCAGCAGTTTGTCAACTACTGCATGGATTATTCGTATATGTACTATATATGTATATCTCTCTCTCCAGATTAAAGAGAGTATAAAATTCGGGTGATAAAACTTAAGAGGTATTATTTTGTAATGACTTTAAATAGAGTATAACCTATAAAAATACTGAATCACTATGTTATATACCTGAAACTATAATATTGTAAATCAACTATACTTCAATTAAAAAAAAAAAAGCAATACTTGCCACTCCTCCCAAAAAATCTAAGAGGCAAAATCTATTAAACAAGTAAAAGAATAGTTAGGAGATTTGCAATTTCAGTCTGATTCTCTCTGCATGACTTTGAATATGTTATGTAGCCTCATTTAGCTTCAAATGTTTCTTCATTTGTAATCACTAAAATAACTTCTGATAGTCTGTCTTTCTGCAAATAAAATTCCCTGTGTGTTAGCTGCTCAATCGTGTCTGACCCTTTGTGACCCCATGGACTGTAGCTGCCTCTGTCCATGGATTTCTCCAGGCAAGAATACTGAAGTGGGTAGCCATTCCCTTCTCCAGGGAATCTTTCCAGTCCTGGGATGGAAGCCGGGTCTCCTGCATTGCAGGTAGATTCTTTACCATCTGAGCCACCAAGGAAGCCCCATGGAATAGCTTATGGGCTACTAATTGGAAATAAAAGGAGAAATGCCAAAAGAGAAAAAAAAATATTAAATGTAGACAGTAAAGAACATGTAATATTTTTAGGTACTTTAGCAACCTTTATTTACTATTAAAGGATGATGAAAAGAAAAAGAAGAACGATTAGGTTAATGATTATCATTATCTCTCAGTATCTCAAATAGGAAGTATAGGATCTGTTTCTTAACTCATTCATTTATGCTCTCAACAAACATTTATTGAGGGCATGTCATGAGTCTGTAACAGAATAAATGATCTCATTACTATAAATGCTCACATTTATAAAACTCAGATATGTTACTTATCTTTCTTTCTCTACCCGAACCTTTTTTTTTTTTTTTAAGGTAAACTATCCTTGGAATGGTTGGGCCTGTCAATTTGTAAGGAACTCTTTTAAGTTCATTCCTATCCTATATCATAAGGATGATTATTTGGATTTGTTGAAGTCCTTTATGAGGGCAATATTAGGGAAGTGACCTGTTTCTCATACCTGAAAAGCTAATATCTGTAGCTCTAATGTTTGTGATTATGGGAACTAGAGGGGTGAAGTAGGGGTTATTTGATTAATTTTCCTGTGATGTACATTAGAGTAATATACATAATAAGATGTCTACCTGGTACATAATAAGAATATAATTATGAATAACTATTATTATTAATATTTTGGAAAGGAATTTTCTCATCCATTATAGATTGCTAAGAAAAAAATTACCAGTAGGGTCTTCTGCCTTAAGGGATCCCACCTATGAAGCATAGTGTTGTGCTGTGCTTAGTTGCTCAGTCGTGTCCGACTCTGAGACCCCATGGACTGCAGCCTGCCAAGCTCCTCTGTCCATGGGGATTCTCCAGGCAAGAATACCATAGTGGGTTGCCACGCCCTCCCCAGGGGATCTTCCCAACCCAGGGACTGAACCCAGGTCTCCCTCATTGCAGGCAAATTCTTTAACCATCTGAGCCACCAGGGAAGCCCATGAATACTGGAGTGAGTAGCCTACTTTTTCTCCAGGGGATCTTCCCAACCCAGGAATTGAACCAGGGTCTCTTATACTGCAGGCAGATTCTTTACCAGGTGAGCTACCAGGGAAGCTGAGCTATCATGAAGCATAGGCTGAGGAATATTTACCTTTATGTTTTGAAGTCTGTTATATATTTTGAATATTTACTTTTCAGGACACTTTCTTTATTAAGGCACATTTAAACCGTTATACATGTTTGGCCAATTTACTTTAACATGTGTAAATTCTGTGCCAGGTCCAGTGGAAGTCCTTTTATGATAATAAAACAAAACTTAAAAGGAAACAGCAATTTCTTAATTACAGTAAAATTCTTTTAATACAAATTTATCACTTTAAACATTTTTAGCTAATGTAGTCATTACCTAAAATCATTAAAGCAATGTAATTTAATCCTTTTACATGTCAGTGGCATTAAGTATATTCAGTATTGAACTTCACTTTTTAAAAAATATAGTTTGCCTAGTTTTCCTTTCTTATCACAAGAGTGACATCATAATTTTATAACAACAGAAGGAAAAAAAGTCTCACTTTTGCAACTCTTTCTAGTTTTTGACTTAAACTGATTTTATGGTAGAATTCTTAGCTATGGCTAACACATTTTTTGTGTCTTTGAAAACTGCTTGGGAATTTTAGAACTTGGATGTAAAGTTCCTTTGCTTAACAGCTTTTTCTTACAAAGACAGTACATCAAGGAGATAAATTTTAAATTGAGATGAAATTTATAAAGTAATTGAGATTATCCTTGAAATTAAATTTACAAAATACTTAGTAATCCTCAGGCACAGAAAAAGACTGCATATTGGTAAACTTGAAAGAAAGCATAAAATATTGTTATATTAAAATAGATAAAACACATTTAGTTGAAAAAAACATTTCTTGAGGATTTGATATATACAAAGCACTGGACAGGGAAGTCTGGCATGCTGCAGTCCATGGGGTCACAAAGAGTCAGACACGACTGAGCGACTGAACTGAACTGAACTGGTAAGTACTGTAGTAATTATAATGATAGACAAGGTATGGAGCTTTAATCTAACTGAAGGGAAAAGCATATTGACAGATAATACAGAACAAAATGAACAATCTTTGTACTGTAGAGGTGCATAAATTTGAAAGACTGAACCTGGCTGGGGAGTGAGAATTTACAGGAACCAGGCAGAATTTAAACGAAACCTTAAGATTTTTAATAATTATAGATTAAGGTAGGACAGAGAAGATTCTAATCAGAATAGCATGAAGATGAGCAATTTAGTTTAGTTGGAGATTTATAAATTTGTTAACAATGTAATTTTCATTTTATTATTTTTATATAAAATCATGGGGATTATAGATTAAAAAGAAAATATATTGAAGGACTTAATCCTCTTCCTACAGTGATAAATTGTTCTTTATTTTATGCTTCAAAATTCCTTTTAATTTTAAGAAATTGATTTGTGCTCAATAAATCAAAAAATTAAAAGTGGTTTTCTGGAATAGGAAGCAGGTACTGAAATTCCAAGATTTAGAACAAGTTAATTTGTAGTACTTCACACACTATACCCTAAATAAGGAATAATGAATGTTCTCATTTTTTAGTGATTTGTATGTCTTTGAAGAATTCTTTCTGTAAACCAGAATTGCAGAATCGTAGCTAGTTTATCATTATCATCGTTACTTGTATTTGTATAGTTTTCGAAACGATTACAGTGCACTTTATATCTTGCATTATTAAATCTTATCCAGCTATTTTCATCTCCATTACAGATAATGAAACTAATATTTAAAGTGACTTTTCCAAGTAAGCCTGTTTTAAGACTTTAGATCCAGACACAGTACCTGTCATATACTAAATTCTATTGAACCTATTTGAATGCAGAGTTTCAAAGAATAGCAAGGAGAGATAAGAAAGCCTTTCTCAGCCATCAATGCAAAGAAATAGAGGAAAACAATAGAATGGGAAAGTCTAGAGATCTCTTCAAGAAAATTAGAGATACCAAAGGAACATTTCATGCAAAGATGGGCACAATAAAGGACAGAAATAGTATAGACCTAACAGAAGCAGATGATATTAAGAAGAGGTGGCAAGAAAACACAGAAGAGCTATACAGAAAAGATCTTCATGACCCAGATAATCATGATGTTGCAATCACCAACCTAGAGCCAGACATCCTGGAATGTGAAGTCAAGTGGGCCTTAGGAAGCATCATTACGAACAAAGCTACTGGAGGTGATGACATTCCAGCTGAGCTATTTCAAATCCTAAAAGATGATGCTGTGAAAATGTTGCACTCTATATGTCAGCAAATTTGGAAAACTCAGCAGTGGCCCCAAGACTGGAAAAGGTCAGTTTTCATTCCAATCCCAAAGAAAGGCAATGCCAAAGAATGCTCAAACTACCACACAGTTGCATTAATCTCACATGCTAGTAAAGTAACCCTCAAAATTCTCCAAGCCAGGCTTCAACAATACGTGAACTGTGCTGCAGTCCATGGGGTCGCAGAGTTGGACACGACTGAGCGGCTGAACGGAACTGAGCTGATTGAACTGAAATGAAGACTTTTTCCATTAACTTCATAACTGCATCTTCTTCATAACTGAACTTCATAACTTCATCTTCTTTAATGTTATTTTTCTTCTTTCTTTCCTTTCATTTTCCTTTCCTTTTTTACTGAGTGCTGCTGTATGCAAGACATCAGGAGAACTTGTGGATATCCAATGAATATCAAACTTGGTTACTCTCTTGAGGCTGACAACCTGCCTGAGAAGATACAGGAGTCATACATTTAAAAGTTAAATAAAAATAAATTCTCATCTTTCTTAAATTTCACAGACTAAGTAGAAAGAAAGAAATCCAAAAAAGTTGCATTATATATCTAATCATAGGGCATAGTATCTTAATCTTTAAACGTTAAAACATTTCTTCAAGTTTACAATTCTATTTAAAAGAATATTTTTTGAATATTCATAATTTAGGGCATTGTGTGCGTGTGTACTCAGTCCTGCCTGACTCTTTGCAACCCCATGGGCTGTAGCCCACCAGGCTCTTCTGTCCTCAGAACCTTCAGGCAAGAATACTAGAGTGGATTGCCATTTCCTCCTCCAGGGAATCTTCCCAACCAAGGGATTGAGCTCAAATCTCCTGTGTCTCCTGCATTGTAGGAGGATTCTTTACTACTGAGTCACCTGGGAAACTCTAATTTAGGACATTGGCTTCCTTTAAAAGTTTTAATGGAAATGTTGCATTTAATTGCCTTGATTAAAAATATATTTTTATATTAAACATTAAAGGCATGGCATGACATTAAGTGATGTTAAGGTTTGCGGGCTCTTAATGAACTCTGAAATTTGTGTCTCCATTACTCATTAGTTAAATGTTAGCACCTTGCCATTGCTGTGTTTTCAAAATATGATTGCAAATAAAGGAGACATTAATAAATCTGTCAGTACATGAATATTTTAACTCAGGCATAAAAGGTTATGTAATAGCTTAAATATTGCACAGAGTAATCCATTTATGTTCATGTCCACATTTTTATCACTTTAAGTATATATGCATATATTTTAACTATAGCTTCACTTATGCTGAAGCCTAGCTTGCCAAATTGATGGAAAAACTAAATTCATTGCAATGAACATATAATTATAAAATTAAAACATGACCTTATCAAAAATTCTTTCAAGTTGTTGCTGGACAAACAGAATAATGTCATATTTGACAATGTTCATATAAGTGAAAAAAGATTTTGTTTAATATTAGTTGATGTCTAAAAATGAGTTTATGAGAAAATTATTACCTCATTCCATTCCTAATTGCAGACTGATAAGAGGTAAAATGTATTTAGTGGTAGGAGTTAAAAAATCATTTTAAAATGATGATTGGATAGATAGATTCTATATTCCTCAAGTTTTTGAATTTTTAACATTCCTAGACCTTCAATCATGAAAATCTTTTAAGTTTTGGAAATTAAAGGAATTGAGAAAATGTACCTGACTTAAATTTCTATTCTGAAGCAAAATAGAGAAAAATCTTTCTCCAGATAAGCGTGTGCTAATTTTCAGCTTCACTGATGAATAAGAGTCTGTGTTGAAAGTTCTTTCTGATCTAATATTTAGTTCTTTAAACATTTCCCTCTGATTTGAGTACTATGGGGATGTGGACTAGCCCCTCTTTTTCTGACATATGGAGACTTAATCAGCAGATTGGGTTGTGGTTTTGTGGTAGAAAAGGAGTCAGGCAAGAGATGAAATAAAAATAAATGCATTGTTATGACTTTTGGTTACATCATACCCTGCATTTCCAAAAAGGGTGTGAAACAAATAAACTGAAAGCAGGCATAGCATATTGTAGAAGAAAGATCATGGGGTTTTGAAGAAAGAGGGGTCTGTCTCCAGCCCATTATAACTTCTTAGATTCTCTGTTTCTTCATCTCCCAATTATTGATAGTAAGGCCTAACTTTCAAGATTTTTATCAGAATTATAAAGTTTGTAAACTATCCGACAGAGTGCACGGTACATGGTTTCTGTTCAGTCGCTAAGTCGTGTCTGACTGCGACCCCATGAACTGCAGCACCCCAGTCTTCCCTGTCCTTCACCATCTCCTGGAGTTTGCTCAAACTCATGCCATTGAGTCAGTAATGACATCCAATCATTTCACCTTCTGTCGCTCCCTTCTCCTCTTGCCCTCAATCTTTAATAGCATCAGGGTCTTTTCCAATGGTACATGGTGAGCATTTAATAAATGATAGCAATTAATGTTGACTTAGGCACTGTCATGAACAGTTGCTCAAATACTTATTATTATTCATTAATATAAGAATATAATTTACTTATTTATTCAAAAATATTTAGTGGGCACTTTCTATGTATAAGACACTGTTCTAGGCACTTCCACCTTCTATGGCAATAAAATGATTTTCTTTAGCAAATTACTCCTCTAGCACTAGCCATTTGATGCGACACTTGTGGGGCTGTAAATCACTCTAATGTGACTGTGATCACAGACATGAGCACCTGGAGCACAAAGATTTTTTTTTAAAGAGGTATCTCAAGTCTGATCAGTCTTTCAAAGGATTTGTATATACTGGTGCAATTTTTACTTTTAATGAATGAGATGATATAATATCTGAGTAGCTTTAGCCATGTTTTTTTCCCACAATGTGGAGAAGTGATGTATTCAGTAGGAGAGAGAATAATGCCACAAGACAAGGGGAGAAAAAGAGAAAGATTGAGAAGAAGGAGAGAGGGAGAGAGGGTTAATGACAATAGTTGAAATTCTGGGTACAGTCATGTCTTCATGACTTTTTCTTCCCAGTTGTTTGAGCCAATAGAGTCCCTCTTCTGTTTAAACTTATTTGAATTAGATTTATTTCATTTGCATCTGAAATAATCCTAACCAATGCAGGTAGAAAACTTTTGTAGTTCTTGCATGTTGAAAAACATCTTTATTTTGTCCAGATACTTAAATGATAGTTCATCTGAGCAAATAATTTTACCTTTTCCTTTAGCCCCCTATAGACATTTCTCCATTCCTCTCTAGTTTTATTCTTCTTCAAAGGCTTGTGAAAGTCTCTCAGTCGTGTCCAACTCTTTGCAACCCTTTGGATGAATTCTCCAGGCAGAATACTGGAGTGGGTAGCTGTTCCCTTCTCCAAGGGATCTTCCCAGCTCAGGGATCAAACCCAGGTCTCCCACATTGCAGGCAGATTCTTCACCAGCTGAGCAACCAGGTCCAAAAGCTTATTGCTATCTTAAAGATTATTGCATTTATTTACTTATGTTTGTTGTGTAACTCTCCTCACTAGAATGTGAGTCCCATGAAGGTAGGGGTTTTGTCTATTTGTTGACTGCTGTATACTCATCATATAAAATAATAAAATCAGTCCTTGGTATACGTGGGTCCCCTCCCTCATGAACCTCCCTCTTACCTCCCATCCTATCCCACTCCTCTAGGTTGTCATAGAACACTGAATTTGAGCTTCCTGAGTCATAGAAAAATTTCACTGGCTATCTAATTTTACATATAGTAATATAATTATAACTGAATTTTAAGCTAAATAATAAAGTCAAGATTCTAATGCCTAGAGAGAACAAACCAAATAGATTGTCACCCTTTACAGATTTTTACTTTAATAAAACATATCTACCTGGCTATATATGAAATAGTTTCATTTATTTGTGTCTCACCAGCTAAGGTGAATTAAAATAGATACTTCCAAGCCTATACTCAGATTTTAGCCCTGAATGCTTTATAAATATGTCACATTATTTCTTTGGGTTTTAAGACTTCAGACTTATATCCAGTGTTTGAGAACCTGCTTGATACTGAAATATAATAGGAAGATTAGTTTATAATTCTTAAATCCTATACTTTACTTATGAATATCGGTTGTGCTTGCTTTAGAAAACAACCGATAATTTGTTGATTCTTATTCAGTTTTTTGTCTTTTGTAATTTTGTTTTTTTCCATTATTCTCACACAGAGCCTGTTGTTTTCTATGCACTAATCCACAACAAAAAATTGACATGATGGTTTTTGCTCTTCCAATATTGGCTAAGCACTTCATAAGCCTGAGAAACTATAACTCATTGATATAGAAAGTTTTGATCACCTCCTAGTACTTTGGTGAAAATTTAAGAAAAGAAAGTATAGTGAGTCCTCTTTTGACTTAGGGAATAGTATAATGTAATAGTGAAAGTGAAAATTTTAGTCGCTTCAGTCATGTCTAACTCTTTGCGACCCTATGGACTGTAGCTTGCAGGCTCCTCTGTCCATGGAATTCTCCAGGCAAGAATACTGGAGTGCATAACCATTCACTTCTCTGGGGGACCTTCCCAACCCAGGGATTGAATCTGAGCCTCCTGCATTGCAGGCAGATTCTTTACCATCTGAGCCACTAGGGAAGCTCCTAATAAATGCAGTAAGGAAAAATGATATTTTAAATGAAGCTATATCTTATTCCATTTAGCTTTTTGCAGCAAATAATTGAATTCATTTGTAGGAGATTCCAGATGCAAAGTGTTTCATGCAATTGATGAAATATGCTGTTAGACTTTGGGCTTTGGGAAGGATATTGTGAATGGTGGGACCAGGGCTTACGGATCTTAATTGCTTTTCTCTAATTACTAAGAAAAATAACTTTGAATTGGCAGAGCAGGTCAGTGTTACTTGAATACTCACTAGCTGTTAACGGTCATGTGCTATTTTTTTTTTTTTTTAGCAGCAGGCTTCATGGTAGTCACAGGCCAGACCAGTGATATTGGCACATGAGTACATGAAAGAATCATGTAAACTTGTTGAAAATGGATAATTCTGTAACTGAACTTCAGAGATACTTACTCGTGAGGTTTGCTGTGTGCATGTTTGTGTGTGTGTGTGTTTATGTGTTTTTGACAAATATCTTAAGCAGTCTGATATTAGTTTTAAAAACACCAGTTTGAAACCTGCCTAGATGTTAGCACTAGGTGGATTTTCCCACTTACCCCAAAATCTGCCTGCCTGTAATAATGAGCTTCAAGGGCAACTCTGACTCCACTGGCTTCCACATTGTTCTATGAACTTTAATTCTTACCTCTGACACACCTAGACTTAGTGTTTACATGTGCTTTTTCCAGAATTTGGATTTTTGCCTCTTTCCCTGTGACTGTGGCTGGCAATCTCAGTGTCTTCTGTTCCCGCAAGTACTTCGTACTTCACAGAACCAATGACCACTGGCCAGTGGGCTGGGCTTATAATGTCTTTATAAATTCTGGTGAGATTATGGACAATTGTTATCTACCTTTTCACACTTGTGCTTTCTTAACAAATGTGTGCTACTTCTATGAGAATTCTAAAATAACCAGGTGGCACTAGTGGTAAAGGACCCACCTCCTGTCAATGCAGGAGACACAAGAGACTTGGGTTTGTTCCCTGGGTCCTGAACAGCCCTTGAAGAAGGAAATGGCAACCTATTCCAGTAGTCTTGTCTGGAAAATTCCATGAACAAAGGAGCCTGGCGAACTACAGTCCATGGGGCTGCAAAGAGTTGGACACAACTGAGCAATTGAACACACACAGAACAACAAAAAAGGGAGAAAAATATCCACATTCTAAAATATCACAGGTAATTCTAAACATAAGAGGACCATGTGAGACTTGTAACAGTTGCGGTACAATTGGTTAGGTCATTTTTTCAATGTAGCTTTTATTTTCTCAGCATTTTCAATCTTGCAGTGCCATATAAGATTTCCCAGGGCACATCATGGACTCATTATAGTAGATTATTGCTCCTTGTTTAATTTCTTATGACCTTTAAAGTGAGTCTTTCTCTCTCTCACTTATAAGTTCTCCCCTTGCATCCTAAGACCATAGCATTGGCCTTTATATCTTATGCTGTATTTTCTGAGATGCCAATTTGATTATGTCACGTTTCATCCCCTCTCCCTCTTCCCATCCTCACATTGCTTCAATGGCATCTCATTTTTCTTAGAGACTCAAGTCTTTAACGTGGTCTTAAATGTGTATTCTCATCTTTATTTACTTCTCTAGCCTTAGTTTTCAGAGGAGGCAATGGCACCCTACTCCAGTACTGTTGCCTGGAAAATCCCATGGATGGAGGAGCCTGGTAGGCTGCAGTCCGTGGGGTCGTGAAGAGTCAGACATGACTGAGCGACTTCCCTTTCACTTCTCACTTTCATGCATTGGAGAAGGAAATGGCAACCCACTCCAGTGTTCTTGCCTGGAGAATCCCAGGGTTGGGGAGCCTGATGGGCTGCCGTCTATGGGGTCGCACAGAGTCAGACACGACTGAAGCGACTTAGCAGCAGCAGCAGCAGCAGCCTTAGTTTTGCACTCGCACCATTGTCTTCTCTCCCAGTAGAGATTGCACAGGCTCCTTCTTTTGCTTGAAACTTGGCCCTCTTCTCCTCCCTTCTTCACTTATTGAATTCCTACTTATCTCTTCAGTTCTCATCACATCTCAGGCAAGTATTCCCTGACTTCTAAACAAGTAAAACCTTCCTATTTTATTTCTCATGTTAACCTACATGCCTCCGTCCTGAAAGTATAGTTTTATACTTACTTGTGTGATTATTTTACTGTTGTCCACCAGTCTACCTAGAAGTTTAAGATCCATGATTGTCTGCTTTTCTCAGAATTGAATCCCAGCTTCTAGGATCATGCTTGGTACACAGAGGGTACTCTTCTGTATTTGTTGAATGAATGATTATACTTTCTGAATTAAAGAATTAAATTGAATGAAAGAATATACACACCAATTATGAAAAACACATTAGCATGACTAGAGTAACATTAATAAAAGGGGTTGCTTACCTGACTCTGTTCCATAGGTCCCTGTAGGTACCAGAACTTGGTATGATTAGATAGACCAGATATTTAACAATAACTAAAAAAAATCTTTTAAATTCAGACTTGATGAAGATGACCAGTTGATTTGTTTAGAATGTCAACCTGGAATTAACACTATTTACAGTTAGTAAAAATATTTGTCCACTAATTCTAGAATATGAAAATTATCACATCAATCGTTTTCATTTTGAATCATGGCATTCCAGTTGAGCTCTTTCAAATTCTAAAAGATGATGCTGTGAAAGTGCTGCACTCAATATGCCAGCAAATTTGGAAAACTCAGCAGTGGCCCCAGGACTGGAAAGGGTCAGTTTTCATTCCAATTCCAAAGAAAGGCAATGCAAAATAATGCTCAAACTACCACACAATTGCACTCATCTCACATGCTAGTAAAGTAATGCTCAAAATTCTCCAAGCCAGGCTTCAGCAATACATGAACCATGAACTTCCTGATGTTCAAGTTGGTTTTAGAAAAGGCAGAGGAACCAGAGATCAAATTGCCAACATCCACTGGATCATGGAAAAAGCAAGAGAGTTCCAGAAAAACATCTATTTCTGCCTTATTGACTATGCCCAAGCCTTTGACTGTGTGGATCACAATAAACTGTGGAAAATTCTGAGAGAAATGGGAATACCAGACCACCTGACCTGCCTCTTGAGAAATCTGTACGCATGTCAGGAAGCAACAGTTAGAAGTGGACATGGAACAACAGACTGATTCCAAATAGGAAAAGGAGTACAACAAGGCTGTATATTGTCACCCTGCTTATTTAACTTATATGCAGAGTACATCATGAGAAACGCTGGACTGGAAGAAGCACAAGCTGGAATCAAGATTGCCGGGAGAAATATCAATCACCTGAGATATGCAGATGACCCCACCCTTCTTGCAGAAAGTGAAGAGGAGCTAAAAAGCCTCTTGATGAAAGTGAAAGAGGAGAGTGAAAAAGTTGGCTTAAAGCTCAACATTCAGAAAATGAAGATCATGGCATCTGGTCCCATCACTTCATGGGAAATAGATGGGGAAATAGATGGGGAAACAGTGGAAAGTGTCAGACTTTATTTTTGGGGGCTCCAAAATCACTGCAGATGGTGATTGCAGCCATGAAATTAAAAGACGCTTACTCCTTGGAAGGAAAGCTATGATCAACCTAGATAGCATATTCAAAAGCAAAGACATTACTTTGCCGACTAAGGTCCATCTAGTCAAGGCTATGGTTTTTCCTGTGGTCATGTATGGATGTTAGAGTTGGACTGTGAAGAAGGCTGAGTGCTGAAGAATTGATGCTTTTGAGCTGTGGTGTTGGAGAAGACTCCTGAGAGTCCCTTGGATTGCAAGGAGATCCAACCAGTCCATTCTGAAGGAGATCAAACCTGGGATTTCTTTGGAAGTAATGATGCTGAAGCTGAAACTCCAGTACTTTGGCCACCTCATGTGAAGAGTTGCCTCATTGGAAAAGACTCTGATGCTGGGAGGGATTGGGGGCAGGAGGAGAAGAGGACGACAGAGGATGAGATGGCTGGATGGCATCACTGACTCGATGGACGTGAGTCTGAGTGAACTCAGAGAGTTGGTGATGGACAGGGATGCCTGGCGTGCTGCGATTCATGGGGTGGCAAAGAGTCGGACCCGACTGAGTGACTGAACTGAACTGAACTGAAGGCCTCCTCACTGCTGCCCACCTTGGCTTGCAGGATGCCCAGATTTCAGTCGTTTAGACTGCATGCTCTTCCAGAGACCCTTGCCCTTGCTCTCAAGCTCCCCTGTGTCTTGTTGTGATCTCCCGATTCCCAGTGTCTCTTCTAAGCAGGCAAGCCTGGCTTGCATTTGGGGAAATATGATATTCCCACTTATCTCCTTAATCTCCTCCATTTGGCTTCTTCCTCCTTTCAGTATCCCCAGAAGCCTCTTTCTACCTTTATTCTGGGATCACTTTGCACACTTCCTTAAATAGACTATTGAAACAGAAAGCTCTGCTTTCTGCTGGTGGTGGGGCTTTCCTGATGGCTCAGACCTTAAGAATCTGCCTGCAATGCAGGAGACCATCTGCAATGCAGGAGACAAAAGTTTAATCCTGAGTTGGGAAGATCCCCTGGTGAAGGGAATGGCCACACACTCCAGTATTCTTGCCTGGAGAATTCCACAAACAGAGGAGCCTGGTGACCTACAGTCCACGGGGTTGCAAAGAGTCGGACACGACTGAGCGACTAACACTTTCAGCTGGAGGTGAGGAGGTAAGGATTGCTTAGGATTTTAGAAACACAATCCTAAGCTTCTTTTTCCTTGCCTAGGAAGGAGAAAGCAGATATTAATACCACTTGCTTATTTTAGTAATAACTCATTTTGTGCATGGGCCTCCCACGCAGCACAGTGGTAGAGAGTCCACCTGCCAATGCAGGAGATACAAAAGACGCAGGTTCCATCTCTGGATTGGGAAAATCCCCTGGAGGAGGACACGGCAACCCACTCCGGTATTCTTGCCTGGAAAATCCCATGAACTGAGGAGCTTGGCAGGCCACTGTCCATGGGGTTGTAAACAGTTGGACGGGACTGAGCAATTGAGCACACACAACACTCATATTGTACATATGTGGATATATGTGTTTTTCATCTCTAACCAAGTTTCTGATCTCAATTCCTTTTTTTTTTTTTGGATCACTAAGGTGATATGAAACAATTACTGTGGGTTCCTAGGGAGTAATTCTGACCTAATCTGAACCCTCCACTCATTTCCTATATTGTCACTTCCTGAATTGTGCTGGGATGTTTGTGTCTTGTTTCAGGCTTCTTATTACCAACTCTGTATTCCTACCTTTGCATTTACTCAAACTTAATCTTAAGAACAGATTTGTTTTTAGCTGTTTGATTTCCATAGTGCTTTGATTCCCTTAAGACAGATCGCTGGGTTAATTCTGAGATAGTTAAAGGGGCACTTCTGCGCTTCTGATGAATTTTTTAGTCAGTCCCTTCTGGATTCAAAGTGCACTTATGTTGCGTATTGCAATTGTGACTTTTGGATAGTGGTTCTTAAATAGGGGCGAGTTTTGCCTGTGAGGGGACATCCAGCAGGCATTCTGATGCGCATGACCCAGGGGTGCTACTGGCATCTAGTGGGTAGAGACCAAAGATGCTGTGAGACATCCTGCAGTGCTCAGGATGGCCCCTCCCCACATCTCCAACAACAACAAAAAAATCCCTACCCAGAGCGTCAAAAGTAGGAAGGCTGAGGAAGCTTGTCTTATGGAGTTTGCTTAACCTTTCTAGACTTAGTTTCCTCTTCTGTGAAGCAGAGATAACAATATCTACTTACAGGTTTGTTGTGCAGCAAAACTTAGATAACACTATAAACAGAGTGAAACTAAATAGATGGAAGTTATAAATAGGGCTGCTGAATAATATTAGAGCTGGATGGATTTTGCAAGCATGTTGACCAATGTTTCCAATGCACTTGGCTTTGTTTATACACTGGTCACTGCTCAGGTGACCACTTCTGGGCAGGATTTGAACTCCTTCCCTTCAGTGCAACCTGAGAGCACTTTATTTCAGACTTCTCTTCACACCTGATCTCTGGTGTCCTGAACAGGGCTTCTCTGACAGCTCTGAGGGGACATGTGAGACCCTGTTCTGCACTCTTTTATTTGTAAGCCTGAAATGTGGGGCCTTTAGCACCCTTAGGGCCACCCTAGATTGATGAGACACTGAGCTGATGAATAAATGTATCCTACCCCTTTCAGTCCTCTTGATGGACTCCTCTGAGATGGCTCATTTCCAGAAATTCCTGGAAGGTTCTGAGCACCAGTCACGCAAAGCTGTGGCCGATTGGACACCATACAGGTCCTTTTATTGGCTTCTCTGCTTTTTGGTTTCACTCCTCTTGCTCTCTAAGGTCATTTCCTAATTAAACTGCTTACATGTAGGCTTTATTCCTAGACTCTGTTTTCAGGAAACTCTATTGGTGACACTTCTCATATATGAGGTAGGGAAATGGAGGTTCAAAAGGTGAGGCAACTTATCAAAGGTGGTACAGTTAGTCCTAAAGTCAATATTAGAAATGACACACCCTGATACTTTTATGGTGCTCTTGCCACCACATTATAATTTCTCTCCACATTATACTTTGGCTCAGCTTATCAATGCTATTTATATGCTAACTGTTTTGGTTATTATTAGGGACTGTTAAAATATGACAGGGAGGCATATGCTAACAAAATGTGTGGGTTTCTAGAATGCCAGCAAAAACTGTTTATGCCATGGTTTAGAAAATTATTTAAAGATTTTTAGGTGTTCAACCATCTGGAATGCCTACAAAATATAAAAATATATCTCAAGGTTACATGACACTTTAATATACTTTTACATATAATTATGTATGTATGAAGATTTTATGTGAATAAAAACTTCTATAAGATTTGCATATCAAGAGGAATTGTTAAAAACTTTCACCAAATATCTATGTTATTCAACCTTCCACAAAAGCTCCAGGTCATTTTAGGACATGAAAAAGGCATCGACTCTGGCAAAAACAAAATCAGGCTGAACAGTGCTTGAAATTGTTAATCAACTGTGTTATTAAAAAAAGGATCTAGAGGTAGTTCTTAAAACATCTATAATAAATCTGACAAGTTAAGAGAAGGCAAAAATATATCATTACTTTATGTGATATTTACCTTGGCTTGTCTATAGCGTTACATTTTCCAGAAGTTGGTAAGAGCATGCTGTTCTTCTGCATAGACTGATCTTCTGTCACAATCTAATTTGCAGTTGCTTTTCACGAACTTTTCCCACTTTTCAAGTGGGAGTTGATGCATTAATCCGTGTTAGCATTTGTGAAAATGCATGTGAACACAGTGAGTGAGTCATCCTAGAGTCTGGATTACCGTGCTCAAGAACAGAAATTATCAGCAGGGTTTCTGCATGTGTGAGCTCAGAAAAGCATGAATCCTCAGCTTACCTACCTCAGGAAGCACTGAATTTATACCAGTTACTCAGGATCAGGGCTGATCTTGCAACAAACTGGTGGTTCTATTCTAAAGAGAGAAGAGAAATAGAGATGGTTTTGGAGACAGAGAGTAGTATGGCTAGTTCTAAGGTGTAGGTACCAGACTGCTGTATAATAGAAAGCATTGACACTTTCTACCCAAATTGCCCAAGCAGGATACCAATTAATTGTATATTTTTGTTGTTTTTGTTTTGTTTATGGACTTGGATAGTTAAGAGATGCTTGGTTGAAAAGTTGCCTCAGAACAGAGATTTTCTTGGTGATGCTGGCCCTTCCATCATCTCCAGGCTAGTTTCCTGGTCCTAAAGGCCTACTTAGGTTTCCCAGGTGGCACTATTGGTCAAGAATCTGCCTGCCAACCCATGCAAGAGATGTGGGTTGCATCCCTGAGTTGCGAAGAGCCCCTGGAGTAGGAAGTGGCAACCCACTCTAGTATTCTTGCTTGGAAAATTCCATGGACAGAGGGGCCTATTTTGCTATAGTCCATGGGGCTGCAAAGAGTCCGACACAACTGAGTGACAGAACTCAATGGCCCACTTAGCATGTGACAAGAGCTTGTGTGTCATCCTGAGTAACCTGAAGTCTAGCTTAAGAATACTGGCTAGACAATGGCACTTTTAAAGTAGGGGAATGATTTCAGATATTTATATTACCAGTGATCAGGAGTTGACTAAACTCGTGCTGGAAAGACAGTTTTGATGTTATTGCTATAATATAACTAAGAGATGAAGAAAGATTTCACTTAGAAAGTGTAAGTGGGAGTGGTGAGCACTCATTCAGTTTGAGAGTAAGAAACAATTATTTACTTCACTTGTTGATTGTTTACTTTCACATGCATATTTTATCCATTCTTTCCATCACTGTTGGCTTTTCCTCAGATAGTTATTATACTTTTAACATTTATTGTCATTCATTCATTCATTTACTTACCCAGCTATTTATGGGACATGAAACATATGCTAGATTCTTTACATTGCAGGAGGAAAGGAAAGGAAAGTTTACATGAAAATTGACCTGAGCCTAGTGACAGATCCAGAGCTTGATTCCTGATTAAAGGAAGCTATAATCTACTGGAGAGAGTCTAATCTTTCTTTTAAAAGTGGTTGTAGTTATTGCTTCATAGAGAAAAATCAGCATTTAATAAAGAGCCAAGAGAAGTGAATTCTATTTTGCCACTAAATTTCTTAGTCATCTAGATAAATCATTTCTCTAGTTGTGAGTCCACTAATTTATAAAATAAAGAGCTTGCAACTTCAAAATGCTAAGAGCTGTTCAACATCATTAGTTATTAGAGAAATGAATGTAAATCCAAGCTGCAAAGAGATACCATTTTACACCCACTAGAATGGCTATAATAAATAAAACAAGCAATAACAAATGTTAGTGAAGATGTGGAAAATGTGACTCCTTATACATTGCTGTGGGAATATGAAATGATTCAGTCACTTGGAAAATAATTTGGCAGCTTCTAGAAAAGTTAAAGATAGAACTACCATATGATCCAGCAATCCCACTCGAGGTATTTACCTAAGAGAAGCAAAAACATATGTGCATACAAAGACTTGTGAGTGAATATTTGTAGCAACATTGTTTTTATAGCCAAAAACTAGGAATAATCTTAATGTTCATCAAGTCAATGTATAGACAAAATGTGGCAGATCCATATCATGGAATACTATTCAGCAATAAGAAGGAATGAACTGCTGACATATGCTTCGTGAATGAACTTCAAAAACCATTTAAAGTAAAAGCATCCAGACATAAGATACTACATATTGTATGATTCTATTTATATAGCACATCCAGAAAAGGCAAATTTATAGACAGAAGGTAGATTGTTGGTTACTTGAACCTATGGGTAAGATAAGAGTTTAAATGGGCATGAAGGATCTTGTGTGAGGGATGAAGTGCTCTAAAACTGACTTAAGATCATGGTTGTACCACTCAGCAAAGTTATTAAGAATCACTGAATTATAAACTCCAAAAGGATGAATTTTGTGATTTGTAAAATACACCTCAGTAAAGTTGTGTGAAATATGCTAAAAGCAATGCAGATGGCCTCTGATTCCAGTATCCTTTAAAAGATTTGCAGACAAGAGACCCAGTAGGGCCAGAGTCAGCACATTTTCTGAACGTGATTTTTGTGTTCTTGCATAGAACTATTTACTTTTTCTTCATGTCATTTCATAATGTGATCTGATTTGTTTTACCTCAAACTTTCTATTTCATATCCATCAAGCATTTGCCCAAGGGCATCACATCTTCTTTTGTTTTTTAGAAAGGATAATAGGCCATCTGGGGATATAAGAGTTGACCTGGAGTACATTATAGAGCTAACTCTATCTGGAACAAGAACTTCATACCATTTAACAAATGTTGACTGCTTAAATAGCTAAGGAAATTGCAAACAAAAAGAACCAGCACCTTCAGAGCCACCAGGAATTTTATGCAGATTGTCTTTAGATGCTATTCACTGTAAACTGATTAGTAAATTTCATTGATGTTTTCATCTTAATTTTGCTTCACAGTCACTTTTTATTTTAAAGTTTTTTTTTTTTTAATTTTATTTAAGCTCTCCTCATTTACTAACTAAATTCACGCTAACTCTTTAGGTGTTTTATTCTTGTCCATTTTATCTATTCTCTTTTGATTTTTTTTTTTCTTTTTGAAATTCTTGATTTCTTTTGTTGACAGTAGTATTTAACTATGAAAATCCTTTCAAAATATAAACTGCACTAGGGGAAAGTATTGGGTTGGTCAAATGTTCATTTGGGTGTTTCCATAAGATGGCACAGAAAAATCCAAATGAACTTTTTGGCCAACACAATATTATGAGGCGAAAAAGAATCTCAGGAAACCAATTTACTTTTTTTTCTCAAGTGCTTGTTGATATATGACTCAAAAAAAATCAAAACACAACAAAGATTTTAACAAATTGTTCCTTGAATGCATTTTCTATGCAGATTATACGCTTGAATAGGTAAGATGATTAAACATTTTTATAGTGTGAAATCCCATTTAGCAATTCCTAATATCCTAGGACTCTAGGCTACTAACAGGTAATTCTCTTGGACTCACCCAAAATATTTTGCATTAGTTTGTCTCAGGCAAGTCTAGTATCATAATGAAAAGAATAACAAATTGGACTTTAAGGGAAACAAACCCACTCTATAAATAGCAGAGGCTTATGAAGGCATACCTGAGCAAAGTCTGACTTTTACTTGAGAGAACAAGCAAACTAGAGCCTTGATGATAAAAGCAAACATTTGCTAATTGTGTATTATGTGCTGGAACACCAGATACTAACTTATTTAATTTTCTGAATATTGTAGATGTGGGAACTGAAGCAAAGACGTGACATGTAAAGAAATTTGCCCAAGGGCTTCCCTTGTGGCTCAGCTGGTAAAGAATCCTCCTGCAATGCGGGAGACCTGGGTTTGTTACCTGGGTTGGGAAGATCCCCTGCAGAAAGGAAAGGCTACCCACTCCAGTATTCTGGCCTGGAGAAATATATGGATTGTGTAGTCCATGGGGTTGCAAAGAGTCAGATATGACTGAGTGGCTTTCACTTTTTCTTTTTTAATATGCTGCTGCTGCTAAGTCACTTCAGTCGTGTCTGACTCTGTGCGACCCCATAGATGGCAGCCTACCAGGCTCCCCCATCCCTGGGATTCTCCAGGCAATGGGCAAAGCTGGGATTTGAACCCAGGCACCCTGGCTCCAGGTCTTTGTGCCTAACTGTAACACTATCCCGCCATGCTAAGTAGATGAGATTCTGCACATCATGCAGAGTAGGTGTTTAGGAGACACTTGAAGAATAACAAAACTAACCACCATGTAGTTTGGAAGAATGCTATTGCTACTGAAAGTGTTCTACTAGAAGTATAATTTTACAAATTGCAAAAGAGAACAATGCCTTCAATAATCTGATGGAAACTAATTTACTACTTAGAATCTTCTAACAAGCCATACTTTTAATCAAATATGTTTACCATAAAAATTTTGATATCAAATATTTAGAAAATTTACCTTGCATGCATTTTTATTAGGAAGCTATTGAGGTATAGATACTAAAAGAAGGATTATGGGATAGAGAAAATCATGGATCTATAATGCAATTTTCAAGAAGTGATCAGACTGAAGCAAAAAGGGAGACTTAAAGAACAGTTGTGTTCCAGGCCTAGAGAGCAACTAATCCAGAGCAGAGCAGGTGGGTTCTGGAGATAAATTGTTGGGAAAAAAAGAACTGGTATGTTGTGAAATCCTTGGACATTTGAAAATTGTACAGTAAGTATATGGTATATTTAGTGAGACATTTAGATATAAAGGGGCTTCCCAGGTGGCACTAATGGTAAAGAACCCACCTGTCAATGCAGGAGACTGAGAGTCAGGGGTTCGATCCCTGAGTGGGGAAGATCCCCTGGAGGAGGGCATGGCGACCCATGCCAGTATTCTTGCCTGGAGAATCCCATGGACAGAGGCGCCTGGCAGGTTACAGCCCATGAAGTTGCAAAAGAGTTGGACACAGCCGAAGCAAGTTAGCAGCATTAGATATAATAAAAGAAAGTAATCAGAATAGTAAGCAAGAGAGTAATTGACAGTTATTAAATCTACGTGGAAAAGGACCCATACACAAATAAAGGGATAAAATCTTGGTACCCTGATAGTTTCATAACTAATAAGTACAAAGAAAGAACGAAAGTGTCAGTCGCTCAGTCATGTCCGACTCTTTGTGACCCCATGGACTGTAGCCCACCAGGCTCCTCTGTCCGTGGAATTCTCCAAGCAATACTGGAGCAGATTGCCATTCCCTCCTCCAGGGGATCTTCCTGACCCAAGGACTGAACCTGGGTCTCCACATTGCAGGCAGATTCTTAACCATCTGAGCCACCAGGGAAGTCCAATAAGTACGAAGTAATAGTAATTTAAGGGCTGACTACTAAATTAGCCAAAATTAAGATACAATTTTATTGTAAGGTGGGAAGAAGGGAAAGAAGCTGGTATAGGGGCAGCATTTTTAAGTGTGTGAACTACTGATCTATCATACCTGAAAGTAAATAATTAATTTCTAAACTGGGAGATCAAGAAATAGCAGTATAAGCATTTTACTCTGAAATGTGGATGAAAATATAACCAAAAAGAGGTGAAATAATTGAAAGAGTTTGCTGCTGGAATTAGGGAGTAGGGAAAGGAACTTGTCTTAGTCTGTTGTAAATAATTCCATAGACTTTTTTTTTTCTTTTTTTCTTCAGCAGTCTTCATTTGACTAGACACCTGACTTTTTCCTGTAAGAGGAAGTGATTCTCAACATGTGGAAATGCACGTGTAATTGCTTGCCTTGGCAGTGGTGTAGTTCTGAAATGGAGAATTTAAATTTGTTCATGTGATGGATAACAGCATCTCTCCTTGAGATTTTGTTTTGTTACTCATTATTCCATTAAGATTTTAGCTTCAAGATAAATATTCTTCATGGTTTGAGAATTTCGTTCTTTTCCCTCAATCATCTTAGCTAAGTGTGCAGTCTTTGAAGATTATGTGCTAAAGCCGTCTCAACGAGACTAGACATAAATACTCAAAGGCCAGGCTGGTGTTTAATTTCATAAGATCTACAAATTGAAAACTTTGCATGAGAAAATCCAAGGCAGGATCATCTAGATTGTATATCTGATGGTCAGGGTAAACACCTGCACATTTATTTCTCAGGTATTCAGAGTCTCTGATCATCTTTTGAAATACTTTCAATTCCAGATGAAAAAGCATGTTAATACCTGCTCCCTAATAACTACCTTGCTTTGAGTGTGCTTGGAAAATGTCTTTTGCAAAAAGTGTTTTTTTGTGAAACTGTGATAAAGAAAGTTTGATAGTATTTGGGATTGTCACAGGTTAGATAATCCAATTATTTTGGTTTGTAAATTTGGGTCATGGGGCAGGGGCGGGCATTAGTGAGGAGATTAGCTTGGTCAGAGAGATTGATATCATTAAGCTGGATATTGAATACAGGCTCCTTGTAGCTTTGATGACAGTGCAAAAAGGCTGAGGAAAATCATCTTGGACATGTGATCTGACTTCTGTAATACTTAAAATTAAAAATTTAGTAAGTGTTGGTTAAAATGTGCTAAACTGAGCAATTGTGTGAACTGATGGAAAATGCAGGATTCATATATTTATTTTCACAAAAAGTTTATTTTATGAGGAACCAGAGGTACTAGTTTCTTATTTCTGGTTTTCCATTAATGGTCAGGAGAGCAAGCCAAATCTGTTGTGAATACTTCTTCATGGGCTTCCCTGGTGGTTCAGTGGTAAAGAATCCACCTGCCAAAGCAGGAGTCTGGGATTCAATCCCTGTGTTGGGAAGATCCCCTGGAGAAGGAAATGACAACCCACTCCAGTAAGCTTGCCTGAGAAATCCCACGGGCAGAGAAGCCTGCCAATGGGGCTACAGTCAATGGGGTCACAGAGAGCTGGTCATGACTAAGTGACCAAACGACACCCCTTGGTACTTAGTACTTTTCTATGCTCAGCAGCAGATAAAATTAAAATTCTTCCCTCTTTTCCTATCCAGGAAGATAAAACAGGTAAGTATGGAAATATAGTAGTAATACAAAATGGAAAATGGTAAGTGCTGATTGACTGATAGAAATGACAAGCATATCAAAAGAAAGGTCAGAAATTATCATAGAAATACAAAACTGCAGAGACTATAGATAAGATTAAAAATTCTTATATTCTAACTGAAGAGTCACACACATATATGTATCCAGATCGGTAATATAAACTAGAGTGTGAAAAGTGACTTGATCAGAGTAATATTAATTTAGGGCTGGAGCATTTCAGATTAGGATGAGTATGTGGAAGGGCGGAATTGACGTTAAAATAGTTCTTTAAGCCAGATATTTGGTTTATATATATACACCTGTGTGTATCGTTATATAATAAAAAGACAATCAAAAGTGACTGGAAGAACAAATACAATGCTATAGCGGTTGGCATGAAGAAGAAAGAACTTCCCTGTCTGGTGGGTGGAAAGGTCTCCAGAAGGGGTGATCTTTGAGCTGTGATTTGCTTTGTACAATGAATAGGTTTCCTATAAGGTGAGACATGAGTAGGTTTCTGGGTCGGGAGAAAGGAGTAAATAAAAGCGCAGATTGGGGAAACCATAGTGGGTTGCCATTTCCTTCTCCAATGCATGAAAGTGAAAAGTGAAAGTAAAGTCGCTCAGTTGTGTCCGACTCCTAGCGACCCCATGGACTACAGACTACCAGGCTTCTCTGTCCATGGGATTTGCCAGGCAAGAGTACTGGAGTGGGTTGCCATTGCCTTCTCCGATTTAGAAAATGGTGGTAGTCCAAATATGATTTCTTGCAATTGCCGTTCATGGAGTGGATGGTGCAGCGAAAGGCACAAGCTGGGGAGATAGATTCAGAGGATGGGGAACACGTGTGCTTAGTTGCTCAGTCGTGTCTGACTCTTTGAGACCACATGGACAGTAGCACATCAGGCTCCTCTGTCCTGGGATCCTCCAGGCAAGAACACTGGAGTGGGTTGCCATGCCCTTTTCCAGGGGATCTTCCTGACCCAGGAGTCAAATCCAGGTCTCCTGCATTGCTGGTGGATTCTTTACCATCGGAGCCAGCAGGGAAGCCCGTGGGGAACATAAGTCACAACTTGCGGGATGTACTAGATGTCCCAAGCTTACAGCAGTCAAATCTTGTAAACACTTTTTGAATAAACCACACACTCAGTTAGATGGTATACAATTGATTTAGTGCCTAGACTGATCTGGATTTTCCCCTTTAGAAAAGAATGCTGTCAAACATTTCAGCTCACCACTGATGCATAAGCAAGCACCTGCAGAAAAGAGAAAGGGCAAAACTTAAAATCTATCAGCGCCTGTTTATGCAAAGGACAATAAAGACTGGGGTGGGGAGCCTTCAAAATGGTACAGGTTAACTCCTTTGGTAAACTTTTTCTTAAACTTTGAAATGTTTATATATTACATCAGAAGTCACGAAATGAGATGACTTGGAAATGGATTGAAATTAGAAACACCTAGGTAAATAGAAAAAGTGAAATTGGAATTAGTAAGTGATTGGCTGGGCAGGAAAGTGCACGTCACCTATATGGAAAATGAAAATATTTTTGAGTTAAACAGGTTTTGGATTTTGGATCTTGGTCATCCAATGATTTGGATAAGACACTTAACCTAACTGAACTTCAGTTATACTTGAGGCATAAGGCTGTAGGATATAACCAGACGTTGGATGTAAAATATCTGGAAGTGAGTGCCTCTTATGTTGCAAGTTCTCAGTAAGTAATCGTAACCTTTCACCATTCTTCCACTTTCTCTGCCCCCTCCCCATAATTACTTAGCGTATTTACTTAGCTTCTATGCTAATATTTACTTAGTAAAATGCAGAAAATTTCTATTCACAAAGTCAGATAGAATTTACTTGCTAGGTATCTACCCTGGTGCCTGGGTGTCTTTTTATATTTGCTCTGAGTAGAGACCAAATTCCATCTGGAGTTTATAAAACATCTTTCACTTATAATTTTCAAACAGATTTTTTTCTGCATGTGTCTGCTGGATGGTTTGAAAGCTGAAAGGGGGAATAAAATGGTGTGAAAGAATTCTAAGGTAGTATGTAGATTTCCTCTTTGTAACTTTTTTTGTTATAAAAATCACCAAAGTTTATACTTAAAATTACCAAATGGACTTTCCTTAAAGAACTGAAAATGAAAATCACTCTGTCTGACTCTCACAATCCCATGGACTGTAGCCCACCAGGCTCTTCTGTCCACGGAATTTTCCAGGCAAGAATGCTGGAGTGGGTTGCCATTTCCTACTTCAGGTCCTTAAAAAAGGAACAGTATAATTTTTACTAATCCTCAGTTTTCTTACTGTTGTTGTTGTTCATTTGCTAAGTCACATCTGACTCTTGCAACTCCACGGACAGTAGCTGGCCAGGATCCTCTGTCCATGGGATTTTCCAGGCAAGAATACTAGAGTGGGTTGCCATTCTCGCCTCCAGGGCATATGCTTCACCCAGGGATCAAACCTGCATCTCTGGCATTGCAGGCAGATCCTTTACCACTGAGTCACATGGGAAGTTCCTCCTTACTGTTACTACTAATAGCAGAATAAACCCAAAGGTCTTAATGTAACAATTATGTCCCTCCACCGCTGATTGAGACTTTTACGTTAGTCTTATCACATATAATTTTCCAATTTTATTATTTACAAACTGCTTTTTGTCTTCTCATCTAAATCTAATAACTGGCCACTACCCAACTATTAAGTAGTATGGGTAGTGATTCAAACATGGTTTCTGTACGTCTCTTGTATTCTTTACTAAATGTACTTTTTCTGGTATATACTCTGTACCTCTGAACCTATGTTTTCGTTCATAATAGTCCCTCTGCCCAGAAGGTGTTTTTACTTGTTTGTTGTTCTATTTAAATTTCATGGCTCGGATGACACCTTTCAGATGAAGCCTTTTCTGATGTTTGCAGTTGGAATTTTAGCTCCTTTTCCTGTGCTGCCTAAGTATTATGGACCTTTATTATAACACAGTTCCTCAGTTTGTTCTATCAGAGTTCATTATTATGACAGATAGTAATTCATTCCTATGAATATGCATTTTCTTTAATAATAAGCCGAACTTCCAGGTTTTAGCTGGAAGTACATAACTGTGTGACTTAAAGCAGTACTGTCTTTTGTAGATAGGGATGCTCATATGACTAAACTGTGGTTATCAGGATACAGGTGGGAGTGTCATGTATGTCCATTCAAGGGGTCCTTAATGAGGTATGTTTGTCCTTTTCCACCCTTACTTCTGGCTGGAAATGTGCTTTTCCCCTCTGGAACTTGGTTAGCCAGAGTGGGCCATGAAACAGGAACTGTATGCTGAGAAAAGAGGAGGACCAAGAGAGAAGCTCAGGTCCATGATAACTTGAGGCTATCTTGCCAGTTCTCCTGTACTGCTAGATTTCTTTTGCAAGTGAGAAAACTTCTATTTAATCGACTGTTACTTTAGGGTCTCTATTATTTGAAACTGAATATGATTCTACATATAATTGTTACTATTCCTAGACAACGTCTTTTCTCTACCCCAACCTGTCTTCTCCTCCTCCTATCATGTTCAAGAACTGCTTGAGTTTAGGAGTCATGTTTCATTCGTGTTTCACATTTGAATAAACATGTGTTAGAGGGTTAGACATTCTTTCAGTTATTCAACAAATACATTACTATATGTCAGGTACTTTGTTTGGTAGGAGCAGTTCAAAAATAGCTCCTGTCCTGACAGAGCTCAAAATCTAATGGGGAAGACAGACTCTTGAATAGTAATGTTAACAGTTAATCTTACCATTTGCTTTACATTATATTTACCTGGGAGATTTTAAAAATCACTGAGAACCATAGCTCTTCTCCACTCCCTACCTATTAAACCAGCATCTTGGTATTTGGGTCTGGCCATGCATGGTTTAGGAACTTCCCAGTGATTTAAAAAGCAGAACCATTATTTTGCTGACAAAGGTCCATCTAGTCGAAGCTATAGTTTTACCAGTAGTCATATGCAGGTGTGAGAGTTGGGTCATAAAGAAGGTTGAGTGCTGGAGAATTGATGCTTTCGAATTGTGGTGTTGGAGAAGACTCTTGAGAGTCACTTGGATTGCAAGGAGATCAAACCAGTCAATCCTATAGGAAACCAACCCTGAATAGAACCTTCAATGGAAGGACTGATGCTAAAGCTGAAGCTCCAATATCTTGGCCATCTGACGTGAAGAACTGACTCTTTGGAAAATACCCTGATGCTGGGAAAGATTGAAGGCAGGAGGAAAAGGGGATGAAGAGGATGAGATGGTTGGATGGCATCATTGACTCAATGGACATGAGTTTGAGCAAGCTCCGGGAAACGGTGAAGGACAAGGAAACCTGGCATGCTTCAGTCCAGGGGATCTCAAAGAGTGGGACACATCTGAGCAACTGAACAGCAACAGGTGATATAAATGTGCATTGAAGATGGAGAGCCATGGAATTAAACCAACAGGAAGATGTATCAATGACTTTAACTTAAATATTATTAACTATCATGTGAAAACTATAATAGCTTCCCATCACTACCATAATAAATTACCTCAACAGGGTGGCTTGAAACAGAAAAAAAATCACTTGTAGTTCTGGAGGCCAGACTTATGAAATGAAGGTATAGGAGTCCCTCTGTTGGCTCTAGGGTAAAATCTTTCTTGACTTCTTCTAGCTTCTGATGGCCTAAGGAATTCTTCGGTGTACTTAGCTTGTGGCCACAACACTCCAATCTCTGACTCCATCTTCATATCTGTTCTTCTCTAAGGATACCTACCACTGCATTTAGGAGCCACCCAGACAATCTAAGATAAAATCTTCACCTCAAGATTCTTAGCATATCACTATGGAGAACAGTGTGGAGATTCCTTAAAAATTGCAAATAGAACTGCCTTATGACCCAGCATTCCCACTGCTGGGCATACATACCAAGGAAACCAGAATTGAAAGAGACACATGTACCCCAATGTTCATCGCAGCACTGTTTATAATAGACAGGACATGGAAACAACCTAGATGTCCATCAGCAGATGAATGGATAAGAAAGCTGTGGTACATGTACACAACGGAGTATTACTCAGCCGTTAAAAAGAATTCATTTGAATCAGTTCTGATGAGATGGATGAAACTGGAGCCGATTATACAGAGTGAAGTAAGCCAGAAAGAAAAACACCAATACAGTATACTAACACATATATATGGAATTTAGAAAGATGGCAATGACGACCCTGTATGCAAGACAGGAAAAAAGACACAGCTGTGTATAACAGACTTTTGGACTCAGAGGGAGAGGGAGAGGGTGGGATGATTTGGGAGAATGGCATTCTATCATGTATACTATCATGTAAGAATTGAATCGCCAGTCTATGTCTGACGCAGGATACAGCATGCTTGGGGCTGGTGCATGGGGATGACCCACAGAGATGTTATGGGAGGGAGGTGGGAGGGGGGTTCATGTTTGGGAACACATGTAAGAATTAAAGATTTTAAAATTTAAAAAATAAAAAAATAATAAAAAAAAGAAAGACATTAAAAAAAAAAACAAAAAACAAATCCCATAGTCTTTCCACTCAGCTGGCTGGGAAAGGTTATTCCAACTGTTCATAGAATTCTACTTCCTCCCCATCTAATCATAGTTCATTTATTTTCACTGAAAAACATTGTTTTCTCCCTGAGAGTCATTATGATATGTGAAAAAATGAATAAATTTTATAAAGTACAAAAAAAAAAAAGATTCTTAGCATAAATCTGCAAAGACCTTTTTTTTCCAAATAAGATAACATTCGCAAGAATTAAGGCATGGACATGTCTTTTTAGGGGCCACAGTTCAACCCACTACAAGAACCTATTGTGTATCAGATACCAAAATATCTTTTGTTGGTTATTCTTATTTAATCCTGCTGCTGGATCCATGAGATAACAATATCCAAATTTTACAGATGTCAAAAGGCAGACAACTTTGTCCTTTTGATAGAAGACAACCACTTTGATATTGTTCTTGGGTCCAATTTTTGGCTTTAAAGTTTCATCAACTATTAAAAAATCAATAGTGTTATTCGTGAAAGGGTAGTATAGCATACGGAACAAAGACCAGTCTAAACAATGATTTTTTTTCTTGCATAGTGATGCGAACACACAAAGTGGGAAGCCTTGATGCCTTCTTGGGGGGAGGGGCATGGGGGTCATTGATAATGTTTCAGATGGTTATGTAATTAATTTGCCTCTACTTATTGACATATTTTCAGTATTCCTCTTTTGATTAAGCATATAGAAATATGTTTCTTTTTAGTTCATGACTATTTTCACCTCTGAAAAAGCAAATGAAAAGATCACTGCTTGATGTTTCTCCTATAGCTTGAGAGAGTGAATGTTCCTATAATTTCACAGTGCCTAATCCCTTCAATATTTAAGACAGGTTGAAAAACATCTGTTTTCATGGTTTAATTAGTCTCATTAGGATTTCTTATCAGCAACAAAACTGTTTATTTCATGTTATTGTGCCCAAATGTGTAGAAACTTGTAGATATGGTGTATTTTCATTTTACTTTCTAAATTTTAATTTCTAATGATGCTAGTTGATTTTTCAGAAAGAATATTATTTTTTGAATCAAATAAGTCTTATGTATATTTTAATTTCAGTCCAAGCACTGCCTAAAGAGGAGAAAATAATACCTACCTTGTAGGAAAACTCTGAGAAACAAGTGGGACAACATGCTCTAAACAAATTCTCCTGGTTATTATTAAAAAAAAAAAATTCTTAAACATTCATAATAATGGTGAAGATCTATGAAACTTTAACCCAAGCATTCATCCACAGGTAAAATACCTAGAATAATGAATGATATTTTATTATGTTCACAAATTCAATTTCTTAGAAAATCTTTCTCTCTGAGAAAATCGTGCATATTTATCTGTATACAATAGATGATGTGGCATTATTTCAGAGAAAGATCAGAATGTGTGGAAACTAATTAAGAGTCAGGTCTTTAACATCATAAACACCTTCACATATCCAATGGCATACAAAAGAATGAAAACAAAATCTCAGTACCTAATTAAAACTCATACTATCTAATTATGTTTTAAACAGAGCATAATTAAAATGCATACATTTAACAAGCTACTTTCTTAAAGCGCAATGTGTTTCAAATAGGAAGTAAATAAAAACTTGGGCTGTTTTACAAAAGAATCTAAAACTTTTTGGTAATTAGAGGTCAATTCAATTTGACTTTAAAATTACATATCAGAAAATATATAAGATGTATATCTTTAAAATTTGTTATATATTTAATTATTATATTATATAATAAATTATATAATTTTATAAAAATATATAATAATATTTATATTCAAATATAATTTTCCTGTTTTCTCTTATTTTCTTTTTGAGTATCATGCTATTCTCATGGATTTTTATTTATCCAATGCATTGCAATCAATTATAGTTACAAATTTTGATACCCAAGTTATCCTAAATGTGAGCAATGGAAGCATATTTACAATGGCTCTTACATCTATCTACTTGCTACATTTCTTTTTGTCTCTGGGTACTTTGCTTTCTGACACTGGATGACCCATGTTCTATTTGTACTTTCCCTGGCCCAGACTTGGAATCAGCCAATTCTCCAAGAAGAACTGATCCCCCACCAGTTTTTAACGACTATACGTGGATGGTATTAAATAGCTGTATTCTTATGAATCTAGACAGGTACAGGGTCTGTGGGTGTGGTCAGTGCTTGGAGTTGCCCTGTGCTTGGAGTTGCCTCTGTGGTTGCTATCTTCAAATTCTTAACAAGTCTATCTTTGAATTTATCATGGAACAACAGACTGGTTCCAAATAGGAAAAGGAGTACATCAAGGCTGTTAATTGTCACCCTGCTTATTTAACTTATATGCAGAGTACATCATGAGAAATGCTGGGCTGGAAGAAACACAAGCTGGAATCAAGATTGCCGGGAGAAATATCAATCACCACAGATATACAGATGACAAAACCCTTATGGCAGAAAGTGAAGAGGAGCTAAAAAGCCTCTTGATGAAAGTGAAAGAGGAGAGCAAAAATGTTGGCTTAAAGCTCAACATTCAGAAAACGAAGATCATGGTATCTGGTCCCATCACCTCATGGGAAATAGATGGGGAAACAGTGGAAACAGTGTCAGACTTTATTTTGGGGGGGCTCCAAAATCACTGCAGATGGTGACTGCAGCCATGAAATTAAAAGACGCTTCCTCCTTGGAAGAAAAGTTATGACCAACCTAGATAGTATATTCAAAAGCAGAGACATTACTTTGCCGACTAAGGTCCGTCTAGTCAAGGTTATGGTTTTTCCTGTGGTCATGTATGGATGTGAGAGTTGGACTGTGAAGAAGGCTGGGCGCCGAAGAATTGATGCTTTTGAACTGTGGTGTTGGAGAAGACTCTTGAGAGTCCCTTGGACTGCAAGGAGATCCAACCAGTCCATTCTGAAGGAGATCAGCCCTGGGATTTCTTTGGAAGGAATAATGCTAAAGCTGAAGCTCCAGTACTTTGGCCACCTCATGCGAAGAGTTGACTCATTGGAAAAGACTCTGATGCTGGGAGAGATTGGGGGCAGGAGGAGAAGGGGATGACTGAGGATGAGATGGCTGGATGGCATCACCGACTCAATGGACATGAGTCTGTGGGAACTCCGGGAGATGGTGATGGACAGGGAGGCCTGGTGTGCTCTGATTCATGGGGTCGCAAAGAGTCGGACGCGACTGAGCGACTGAAATGAACTGAACTGAACTGAACTAAACTGAAGAAGTCTGATGGAACAACTGAATATACACTGAGGTTTGCAGCCCTGCTTCATGCTGAGTCTTGCTTTCTGCTGTCACTCTCCAGTGAGATCTTAACCGTGTACTCCAGGGACCCTGTTGTCCTGGCCACAGAAGCCCCATCTCAGTGTCCTTTTCTGGGACCCATAGTGTCCTCTGCTCAAGGAGGACTTGAGCTTGAGCTTGAGAAGGAGGGAGGGCTTGGTGTGGACACATGCTGGTCAGGGCCGTGTGAGCTTGCTCTGCAGCCTGGTGTTCCTCCTGCCCTGGCTGGGAGCACCAAAATGCATCTGTTAGGCTGCCTGCTTGAAGCTTTATCTTTGTGGGGACAAGATCTTTCAGGGGAACTATCCACAAATGGGATAGACTGTAAGAAAAAGGCAAAATTTTTAAATGGGGAGAGAAGTAGTTTCAGCAATCCAGTGGTGGTAAAAATGAATGAATCATGCTTTCATCTTGAAAGTGTTTAATATTGCTATCATTTTCCTTTAGCCCCTCAATATTAGAAGGGTGGTATGTAGACAAGCAGGATTGGCACCACCTAGAAACTTGTTGGAAATGCAAGTTTCACCCACAGTCCTACTGAATCAGAATCTGCATTTTTACAAGATGCCCAGGTGATTCCTATGCACATCAAAGTCTACTAAGCGCTGATCTCGGCAGTCTAGTGCATTAATTTCTTTTCCAAATTTACAGATTGACAAGTTATTGGGAATGATTATGTGGCAATATAAACCCTAAATGATGTGGAAGCTTTGAAGGGACAGATTTTCCTAGAGAGAATTACAGGCTTTTTATTTTATTTTTAAAATTTATTCTTTTTTTTTTTTGCCTTTTATTTTTATTTATTTATTTTATTTATTATTATTATTATTATTTTACTTTACAATATTGTATTGGTTCTGTACAGGCTTTTTAAATAAAACATTTGGATCCATAGAATATTAGTGATAGAATTTGAACTTAAATTTCTTTAAAATCCACACCTTACTAAGAGGCTAGAGAGAGAGAGAGAGAGAAATTCATTGCATGAAATATTTGCAGCCAGTAGCGTTTGGGATATGCCTGAAAAGATTATTCATCACTAAATTTTGTTTTGATGATGCTTTTGCCAGAAAATCAACAGCTTATTACACATTACATGTATGATGGTTCTAGAAAGAACACACATTTTTTTTGTGAAACACATTTTTTAAATTTTTATGGTGAAATTGTGTGTGAGGGAAGAACACTTCACATAAAAATTATAATGTTTTAATTTCAAAAGATATTCAGATAACATCTAGTTTAAATCCTTCATTTTAAAAATGAGGAAACCACACAGACAGGTTATATGATGTACCAAGTGAAAGAGCTAGAACTAGACTTCCAGACTCCTCTCCCAATCTTGTCGTCTCTAGTTTACTTCTCATGTCAATATAAGATAGTATTTAAGAAAAATCACTTGGGTGATGCAGATTGTCAAGTAGTGCTATACAAAGGTTCATAGGATGGAACAGTCACTGTAAGTTGGAGAAGCTGTGAAGAACTTTACTGGAAGCCAAGGGCTTGAGCTAGATCAATTGCACCCCGACTTCTTCCCACGTACTCCTGGCAGCACTTATTCTGAAGAAGTTCCATAATCTTTGGCTTCTGAAATATAATTTACATATTTATTAAATTTATGCTTTAATGCCTGTCTCTTCCTGACCTCACAAAAATATAAACTCCACTAGAGAAGGAATCTTTGATGTCATTTCATTGATGTATCCCCAGTGCCTAAAACTGTGCCCAAAACATAGTGAGGGCTTAATGAATATTTACTGAATGAATAAACCAATGAAGGAGCAAGTGAGAAAAATAGTTTCCTAGGTTTAAAATTTTATTTATAAATTTGAGAGACAAGAGAGGCCGAAGAGACAGAATATGGAATTAGGAAAAGCTTATATATCCTATAAGCAGTGGATGCTCTGAAGACGAAATTTTGTCATTGGCTCCATGAACACGCATGTGCTCACATTTATCCAATCATTATCTGCTTATCTTATTATGGGCTTCACTGGTGGCTCAGACAGTAAAGAATCTGCCTCCACTGCAGAAGACCCGAGTTCGATCCCTGGGTCAGGACGATCCTCTGGAAAAGGAAATGGCTACCCACTACACTATTCTTGCCTGGAGAATTCCATGGACAGAGGAGCCTGGTGGCCTACAGTCCATGGGGTCACAAAGAATCAGACACAGCTGAGAGACTAACACTATCTTATTTAAATGAATACTTTCCTCTGAGGCTCCAGGTGATGCTGATATTTGTTTCAATCATAAGATATACTGGAGATACTAGTTTGCTGTATTGGACTGTTGAAATAGTAGAAAAATCTCTGGAAAAGAAGTGTGGTTTTGATTTTGTAGATGTATATGCACCCATTTATAAATAGATATTATGCATTTTGATTTAAAAAACACTTAAAGTCAAAACACTGAGTTCTGTCTTTATCTAGAATATATTCTGCTCTCAGAAAATGTTTTCTAGTCCCAATAGGCCTTCAGTTCAGTTCAGTTCAGTTGCTCAGTCGTGTCCGACTCTTTGGGACCCCATGAATCGCAGCACACCAGACCTCCCTGTCCATCACCAACTCCCGGAGTTCACTCAGACTCACGTCCATCGAGTGTGATGCCATCCAGCCATCTCATCCTCTGTCGTCCCCTTCTCCTCCTGCCCCCAATGCCTCCCAGCATCAGAAGTCTTTTCCAATGAGTCAACTCTTTGCATGAGGTGGCCAAAGTACTGGAGTTTCAGCTTCAGCATCATTCCTTCCAAAGAAATCCCAGGGTTGATCTCCTTCAGAATGGACTGGTTGGATCTCTTTGCAGTCCAAGGGACTCTCAAGAGTCTTCTCCAACACCACAGTTCAAAAGCATCAATTCTCTGGTGCTCAGCTTTCATCACAGTCCAAGTCTCACATCCATACATGACCACAGGAAAAACCATAGCCTTGACTAACCGGACCTTAGTTGGCAAAGTAATGTCTCTGCTTTTCAATGTGCTATCTAGGTTGGTCATAACTTTTCTTCCAAGGAGCAAGTGTCTTTTAATTTCATGGCTGCAGTTACCATCTGCAGTGATTTTGGAGCCCCCCAAAATAAAGTCTGACACTGTTTCCACTGTTTCCCCATCTATTTCCCATGAAGTGATGGGACCAGATGCCATGATCTTCGTTTTCTGAATGTTGAGCTTTAAGCCTTAGGTAACTCTAATTTGGCAATTAGAAATTGCCAAAATGTTTGAATAAGACTTTGTTGTTGTTGTGTTAGTCCCTCAGTTGTGTCTGCCTCTTTGTGAGCCCATGGACTATAGCACACCAGGCTCCTTTGTCCATGAAATTCTCCAGGCAAGAATATTGGAGTGGGTTGCCATTCCCTTCTCAGGGGATCTTCCTGACCCAGGGATTGAACCTGGGTTTTCTGCATTGCCGGCGGATTCTTTACCATCTGAGCCACCAGGGAAACCCTCAATATGACTTTAGCACACAGCAATTCATCTTAATTTTTTTTTTCTCAGTAAAGATTGTTTTCTGTTGCATTTGGATGCAGAAAGTTGTTAGTTTTATTGTGAGATAAAAGTAGTCAACAAGCAAATGCAAATACATGGGAACATTTGGGGAATTATAATTGTCTTTGAACCCACAGTCTCTTTTTTCCTCCATCTGGGAAACTGTTAATAGCCCTCTTTTAATTTAGCCAGATCTAGAGGATCTTCCACAATAGTAAATTATAAAAGATTTTTGGCTGATCTTACAAAGAACACAGATGCCAGAGTAGTATACATTTTATTTTATTTTTTATTTTTTTCAGAGTAGGATACATTTTAAAACAACCAATTCTGATATTTTTCTGAGACTTTTAAAACAATTATAACCAGTATGAAGGAAGAAAGATCCACTTAAAAGACCAGTGGATAATTCATACTTCAAGTTCAGGATGGCCGACTGAACACATGTTTTCTTCCTCTAAGGTCTTGTTTTGTACAGTATCATAAAAAGCAAAACCAGCATAATATGAATGGTGTCTCCTAGACTTAGCCAAGATGTTGATCTTATTCAGGTCCCTCCAAAGATCCAGCTCCCTCCTCAGATCTTCTGGTCCTATTGAACTTGTGTGTACGCGAGTATGTGTGCTCTATAACAGTGTTGAAAAGCAAGATAATATTCCATATATGGCAACCTGGCAATGCAGCCATCTAAAGATTCAATGAGGCTAGTCATCCCAAGACATTGTCTTCACTCACACGTCTACAACCTCAACTGGAATGTTGGGAACTCAGGCATGGCTGGGAGTCTCACTCCCAAAATCTCAGTCTCTAACTGTGGGCTACTGCACGTGGATGGCTCAGGCTTCCTCACAGCATAGCAGGGTGGTTGGACTTCTCACATGCTTACCCTGAGGGAGCACACTATGAAGGAGGATGAAGAAGCTGCCATTTCTCTTAAAGGTTAGATCCAGAACTGATATAATACGGTATCTGTCATATTCTATTGGTCAAAATAGTCAGATTTGACTCAGCCCAGATTTAAGGGAGTAGATAAATAGACCCTACCTCTTGGTAGGTGAGTGACAATGAATTTATGAAATCTTTAACCCACTACTGATGAATAGAAAGATGGGTGACATAGCATTTGAGTTAACTCTGGAATGAGAGGTTGATAATCATGACAGACAAAAGTAGAAAGGACATTTTAGGCAGAAGAAATAGTAAAATTATATACAGGACACATGATCTCCAGAATAGTCTAGCTTTCTGAAGTGTAAAGTAGAAAGTGACTTGTTGAAACATAGAATCAGAAAGATAACTTAAAGCCAGATAATAGAGATTTTGAAAAGGAGTTTCCACGTGAGTCAGCAGGCAGTAACTATTAAAGAATGCACAGTTTATCCAACTTTGTTAAATCTTGATGAAGGAAGAGCTTACTACTTATGCCACAACACATAGTTTTATAAGTAATTTTTCTATTAACCTATTTACACAGCAAGGGATCATTTGGATGGTGTGGTAGGAAACATTATCACCTTAAAGTCTTTTTTCACCTTGAAGTCTTTTTTCACCCTTGCCTATTACCCCCCCAAACAAAATAATGCCTTCCCTCTCTATGTTCCTGCAGAATTTTCTTCAATTATACCACTCCATCCAGTCACGCTTGGTTGATATCATGATTATTTGTCTGTGTCTGTTATTTCAGCTCCTAGACACACCCCACAGTCTTTCCTAATTTGTGTCTCATCCTAGTGAATGGATGATTTAACTCAATAAGGTCAAATTAACATCTGAAAACACAATTGCTTTTCTTATAAATTGGCCAGACAATTGATTTCCTCATTCTGCTCCTTGATTATTTGAAATATGGGTTTGCCTTAGGGGCTTCCTTGGTGGCTCAGGCGGTAAAGAATCTTCTGCAATGTGGGAGACCCAGATTTGATCCCTAGGTTGGGAAGATCCCTTGGAGAAGGAAATGGCAGCCACTCCAGTATTTCTGCCTGGGAAAACCCATGGACAGGAGCCTGGTGGGGTACAGTCCATAAGGTCAACAAAGAGTCGGATACAACTGAGTGACTAACACTTTCACTTTAGCTAGTCATATCTTTCCCTTCCTCACTGTAGTTAATAGAAAGAAGAAATTAAAGTAACCCTTAATTACTTAATTAAAAAAATTTTTTTTTCTAGTTGGGACTCAAGTGCTTTTCCTATGCTGCCTCCTTGTGTGCATGCTCAGTCACTTCAAACTCTTTGCAACTCTATGGACTATAGCTAGCCAGGCTCCTCTTTGTCCATGGGATTCTCCAGACAAGAATACTGGAGTGGGTTGCCATATGCTCCCCAATGGGATCTTCCCTACCCAAGGATCACATCCCAGTCTCTTACTTCTCCTGCACTGGCAGGCAGGTTCTTTACCAGTAGTGGCACCTGGGAAGTCCTCTGCCTCCTTATATATCTGTATTTTCTTATAAATGTGATTTCATGAAAGCATCAAGAATGCTACATGGATAACAGAGACTACTTTAAGGCAATTTGCTTACAGAAATGTTATGCTTAGTTAAAATCAAGATATTCTGTAAGGGGAGGAGAATGAATAATAATTTTGAGTATCAGTTCAGTTCAGTTCAGTCGCTTAGTTGTGTCTGACTCTTTGCGACCCCATGTACTGCAGCATGCCAGGCTTCCCTGTCCATCACCAACTCCTGGAGCCTACTCAAACTCATGTCCATCGCATCGGTGATGCCATCCATCTCATCCTCTGTCATCTCCTTCTCCTCTTGTCTTCAGTCCTCAGCATCAGGATCTTTTCCAATGAGTTGGTTCTTTGCATTAGGTGGCCAAATTATTGGAGTTTCAGCTTCAGTATCAGTCCTTTCAATGAATATTCAGGACTGATTTCCTTTAGGCTTGACTGGATGGATCTCCTATAGTACAATATAAAATTAGATGACAGGAAGAGAAGATAAACATGAAAGAAACTATTACCTTTTCTTCTCTTTAGCATGAACCCATAAACATCTACTCAAATATTTTTCCTTTATACTGTTTGAAATAAGAAAGGCAAAGTAAAATGATAGCTATGACGAGTGATCTAGAAAAAGACTCTTTATGAGTAATACAGGAAAGGATTTCTCTTCCATTTAACTGAGTCTATTTCTGTCACATTTCAGAATTTTTTTCCCCTAACGCTAGAATAGAGGCTAGAATTTATTTAATTACTAGATAAAGTCTCACATGGAATTAATTTTATTCCTTCAGAAGCAGCTGCTGGTCCACACACTCAGAAATTAGTGCTTAACATTTTAATGTTACTCTTTTTCTCCTTTGTGTATGATTCTGACATTCTTACTTAACCCAGTTGCTCTCTAATTTGTTCATCTGTAAATCTGGAAATTCCAGTGACGGACTGGCATGCTATATATGAACACGGTTTTGCAAATAGATGCTGGAAATTCAAGTTAAAAGTAAAAGAGAAGTTCAAGATATATTCTATTTTTCAAACTCCAGGCTTCAAGGAAGATGCTAAGTATGTCTTCCCTAAATATGCTATTAGCTAAAAATGATTTTCTTCCCTCTCCTTTAAAAAAAACATATGTGATCTCAAGGTTCTTATCTCTGTTACTATAATTCAGTATGTCCCAGGATTTACTGGATTTAATTGAAATGGGACAAAGAGTTTTGAACCCTTTGAATGAAGAATTCAGTATTTTCATGGAGTTACTGGAATATTTATGTATAAAGGAAGAAGAAAGGGAATTCCAAAAGTGCTCTTCTCAGTTCAGTTCAGTTGCTAAGTCATGTTTGACTCTTTGCTATCCTATTTACTGCAGCACCCAGGGACTCTCTGCCCATTACCAACTCCTGGAGTTTACGCAAACTCATGTCCACTGAGTCAGTGATGCCATCCAACTATCTCATCCTCTGTCATCCCCTTCTCCTCCTGCCTTCAATCTTTCCCAGCATCAGGGTGTTTTCAAATGAGTCAGCTCTTCGCATCAGGTGGCCAAAGTATTGGAGTTTCAACTTCAACATCAGTCCTTCCAATGAACACCCAGGACTGATCTCCTTTAGGATGGACTGGTTAGATCTCCTTGCAGTCCACGGGACTCTCAAGAGTCTTCTCCAACACCACAGTTCAAAAGCATCAATTCTTCTGCACTCAGCTTTCTTAATACTCCAACTCTCACATCCATACATGACCACTGGAAAAACCATCGCCTTGACTAGACAGACCTTTGTTGATAAAGTAATGTCTCTGCTTTTTAATATGCTGTCTAGGTGGGTCATAACTTTCCTACCAAGGAGCAAGTGTCTTTTAATTTCATGGCTGCAGTCACCATCTGCAGTGATTTTGGAGCCTCCCAGAATAAAGTCTGTCATGGTTTCCACTGTTTCCCCATCTATGTGCTACGAAGTGATAGGACCAGATGCCATGGTCTTAGTTTGCTGAGTGTTGAGTTTTAAGCCAACTTTTTCACTCTCCTCTTTCACTTTCATCAAGAGGCTCTTTAGTTCTTTGTTTTCTGCCATAAGGGTGGTGTTATCGTCTGATCTGAGGTTATCGATATTTCTCCCAGCAACCTTGATTCCAGCTTGTGCTTCATCCAGCCCAGTGTTTCTCATGATGTACTCTGCATATAAGTTAAATTAACAGGGTGAAAATATATGGCCTTGACATACTCCTTTCCTGATTTGGAACCAGTCTGTTGTTCCATGTCTAGTTTTAACTGTTGTTTCCTGACCTACATACAGATTTCTCAAGAGACAGGTCAGGTGGTCTGGTATTCCCATCTTTTTAAGAATTTTCTGCAATTTATCGTGATCCACACAGTCTAAATCTTTGGCATATTCAATAAAGCGGAAGTAGATGTTTTTCTGGAACTCTCTTGCTTTTTCGATGATCCAATGGATGTTGGCAATTTGATTCTGGTTCCTCTGCCTTTTCTAAATCCAACTTGAACATCTAGAAGTTCAAGGCTCACGTACTGTTGAAGCCTGGCTTGGAGAATTTTGAGCATTACTTTACTAGCATGTGAGATGAGTGCAATTGTGTGGTAGTTTGAGCATTCTTTGGCATTGCCTTTCTTTGGGATTGGAATGAAAACTGACCTTTTCCAGTCCTGGGGCCACTGCTGAGTTTTCCAAAGTTGCTGGCATATTGAGTGCAGCACTTTGACAGCATTATCTTTCAGGATTTGAAATAGCTCAACTGGAATTCCATCACCTCCACTAGCTTTGTTTGTAGTGATGCTTCCTAAGGCCCACTTGACTTCGCATTCCAGGATGTCTGGCTCTAGGTTGGTAATCACACCATTGTCATTATCTGGGTCATGAAGATCTTTTTTGTATAGTTCTTCTGTGTATTCAGCTTCTCTGGTGGCTTAGACGGTAAAGCGTTTGCCTGCAATGCGGGAGACCTGGGTTCAATTCCTGGGCCAGGAAGATCCCCTGGAGAAGGAAATGGCAATCCACTCCAGCACTCTTGCCTGGAAAATCCCATGGATGGAGAAGCTTGATAGGTTACAGTTCATGGAGGCGCAAAGAGTTGGATACGACTGAGCGACGTCACTTCCTGTATATTCTGTGTACCTCCTCTTAATATCTTCTCCTTCTGTTAGGTCCATACCATTTCTTTCCTTTATTTTGCCCATCTTTGCATGAAATATTCCTTTGGTATCTCTAATTTTCTTGAAGAGATCTCTAGACTTTCCCTTTTTATTGTTTTCCTCTATTTGTTTGCATTGATCATTGAGGAAAGGTTTCTTATCTCTCCTTGCTATTCTTTGGAACTCAGCATTCAGATGGGCATATCTTTCCTTTTCTCTTTTTCCTTTTGCATCTCTTCTCTTCACAGCTATTTGTAAGGCCTCCTCAGACGGTCATTTTGCCTTTTTGCATTTCTTTTCCTTGGGGATGATCTTGCTCCCTGTCTGCTGTACAATGTCACGAACCTCTGTCCATAGTTCATCAGGCACTCTGTCTATCAGATCTAATCCCTTGAATCTATTTGTCACTTCCACTGTATAATTGTAAGGAATTTGATTTAGGTTATACCTGAATGGTCTAGTGGTTTCCCCTACTTTCTTCAATTTAAGTGTGAATTTCACAATAAGGAGTTCATGATCTGAGCCATAGTCAGCTCCCAGTCTTGTTTTTGCTAACTTTATAGAGCTTCTACATCTTTGGCTGCAAAGAATATAATCAATCTGATTTTGGAATTGACCATCTGGTGGCGTCCATGTGTAGAGTCTTCTCTTGTGTTGTTGGAAGAGGGTGTTTATTATGATCAGTGCATTCTTTTGGCAAAACTCTATTAGCTTTTGCCTTGCTTCTTTCTGTACTCCATGGCCAAATTTGCCTGTTACTCCAGGTATTTCTTGACTTCCTATTTTTGCATTCCAGTCCCCTATAGTGAAAAGGACATCATTTTTGGGTGTCAATTTTAGAAGGTCTTGTAGGTCTTCATAGAACTGTTCAACTTCAGCTTCTTCAGTATTACTGGTTGGGGCATAGACTTGGATTACCGTGATGTTGAATGGTTTGCCCTGGAAACGAACAGAGATCATTGTGTCATTTTTAAGACTGCATCCAAGTACTGAATTTTGGACTCTTTTGTTAACTATGATGGCTACTCCATTTCTTCTAAGGGATTCCTGCCTGCAGTAGTAGATATAATGGTCAAGTGAGTTAAATTCACCCATTCCAGTTCATTTTATTTTGCTGATTCCTAAATTTTGATGTTCACTCTTGCCATCTCTTGTTTGACCACTTTGAATTTGCCTTAATTCATGGACCTAACATTCCAGGTTCCTATGCAATATTGCTCTTTACAGCATTGGACCTTGGTTCCAGCACCAGTCACATCCACAAGTAAGTGTTGTTTTTGCTTTGGCTCCATCCCTGCATTCTTTCTGGAATTATTTCTCCACTGCTTTCCAGTAGCATATTGGGCACCTACTGACCTGGGCAGTTTATCTTTCAGTGTCCTATCATTTTGCCTTTTCATACTGTTCATGGGGTTCTCAAGGCAAGAATACTGAAGTGGTTTGCCATTCCCTTCTCCAGTGGACCATATTTTGTCAGAACTCTCCACCACAACCTGTCCATCTTGGGTGTCCCTACAAGGAATGGCTCATAGTTTCATTGAGTTAGACAAGGCTGTGGTCCGTGTGATCAGATTGGTTAGTTTTCTGTGATTGTGGTTTTCAGTCTGTCTTCCTTCTGACGGAGAAGGGTAAGAGGCTTATGGAAGTTTCCTTCTGGGAGAAACTGACTGAGGGGGAAACTGGGCCTTGTTCTGATGGGTGGGGCCATGTTCAGCAAATCTTTAATTCAATTTTCTGTTGATAGGTGGGGCTGTGTTCCCTCCCTGTTATTTACCAAAGTACGGTGGAGGTAATGAAGATAATGGCGACCTCCTTCAAAAGGTCTCATGCATATGCCTCCAATCCTGCAGCAGGCCACTGCCAACCCACGCCTCCGCTGGAGACTCCTGGACACTCCCAGATAAGTCTGGGCCAGTCTCTTGTGGGGTCACTGCTCCTTTTCCTGGGTCCTGGTGCACACGAGGTTCTGTTTGTGCCCACCAAGAGTTTGTTTTCCAGTCCTGTGTAGGTTCTGGCGGCTCTATGGTGGGGTTAATGGCGACCTCCTCCAAGAGGGCTTATGCCATATCCAGGTCTGCTGCACCCAGAGCCCCTGCCCCTGTGGCAGGCCACTGCTGACCTGTACCTCCACAGGAGACACTCAAACACAGTTCTGTCTCAGTCTCTGTGGGGTCTCTGGGTCCTGGTGAGTACAAGGTTTGTTTGAGCCCTCTTAGTATCTCTGGAGGAAATGGGGTTTGATGCTAAATGTGATTTCTCCCGTGCTACCATCTTGCCGGGGCTTCTCTGTCCTTCGATGTGGGGTATCTCCTCACAGTTGCTCCCATGCCATGCAGCCTCACAATGATTTATACTTTCAGGAAACAAGATGCCATTTTTTTTTTTCTTTTTTTCTTTTTTTTTTTTTTGCGGTATGTGGAATCTTGGTTCCTAGACCAGGAATGGAAGCCATGCCCCCTGCAGTGGAAGTGTGGAGTCTTAATCACTGGACCACCAGGGAAGTTCCAGGGATGCCAATTTGAATATTATTGCCAGGGAAAATAATCACTGAAATACTGACAGTCAGAATCGCAAACCTGGAAGTTTAACAGGTTAAATGTCTCAGGGCAGAGCAATAACCTTTGAAGTCCAGGTGTCCCAAAAGACTTCTTTGTACAAATAACACTTCTAAGGACAGACAGTCTCAATAACCTAACATGCAACCGATTATACTTATTCACATATATTTGATAGGTGTATAAGATCGATACTTTTGCAGATGTTCTCCATTGACCATTTTATCAGAACTAACTGTATGAGGCAGAAAAATATTTTTTCTGCACCCATACGGAGAAATATGTTCTCTTTCCTCTATTTTTGAGATTTCTAGCACTAGTATTTAGGAGCACATGCAATTTCAAATCTTAGCACTGCAATATCACTGTGATATCATTACTAAGCCCCAAGAGGGGAAAGAAAGAGGTAGCCTAACATAATTGCAACTTAAAATGTGGAAGAGGCACAGAGAGTTTTTACAAAGAGAATCCTGAGTCATTGAATGTTTTACATTTATAATTTTTCTTTGTCAACTGCAGTCAACACTCCATTTTAGCTGTGGATCTGTGTTGCCTCCCTTAAACTTCTCACTGCAGTTCAATGCTTAGCATCCCAGCGGGAAAGTTGGGATGTCTCCTTGCAAGGCTACACATTGCTTAGCATTTCATAAACATTGCTTTCACATGTAAATCAGCATGGTCCTGTTTATTTTATTATGTATTTCCTGAATTCCTGCAAGGCTATTGAAGTGAAGTCGCTCAGTCGTGTCCAACTCTTTGTGACCCCATAAACTGTAGCGTACCAGGCTCCTCTGTCCATGGGATTTTCCAGGCAACAATACTGGAGTGGATTGCCATTTCCTTCTCCAGGGGATCTTCCCAACCCAGGGCTCAAACCCAGGTCTCCCGCATTGTAGACAGATGCTTTACCGCCTGAGCCAAGTCTATTAGCTGATATGAATACATTCTTATCCTCAACATTATGTGACTTTCTTAATTCCCTTCATATGGGGCTTGGTAAATCACAGAAACACTTTAAATGGACAGGAATACAGTTGGAAGGATTCCTTCAAGGAATGAACATACACCCTTTTGATGCTTAAGGTGAAATTCCAAGTCACTCTCTCAGTGGAGGGTCTTCCCAGGTGGCACTAATGGTAAAGAACCCACCAGCGAATGCAGAAGAGATAAGAGACATGAGTTTGATCCCTGGGTTGGAAAGATCCTCTGGAGGAGGGCATAGCCACCAACTCCAGTATTCTTTCCTGGAGAATTCCATGGACAGAGGGGGCTGGTGGGCTACAGTCCATGGGGTTGCAAAGACTTAGACACAACTGAGCTGACCTAGCATGCACATGCGTACTCTCAGTGGTGACCACGTTTAAAGAAGAAGTCCTGGCATTACTCCTTTGTTTTAAAAGGTTGGTTGGTTTACTGTATTGGTGTTTTTCTTTCTGGCTTACTTCACTCTGTATAATCGGCTCCAGTTTCATCCATCTCATCAGAACTGATTCAAATGTATATGGAATTTAGAAAGATGGCAACGATGACCCTGTATGCAAGACAGCAAAAAAGACACAGATGTGTATAGCGGACTTTTGGACTCAGAGGGAGAGGGAGAGGGTGGGATGATTTGGGAGAATGGCATTGAAACATGTATACTATCATGTTAGAATTGAATCGCCAGTCTATGACCAATGCAGGATACAGCATGCTTGGGGCTGGTGCACGGGGATCACCCAGAGAGATGTTATGGGGAGGGAGGTGGGAGGGGGGTTCACGTTTGGGAACGCATGTACACCCGTGGTGGATTCATGTCAATGTATGGCAAAACCAATACAGTATTGTAAAGTAAAATAAAGTAAAAATAAAAATAAAAATAAAAAAATAAAAGGTTGGTTGGGTGCTTGAGCAGCTAATCCCATAGGCTGAATATGCTAGACTCTGAAATCGTTTCACCTCAGCCACTTCACATGGAGGGTGGGAACTTTCCCTTGTGGATCCTTGGTAACTAACTTCAAATTTTATAGAGAAATAGAGTTGTGATACACTTTCCAGGGTCACGTTTTTAGTGCAACGTTGGATATGGTTACTAATACTTCTTTTGTAAAACCATTTTATCACTCTTATGATAAAAAATTTCAGAGATAACAGTCACTAAATATAGGTTAGGTACTCCCTTATTTCTCTGGGGCTAAGTGAGAAACTGTGAATTTTGCAAATATTAATTCTTACTAGTATCGTACCCAGAATATTTAGGGAAGGAAACATTCCCCTGCAGGTGTTAGACTGTCACCTCAGGAGAAAGATGCTTATCACAGTGACTTATCTTTCAGTGCTATGTGCCATGGAGAGCAAGCCTAACATTTAGAAATATTTAAGGAATGTGTTGTCGCTGTCTCTTTGCCTTAGAAAAGATTATAGTAGCAGTAACTAACTGCAGGTGTACACTTCTTGTGTGGATCTGTGTTGCCTCCCTTAAACTGTGATTTAGTTTCTATGCAGTCCTTAAGAATAAATTCTTTCCTTTTACACTTGACGCTCTATGACCAAACCAGGGCAGTGGTTAGAGTACTCACTGAAACACACTGATACTTTTGGCTTTGGACCATTTGCAGATCCAGTCTTTTACAGTGATGGAAAAGAGTGGAATGACAATTCTGTTCATTTGTGTGACAATTTTCAAGTGAGGATGTATTTTTCAATGAGAAAATAGTCAGATCAGTCCCTGAAAGAAAAGGGTTATCAGAACAGTTGTTGGGATTTAAACATTTCTTCTTCTTCTTTTTTTTTTTTTAAGCTTCTAGACAACAGAGAATGCCAGGGTAATATATGAAGGCAGGAGCAGGATTAGATTTATGGAGCCCAGTTAGAATCTAATCAGAAAAAAATGTAAAATTAGAAGTGTTAGGTAGGCAGAACAGGGAAAAGGAGTCCAGAATGGCGGTGGCTAAAAGACAAGAAACGGAAAAGCCCACGAAAATAGAACAAAAGAAGGTCCGAGGACCAGAGTGAGGACCGCAGGTAAAACAAACAACACACCCGGTTGGCCCAATTTACAAATGACAGGCCCAGGGAGAGATAAACATATAAATAGAGGAGCCCAAGCTAGCTCTATCTCTCTCCCCCGCGTGCTGGGGCGCTCTTCCCCTCGTGTCTTTGGATCGACGTGCCCTCACACCCCGAAGATGGATTTTCCTGCTATCTTCTAAATAAAAGAGAGCTGTAACACTGATTTGTTTAAGAGCTATAACATGGTCCATTCAAGACCTGAGAGCTATAACACGGTTTATCCAAGACCTGAGAGCTGTGACACGCCGAGGGGGCTTTAATGCCCGTCACTCCAAATCTTTGTTGTGATGAGACAAAGAACCGAGGAACATACACTCGCGTGACAGAAGCACGGTCTTCCTCTGACAAACATGCAGGTTGTTGAATGTTCCCTCCTTGGATAGTATTGGTCTCACATGTGCACCAGCTCTGGAAGTTTGGGACAGCTTCTACACAGGATTGGTTTTTTGTTTTAAGATCAGTTCAGGGTTGCCACATGTCTAAAGAGTCTCCTACCTTTGTAAGTAGCTTTCTGTTGGTTGTCAGCATGGGTCTGGACTCAAGAGAATAAAGTGGATCACAGATCCCTGTGTCTAGGGAGAAAATACAAATTAATAACAAGAAACCTATTGTTATAGAAAGATTGAAGTGAAGACAGTAGATTTTGACACTTCGCTATGTACTTATTAAAGACAGCAGGGTAAAATGAAGATCTTTCATTGCGATATTTTCTTCTACTAAACCTCCAAGTGAGCTCCGTTATGTCTTAACATCTTATTGTTTGTCCAGGGCTACAATGTCCAGAGCTTTTACTTGTGAAAGGAATATGATCATGCAATTTGTTAGTGTTTTGCAATAACAAAGCACAACATTATTTAGCACTGAAATATTTTTCCAGTGAGTGATCACTGGGGAAGTAATCAGTAACATCATAGACTGTTCATTAGCAGTTGATGTGGGAAGTTCTTGCTCTTCTGTTTACTATAGATCTCTTATTTTTAAGAACTTGGAGAAGTGCATCTGATCACTTCAGTTCTGTTCCTACACATACTTTGGTCATTTTATGTTTTCAAGATTCATTTTAAAACTCTATTACTCACTGATGTGGGGAATGGGAATACTTGATGAATTTATAAGGCTTTACATACACCCTTTACAGTTTAGTTCAGTTCAGTTGCTCAGTTTTGTCTGACTCTTTGCAAACCCATGGCTGCAGGACGCCAGGCTTCCCTGTACATCACCAACCCCCAGAGTTTACTCAAACTCATGTCCATTGAGTCGGTGATGCCATCCAACCATCTCATCATCTGTCATCCCCTTCTCCACCTGCCTTCAATCTTTCCCAGCATCCGGGTCTTTTCCAATGAGTCGGTTCTTCGCATCAATACCGGCCAAAGTATTGGAGTTTCAATGTCAACATCAGTCCTTCCAATGAATATTCAGGACTGATTTCCTTTAGGATGGACTGGTTAGATTTCCCTGCAGTCCAAGGGATTCTCAAGAGTCTTCTCCAACACCACAGTTCAAAAGCATCAATTCTTCGGCCCTCGGCTTTCTTTATAGTCAAACTCTCACATTCATATGTGACCACTGGAAAAACCATAGCTTTGACTAGATGGATCTTGTTGGCAAAGTAATGTCTCTGCTTTTTAATATGCTGTCTAGATTTGTCATAGGTTTTCTTCCAAGGAGCAAGCATCTTTTAATTTCATGGCTGCAGTCTTGGACCCCCCCAAAATAAAATTTGTCACTGTTTCCATTGTTTCCCCATCTATTTGCCATGAAGTGATGGGACTGGATACCATGATCTTAGTTTTCTGAATGCTGAATCTTAAGCCAACATTTTTACTCTCCTCTTTCACTTTCTTCAAGAGCATCTTTAGTTTTTCTTTGCTTTCTGCCATAAGGGTGGTGTCATCTGCATATCTCAGGTGATTGATATTTCTCCCGCCAATCTTGATTCCAGCTTGTGTGTCTTCCAGCCAAGCGTTTCTCATGATGTACTCTGCATATAAGTTAAATAAGCAGGGTGATAAAATACATCCTTGACGTACTTCTTAACCTATTTGGAACCAGTCTGTTGTTCCATGTACAGTTCTAACTGTTGCTTCTTGACCTACATACAGATTTCTCAAGAGGCAGGTCAGGTGGTCTGGTATCTCTATGTCTTTCAAAATTTTCCACAGTTTGTTGTGATCCACAGAGTCAAAGTCTTTGGCATATCTAATAAAGTGGAAGTAGATGTTTTACTGGAACTCTCTTGCTTTTTTGATGATCCAACAGATGTTGGCAATTTGATGTCTGGTTCCTCGGCTGTTTCTAAAACCACCTTGAACATCTGGAAGTTCACAGTTCACGTATTGTTGAAGCCTAGCTTGGAGAATTTTGAGCATTACTTACTTTACTAGTGTGTGAAATGAGTGCAATTGTGCAGTAGTTTGAACATTCTTTGGCATTGCCTTTCTTTGGGATTGGAATGAAAATTGACCTTATCCAGTTCTGTTTCCACTGCTGAGTTTTCTGAATTTGTTGGCATATTGAGTGCAACGCTTTAATATCATCATCTGTTAGGATTTGAAATAGCTCAACTGGAATTCCATCACCTCCACTAGCTTTGTTCATAGTGATGTTTCCTGAGTTCCATTTGACCTCACATTCCAGGATCTCTGGCTCTAGGTGAGTGATCACACCATCATGGTTATCTGGGTCATGAAAATCTTTTTTGTACAATTCTTCTGTGTATTCTTGCCACCTCTTCTTAATATCTTCTGCCTCTGTTAGGGCCATACCATTTCTGTACTTTAACCAGTAACGCTGAAGAAACAGAAGTTGAATGGTTTTATGAAGACCTACAAGATCTTCTAGAACTAACACCCAAAAAAGATGTCCTTTTCATTATAGGGGACTGGAATGCAAAAGTAGGAAGTCTAGAAACACCTGGAGTAACAGGCAAATTTGGCCTTGGAATATGGAATGAAGCAGGGCAAAGACTAATAGACTTTTGCCAAGAAAATGCACTGGTCATAGCAAACATCCTCTTCCAACAACACAAGAGAAGACTCTACACATGGACATCACCAGATGGTCAACACTGAAATCAGATTGATTATATTCTTTGCAGCCAAAGATGGAGAAACTCTATACAGTCAATGAAAACAAGGCCGGGAGCTGACTGTGGCTCAGATCATGAACTCCTTATTGCCAAATTCAGACTCAAATTGAAGAAAGTAGGGAAAACCGCTAGACCATTCAGATATGACCTCAATCAAATCCCTTATGATTATACAGTGGAAGTGAGAAATAGATTTAAGGGGCTAGATCTGATAGAGTGCCTGATGAACTATGGAATGAGGTTTGTGACATTGTACAGGAGACAGGGATCAAGACCATCCCCATGGAAAAGAAATGCAAAAAAGCAAAATGGCTGTCTGGGGAGGACTTACAAAGAGCTGTGAAAAGAAGAGAGGCAAAAAGTAAAGAGGAAAAGGAAAGATATAAGCATCTGAATGCAGAGTTCCAAAGAATAGTAAGAAGAGATAAGAAAACCTTCTTCAGTGATCAATGCAAAGCAATAGAGGAAAACAACAGAATGGGAAAGACTAGAGATCTCGTCAAGAAAATTAGAGATACCAAGGAAACATTTCATGCAAAGATGGGCTCGATAAAGGACAGAAATGGTCTGGACCTAACAGAAGCAGAAGATATTAAGAAGAGGTGGCAAGAATACACAGAAGAACTGTACAAAAAAGATCTTCACGACCTAGATAATCATGATGATGTGATCACTCACCTAGAGCCAGACATCCTGGAATGTGAAGTCAAGAGGGCTTAGAAAGCATCATTACGAACAAAGCTAGTGGAGGTGATGGAATTCCAGTGGAGCTGTTTCAAATCCTGAAAGATGATGCTGTGAAAGTGCTGCACTCAATATGCCAGCAAGTTTGGAAAACTCAGCAGTGGCCACAGGACTGGAAAACGTCAGTTTTCATTCCAATCCCAAAGAAAGGCAATGCAAAAGAATGCTCAAACTACCGCACAATTGCACTCATCTCACATGCTAGTAAAGTAATGCTCAAAATTCTCCAAGCCAGACTTCAGCAATACATGAACCGTGAACTCCCTGATGTTCAAGCTGGTTTTAGAAAAGGCAGAGGAACCAGAGATCAAATTGCCAACATTCGCTGGATCATGGAAAAAGCGAGAGAGTTCCAGAAAAACATCTACTTCTGCTTTATTGACTATGCCAATGCCTTGGACTGTGTGGATAACAATAAACTGTGGAAAATTCTGAAAGAGATGGGAATACCAGACCACCTAACCTGCCTCTTGAGAAATCTGTATGCAGGTCAGGAAGCAACAGTTAGAAGTGGACATGGAACAACAGACTGGTTCCAAATAGGAAAAGGAGTACATCAAGGCTGTATATTGTTACCCCTCTTATTTAACTTATATGCAGAGTACATCATGAGAAATGCTGGACTTGAAGAGACACGGCTGGAATCAAGATTGCTGGGAGAAGTATCAATCACCTGAGATATGCAGATGACACCACCCTTCTGGCAGAAAGTGAAGAGGAGCTAAAAAGCCTCTTGATGAAAGTGAAAGAGGAGAGTGAAAAAGTTGGCTTAAAGCTCAACATTCAGAAAACGAAGGTCATGGCATCTGGTCCCATCACTTCATGGCAAATAGATGGGGAAACAGCAGAAACAGTGTCAGACTTTATTTTTGGGGCCTCCAAAATCACTGCAGATGGTGACTGCAGCCATGAAATTAAAAGATGCTTACTCCTTGGAAGAAAAGTTATGACCAACATAGATAGTGTATTCAAAAGCAGAGACATTACTTTACCGACTAAGATCCATCTAGTCAAGGCTATGGTTTTTCCTGTAGTCATGTACGGATGTGAGAGTTGGACTGTGAAGAAAGCTGAGAGCCGAAGAATTGATGCATTTGAACTGTGGTGTTGGAGAAGACTCTGGAGGGTCCCTTGGACTGCAAGGAGATCCAACCAGTCCATTCTGAAGGAGATCAACCCTGGGATTTCTTTGGAAGGAATGTTGCTAAAGCTGAAGCTCCAGTACTTTGGACACCTCATGTGAAGAGTTGACTCATTGGAAAAGACTCTGATGCTGGGAGGGATTGGGGGCAGGAGGAGAAGGGGATGACCGATGAGATGGCTGGATGGCATCACGGACCCGATGAACGAGAGTCTGAGTGAACTCCAGAAGATGGTGATGGACAGGGAGGCCTGGCGTGCTGAGATTCATGGGGTCGCAAAGAGTCGGACACGACTGAGGGACTGAACTGAACTGAGCTGAACTGATTGTATGAAAGTGAAAGTGAAAGTGAAGTCGCTCAGTCGTGTCCCACTCTTTGGGACCCTTGGACTGTAGCCCATCAAGTTCCTCCGTCCATAGGATTCTCCAGGCAAGAATACTGGAGTGGGTTGCCATTTCCTTTGCCAGGGGATCTTCCCAACCCAGGGATCAAACCCAGGTCTCCTGCATTGCAGGCAGATGCTTTAACCTCTGAGCCACCAGGGAAGCATGCATCCCAATAATTTTTAATCACAAGTATTCCAACCATGAGAAAAATCATTTGGGAGTGTTTTGCTGATAGTCATTATGTCAGCTCCTGAAAATGTGCATATAATTACTAATTTTTATTCATGTGAACATTTGAAATGTGGATAAATTCAGTGGCCACAAGGGAATAGATAAGGCTGATTTTTTTGTTTTTAGAGCTTTCTTAGATTGAAGACCTGAAATATAGGACAGATTTTCTAATACCACTTAGGGACGGGGGAGCCTGGTGGGCTGCTCTCTGTGGGGTCGCACAGAGTCCGACATGACTGAAGCGACTTAGCAACAGCAGCAGCAGCAATGCTGAAAAAATTTGGAGCATAATATTCATGCCAAGTATCCTCAACATTTTTCTTTGTTTTCATGCCTGTACCATGAATTATAAGAAAGTTAAGGGAGTTAATTTTTGGTATTACTAAGTGTTTACATGAGAAGTGCAATGATAATCTAAATATATGCAAAATAAACTCTGAGTGCCTAGACTCTGAAAATCAATGCTCTAAAGATTATATATATATATAGTACATATGATTATACATATATAAAACTATTAATGTAGATAATCTATATAAAGATAAAATATATCTTGAATTCTGTCTTTATGTCTTTCTCTCTCTATATGTATATAAAACATGTATATTTAAAGTAAGGGCCTGATTTTGAAGGACAGCATCCAAATGAGTTGACACAGTAGAATCGTTAGTTGTTAAAATTGAAAGTTCCTGAAAATAAAAAATAGCCAGAACACGAGTTGCATACTTAGTCAGAGGAGACATTTTATAATACCCAATCAGAAGCAGATTTCTCTCTGCAGCTAGTGAAGTTTAAATTCAGTTCAGTTCAGTTCTGTTCAGTTGCTGAGTAGTGTCCGACTCTTTGCGACCCCATGAATCGCAGCACGCCAGGCCTCCCTGTCCATCGCTAACTCCTGGAGTTCACTCAGACTCACATCCATTGAGTCAGTGATGCCATCCAGCCATCTCATCCTCTGTTGTCCCCTTCTCCTCCTGCCCCCAATCCCTCCCAGCATCAGAGTCTTTTCTCAACTTGATGCTGTATGGCACATAAGTACCTTAAAACATTTCAGTTACTCTAGAAGCAAGCAGTCCTCATTGTTTTTACAATAGCTCCTAGTTATGAGAGACCACCAATGCACAGTAAAGGGTCAGCGTGAATGTTAAAAGAGCTTTGGCAGGTAAAAGACACAATCTGGTGAAGGTAAATGACTCTGCCAACTAGACAGAAAGGAGAGGAAATTTTACTAACTCATTTACTAGCATTTACTAACTCAGAGCATGAGATCAATTTTATTTTCCTAGAGCTGCTGGTTTTCTTTCTTATTACATAAAATATTTAAAATTAACTTTAGTGCATATATATATATATATACACACACAATATTCCATGCTGTATTTAAATAAAATTGTTTAATCTTTAACAAAATTGCTCTATCAAGTACCTTATAAGAAAATATTTATCATGCCTTGATTTTGCTACCTTAACTTGAATGTTATGAAGTTTGAACTTCTTTGTACATTGAAAAGAATACACATAGAGATTGTATGGTGATTCTTTGTACTTCTTTTTCTCATGTTTATTTTTTAGTTCCTTTGCCCTTGTCTTCTTTTACTTTATTACTACTCTTTTCATTTTCTTTCTGATAACCATTTTTCTTTTAAATTATTGCATACAGATACAGAAATGACATTGCAAGCACTAATTGCAAAATTACTGAAATTAGTCAGATAAAACATGGCATGATTCATGCTGAAAATTTGAATTGTTTTACATTATTTTTTAACTGTCAATGTATTTGACACATTTCAACTTCTGTGTGTATTGGGATTATAGTTCCTTTTCTGTCATAATGAATTTCAGTATTAAGTGTTGTTTTTCTTATTTATTATATTTACATCTGCTTACATCAAATTAGATACTAGATTGTAGAATTCTCATAAATAAATGCCATATGATTATTAAAACTGCGTGCTCTAATTTATTAATCTTAAAGTACAATTAAATTCTCCAAATGGTTAATAGTAAATTGTGAAGGTGGAAATATTTTTCCTTCTTTCCTTCTATATTCTTTTCCTGATCTGACAATTAAATTGACATAGGACAGATTAGGCTTCCTAGGTGTCGCTAGTGATGAAGAATCCACCTGCCAATGTAGGAGACATAAAAGATGCTGGTTCGATCTCTGGGTGGAAAGATCCCTTGGAGGAGGGCATGGCAACCCACTCCAGTATTCTTGTCCGGCAAATCCCCAAAACAGAGGAGCCTGGTGGGCTACAGCCCATGGGATTGCAAAGAGTCGGACACAAAGGAAGTGACTTAACATGCGCACATAAGAACTATTCATAATTTACAGATACCGAAAACTTTCAAAACTTCTCTAGTATTTTATGCTTTCTCTTCTCTCCAGGAGACTTATTCTTTCTGAGTAAAAGGTTAAAGTGTAGGTTAATGAATTCAGACCCAAGGATTTGGATTTAGTAAGCTTGGATTGGGGCCAGGTAACTATTTTTTTTTTTTTTTCAGTAGGTCCTTTGATTCTGATACAGTTGTTCTGAGGATCACACTTTGTGAGACACTACACTTTTTGTAACTTTTTTAATTATATAGGCAATATGGAACTGGCAAATTTTATCAGTCAGGGATGCAAACTCATAAATTTTAAGATTACTCTGGTAGTACTACAGAGAGAATGAGCTAAAGTGGTTGAAAGAGTTGGTTAGAAGACTGGCAAGGAAGCTATTGATATAATTCTAATGGAAGATGAGGAAGAGAGTGTGTGATCACTGGATGTTTCTCAGGTAAAATCAACAAGATCTAGAGATGGAGTGATATTGGAGATGAAGGAGAAGAAAGAGGAGTCAGTGATGACTCTGAGAGTTAGTCTTTTTGCATTTTAAAAAGTTTTTGACTTCAGAGGGATGAATTCTGCTCAGGGCTCAACTTTTCTATATTTAAAACTTTACATTTTCTTGGGCAATATTTCTTGAATGTGCAATTAAAATCGCTCCATGACATTTTATAAAAGAATATAAAACACACACACGTTTTATGCCCTATTGCCCTGTGTATATGCTAAGCTTGATATTTAGAAGGTAAATGTTATGCAACATCACTATAAATGTTTTTCCTCCTTTTGGCATTTGGGAGAATCACAACAGACCTTTTTTTTTTAAGGCAGAATTAGAAAAAGTAACATAAAACCAAATGTCATAGGGGATCAACAGCTTCTCAGAAATTTTATGACTCTGGTTCATAATGGAAAGTTATGATAATTCTCTGACAATTTCCAAGATAGCCTAATGAAAGTTCCAAATACACTTAAGCAATAAGCAGCAAAACACAGAACAGTGGGTTGTTGCACTTTTTGATCTAAACTTTACTCAGAAGGATGTTCAAAACCAATTGTACTTACCTAGACTATCATCTGGTCACCTTGGTGTAGGTAAGTCTTCAAATGCAATGATAAATTATGAGGGATATGAACAATACAAGCGAGCTGTCACATCACACCCATGGTCTTCCTGGCTCTGAAAACCCACTGCAAGCATAACTGTAGATGTAATCTCTTCTGGAATTTACACTGCACACAAACTTGATATAATGTTCTCTTCTTCACCTTCTGTTCTTTGGAGTGTAACCTTTCCATGAGGCTTTCCACAGCCATTCTACATTACATTAACTCACAAGTCCTAGGAGAGATAAGTCATTTATGAGGGAGTTTCAAATGCCACCACGTTATGGAACATGTAATTCTCTAATTTTCATAGGAATTCATATTAAGTGAGTTTTGGAAACTTTAACAGAGAAGGAGAAAGCACAAAATTTTCAGTCTAACTTTTAAAGGTAAAAGAATTTTAGCTGCTCAACAAGTAAATGTCAGCCTTAAAATTTCAACATAGTTTCCTTTTTGGAAAATCAGAAATAAAAATGCTTTTAAAGTTTTCCTTATGTATTTAGCAAGTCTATTTATAGACTTCATTCTTTGAAAGACCCATAATTTTCTCTGATATACTGTCTTTGGCTTTGCTAACTCAAAAGACTCCTTGAATACTGAAGACCTAATGAGATTCTTCAACAACAACAATATGAAGAACAATTTTCATGAAAGACTAAGTTGTTATAAGAAGAGGACCGCACTTGGCAGTGATTTTATTCTGGGTGTGGATTTCTAACAAGTTAAAGTCTGGGACTGCATGCTGTTGAGTGGGGCTTTGGAGAGAGGCTTTGGTGTTACTAACTGTAGGACCATATAACCTCTCTGTGTCTCAGCTTGATCATCTTTAAAATGGAGAGTAAAATAGAGCATGAATTTCTCTGGAAAATTAAAGGCGACGGTAGAAATAAAGTTCTTAGTGAACACTGACTTTCAATAATATATAACTGCCATGCATCAAGGACTTTTCACAGTGCAATCGCAAAGCTTGTCAGAAAAAAGCTTGTCAGAGACCAGCTTACTCTGGTCTCTATGAAGTCTCTGATTAATGAGTAATCTCTCTATGAATAATCTCTGATTACTATGAGGTCATCCTGTTCAAAGTCAATATTGCATGGTTCATAAAATCAAGATACTACTCACTCCATTGTTGTTTGCTGTCCATTATTCCCTTCTGCGGAACCAGTGGATTTAGAGTCAGTAGTCCCTTTCCAGAGTAACTCACGATTGCTGGTTTCCATTAGATGCTTTTAGTCATGGAATCTCAGAGAAGTAAGGGATTTAAGGATCATTGTTCTATTTACTACTTTTTTGAGTGTGTGTGATTTTTCACATGAGAATCCTCAAATACACATCGAGAAGAAAGCAAAATACACTTGAGAGTCATATTTGAATTTGATTTCCAAGACTGTCATTACGTCTTTTTCCCTTCTGGTTAAGTGCATCACTGGGTAAGTCACTTTCTTTCTTTATCAAATAGGCAAATAGCAGTAAAGATTAAATCAGGTGTCAAATATAAGAAGCCCAGCAGAGTGTCTGATGGTTTGGGGTTTATTTTCAGTCTCAAGAAACTTACCCGAGGTCACATGGTAGTATAACCCAGATATCCCAACCCCAAGTCTAGTCTTGTTTCTGTGATCTTAAAGGAGAAACATTATGGGCAAGGAAGTTAGTTCTGTAAAAATGTATAGAAAGAGCTGTTAGATCACAGAGCAATGAATGCCTGCTTCTGGCATAAATAAACTTAAAGGGCAAATAACAGACAAGAAGAGGATATTTTCAATCCCTATAATCAGTAAAAGATTAATATTCCTTCAAAAATGATCTCTAATAATTCAATGACTTCCCAGGTGGTATGGTGGTAAAGAATCCACCTGCAATGGTGGAGACACCAGAGGTGCAATTTTGATTCCTGGATTGGAAAGGTCTCTTGGAGGAGGAAATGGCAGCCCACTCCGTATTCTTGCCTGGAAAATCCCATGGACAGAGGAGCCTGGTGGGCTGCAGTCCATGGGGTCCCAAAGAGTAGGCCCGACTTGGTCACTGAGCACACACAATAATTCAATAAGAAAAGGATAACTTGTTAGATAAATCAATGAAGGCTATGATTAGAACATTTACAAAGAAGGAAGCTTGGTAAAGTGAGATTTTTCCAAAAGGGCTTTTGGAGTCAAAGTATTACTGAATTTAGTGAGACAGCTCTTGTTTTCATTATCTGTTATAGCCTCAAACACTTCCATTTGTCTCATTGCCAGTCAACAGAAGGATCTTGCACAATGTCTGGCAAGCAGTAACCCCTCAATAAATATTTGTTGAGTAAATGAATGGACGTTTTCCCAACCTTTACTGCCTGATGCCACTCTAATGGGAATTCTGCCTCTAGTACATCCTTGTTGCCCAGAGAGAGGTGGTTCTGCCAGTCCCGCCAGTTTCAGTTCCCCGACAATGTGTTGGGGCTGGGCTTGTGAAAACTTCACTTCTGCTCCTACCCGTTCTGTGCTCATTCCCAACTCCCTGTCCCTTTCCCATGCTTTTAGCAAACTGAGAGAGTACTCCTTCCTTTTGTATTATTTTTTTACTGCCTGGTTGGGGGTGGTGGAGTAGAATTCCCAAGCAGGATTGCCTGGTTCCCAAATTCTTCAGCAATTATCATGACAGCTCTTTCATTGAGTGTCTACAGTTCTGTTACTCTCCAGGAAGCACACTCCCAGCCTGTCTCTAAAACAACTGGCCTGGATAACAGTTAACATGCTCTGCCTTCGTCTCCCTCTTCCTTCTGATCCTTATTCATTGTTTATGAGCCGGGTTTACTGCAACATATTCATATTCTTTTCTTCTGGTGAATTTTATTTCAGAGGTTTTCTAATTTCCTCTGCAAATTTGTTCTGGCAACATTGGCCTCTGTCTGTCGGACACACCTGATATGTGTCTGCACTAGTCAGGGTTCAAGACTTTTCCCTGAGGTCTCCTCATCTCCTCCGTGAGTGAGCATAGCCAAATGGGCACACAGGTAAAGCTCCAGTCTCGTTCCATTCACTGAATATTTCTGAGTCTCAGCTCTAGATGCGGTAAAGTTACTACTGGCAGAGTTGTGAGGATTAATGCAATAACATAACACCAGACATATGGTAGGTAGGCTTCTCAGTAAATGGAAAGAGTATTATCATCAGAGATTGTGAGCAGATTTTCTAGAGCTAAATAGGGAATTCAGTGTTTGGAAAAAAATAGGATAATGGCAGACTATCAAGGCAAGGACTCAGGCACAGAGGAAAAAACATACTGAGTTACAAAGAAAGAGTGGAATAGTAGACAAGCAAAAGTAAAGGTGCTAGAATTTGGTTGCAAGACCAGTATAGTTCTTAGACTAATTCATTGCTGAGTCTACTGAATACTGAGCTAGGGGTCTTTATCATCTTGTACCAGAGACAATGTGTCCCACTTGAAAGCCAGGATATTGTCTTGTTTTCCCACTTGATGGTAGGGGAGCTGACCCTGAATCCCCATCATACCACTTGTTTTCTTGGACCACTTCAAGTACCACTTTTGTTAATCTGGGATATCCAAGAAGAAAACTCCAAAACAAGATTAGACGTGCAAATGATTTATTAAGGGAAGTGTCTGTGAGGAAAAATGAGAAGCTGGTGCAGGCTAGTAGAACCATTAGTCCATAATGAAATTCTGACCCTTGTAAAAGAAAGAAGTGTTAGATGAAAAAAATCTTCAGTTATATGCAGTTAAAAAATAAGCTTGAAAAGGTCAATGCTGACTCCTTGAGCCAACAGCAAAGGTATTTTTTACAAGTGTCCTACATCATCCAAGAATAGACCTATCTGCCTTGGTATCCTTATCTCATGTGATCACAACCTCTGTGCATATGCGGTAATGGATTTTTGAGTATGGAAGGTGGGACCTCCAGGCCATTAAGCTCCTCAAACTCAGTGATCTGGTGCGCTTCTATAGCCATCACAATCAGGTGTCAAACTGGCTCACATCCTTGTTTTATTTGTCGTTGTTGTTTAGTCGCTGTTGTGTCTGACTCTTTTCGACCTCATGGGCTGTAGTCCTCCTAGTTCCTCTGTCCATGGGATTCTCCAGGCAAGAGTACTGGACTGGGTAGCCATTTCCTTCTCTAGTGTATCTTCCTGACCCAGGAATTGAACCAGCATCTTCGGTATTAGTAGGCAGCACTGAACCACCAGGGAAACCCATTTGTTTAATTTAGAGCAGGGTAAAGATATTTATTTGGAGAAGGCGATGGCACCCCACTCCAGTACTCTTGCCTGGAAAATCCCATGGACAGAGGAGCCTGGTAGGCTGCAGTCCATGGGGTCACTAAGCGTCGGACACGACTGAGCGACTTCACTTTCACTTTTCACTTTCCTACATTGGAGAAGGAAATGGCAACCCACTCCAGTGTTCTTGCCTGAAGAATCCCAGGGATGGGGGAGCCTGGTGGGCTGCTGTCTATGGGGTCACACAGAGTCGGACACGACTGAAGCAACTTAGCAAGCAAGCAAGCAAAGATATTTATTAACATTTTTCTTCATTTTGTGTACATGTTAATACATGTTAAAATGTTTTAGAATGACTGTTAACACAAAAAGGGGAAATAAAACCTGGAGAGATAACACAAAATATGGTAGCATTTTATCTTCAAATAAAAATGTATCCAAAGGCATCAATAACTCAAATCAATGACAATGGTATAATTTCTCCATTTGAAAGACAAAATCTGTCAGATTGGTAAACTAACAGAAAGTGAGGCTATGTTTCTACAAGTGTTGTATCTAAAATGTTGTTGTTTAGTCACCAAGTTATGTCTGACTCTTTTGTGACCCCGTGAATTGTAACCCATCAGACTCCTCTGTCCATGAGATTATCCAGGTGAGAATACTGGAGTGGGTTGCCATTTCCTTCTCCAGGGGATCTTCCCTGCCCACGGATTGAACCCATGCCTCATGCATTGGCAGGCGTATTCTTTACCACTGAGCTATTGAGGAAGCTCACTTAAAACATTAAGATACAGAAAAATAAACAGTAAAAGAATGGAAAAGATATAAAGACAAAAACAAACCCAAAAGACACTGAGTTAGCTATATTAACATCAGAAAACTTTGAGGCAAAAAAATCACTAGCTATAAATGGTTCAACTCCTCAGAAAGGTATAATTCTAAACTTGTTTCCTTTAAGAAGATATAAACAAAAATTGATAGAATTCAAGGCAGAAATTGCTTTTATTTATTGTGATAGAGGGAGGTTATAACATGTCTCTCAGTATA